>NC_025996.2:107303776-107337528 GCF_000442705.2 Elaeis guineensis
AAAAAAAAAAAAAAAAAGAAGAGGAAAAAGAAGAAGAAACGAAACATTTCATCTTCTTCATATTTACCACTTCTTCACAAGTACTCAATCCCAGAAACCCCACACCTATTAGTAGTGATGTGAGAGAACTCACAACTAGCACCCTTCCAATTGATAACATCCATTGAGAAAATATTCTGGTGCACATTGGATTGGATTTGGAGGAGGTCGTCATATATATTAAAAGTTAAACTCAAAAACCCCAGCTCTATACCAAAGTCTTTTTTGTATAGATATGCCCATTTCTCTATTACTCGCTCTCTCCCCTACGCTACCATGGTGAGATTTTAGTTCCTAATTTATTTTTCTAGTTTATTTAAACAGGACTCTACATGGCAATTCCATTGATCCTACGTTATCATTTTGCCTCCTAGTCATTTTAAATTCCTTTAGATCAATGTTATAGGTTCTATTGTACCATGGGTAGGTTTAGTCTATTTCTATCTTAAATTCTATGAATTGCTTGTTGAATTATTTAATTTCTCTTATTACTCTCAACTATTTCAGTCTGATTAAAAAAATAGATTTGAACATTCATGTTAAAGTGTTGGGTTTAGATCCTAGTTAAGCTCTTGGTTGTTGAAAATATGAATGGGTTTGAAGTGCATTCTATTTTTATGTTTGGGAAATCTTAATGTTTGTGGTATTCTGTGTTTGTCATGTTTCAATGTGAGCTATGATAAAATACCATCATAAGTACTCATTGATTTTTGCCATTTGTACTACCTTGATGTATATGATGTGCTTGCCCTACCCTATTGGATGAGATGAGATGAGAAGGCTTGAACACAAGTTCCCTTGTATACATATTATCTTAGATACTATACTAATTAATCAATTAAATACTTCTGAAACTATATTCCCTATTTTGCTTGCATTGTTATTTGTTATGTTCTATGTTATCTTCCTTCAAATGAGGCAAGTTATATTTTGGCCACATATATGTAATAGCTATTTAACTTGACCTATTTAACATATTATCTTCTTTCATTTTTTAGTTCCATGTTATCTGTTTAACATACTTTTGATCTATTAACTCAACCTACTTAACCTATTTAATCCGTTTAATGACTTGACTTATTTAATAAATGAATTATATGGATCAGATTGGCTTATCTATTTATTAAATAGATTGGGTTTAGTATGAAATTTTGATCTATTTAATAATTAATAAATAGATCGAATTTAGAGTAATAAATGTTTGATCTAATACCTATCTGTCCCAATCTGTATCTAACTTGACATGGCCCAATTGCCATTTCTATTCTAAAGTTTCCTCTAAAATGAGTTTTTTCTAATGTTAGGAGTCTTATCAAGATTCATAAAAAAAAATGCATCACTCGTATTTCTTCAAGTATCAAAGAAAATGGATATATGTATGTATAAATTTTATTAAAAAAATAAATATAATAAAATGGATATGAAGATTTGAACATGAAACCTGTTAATAATCTAATCATCAAATTAACCAACAAACTATAACTCTTATATGTTTTAAAATTGATGAAAAATATATTACACCATCCAAATAGTTATATATGCACACCAAAATTATTTCCTTCTTGAGACTCCCGAGAATATAAAAATTTTCTTAGCTGCCGCTGAAAACCAATCTTCGAGCATTGTTCTTGGTTTCATGGGAAAGAGGCCCAAAACCCTCGTCTTCCCCATTTGGCCACTCCAAGCCTCCCCACCTGATTAAGCCTCATAAAAAACAGAGAAAAATCCAGGGAAAACATCAAAAAAATAGACGAAACAGAGGACAGATAGAAAAAATCAAAGGTATGTCCTTTTCCCTCATAGATTGATCATTTTTCTTTGATTTTTGCATCTTTTTCTTTTCATTTTGTTATCTTTTTTTGGAGATCTATGGAGAAGGAGAGCATCTAAGGATATTAGAGGGTTTTGAGGTTCCGATGATATGGTATCATCTGTATCCAGGCCTTCTAGTGGTAGCCCAGACCATAAAAGCAACATGTCATTTGACTGAAAGTTGTGATGCCTAGTTATACAAGCTGCAAGGATCACAGCGTTTGACAAGACAATCTGAAGACCATTTTGTCAACTCCTCTTTGTGCTCCTCTCCTGTCTTCTCCATTCTTTTAATTATATATTTCCTTTCACTTACTCTTTATGTTTCTCCATTACACACCTTTTTTCCCTAATATAGTTGAGGATGATATACCAGATACTGTGCATGTTGCATGTCACTTACAATCTTGTTTAGAGCCTATAAAGGTCTTAAGACCTGATTCTAGCACCATAGGTCCATAACCTGAAGATCTAAGAGTCTTCACAGAATAACCATTGAGTGATTCGAAATTCTGACAATGAAGAAAATTATGAGGGAAACAAATAAACTGATATAACTCAGGTAACTTAAATATCATGTAACACCAGATTATGTTGGCTTCAATATTGGTTCCTTCTAATTCAAAAGTACAAATACCTGTGTCACTGTATGGAGATGCAATGATGAGGAAACTGCATCAGAAGTGCTTGAAAGTTGCTCAATTTTCATGTCACCACTTACCGCCCCAAACCCATCTGAGGCAGATGTGAGTGGAGGATTTGTCTGATAAGATGCAGATGCAGGACTGTTGGGGATGACAGATGTGGAACTGAGTATATTTGTCCACATCCTGCAAGATGAATTGGGTGTCTGTGTCTGTGTCTGCACTGGAAGGCCTGAATAGCTACAAGGTTCCTGCTGATATGTCTAGGTATTGGGGGCCTTGAAATTTCATTGTTGATAATTGAACCTCCAAAATGTGACTGTTGTAATTGCATAAGCTATCTTAGTGTTGTTGCATGCTGAAATGATAATGTTGGTTGAGAAAGTTCATGATTGGCTGTGGCATCCTGATTAAGTGCTGGTGAAACAGCATCTGTAATAACAGGATTCAGTACAATATCAGGCACAAGAGACTCCAAGGTTCCAGATGCACGAGCATTTGATCCATTTGGGGCTAACGACACATTTGAGTAATTAGTTAATGATAAATTACTAGAGCAAATAGCATCCACATGATGAGCAGCAACTTGAGTGGTCACAGAAGTATCGGCAACTGGCAGCTCAGAATGAAGTTCAAAGCCAGAAAAACCTTGAATATGTTCAAAAGGTTTCCTATCTTCAAATTCACAGTTACCATTTTGACTCATTTCACTTTTGTCATCATATTCCATCGTCAGGTCCACAACAGTGCACGTGTTGATATCACTCTGGATGCTATCATCTTGCTGTCCCTCAAGTCCCCACCGTGCAGTTCATTTGTAGTTCCATTATGTTCGACGACCGCCTTCCAAGATTCATCGGCATAGATAACAACATCAGAAACACCTTCTCCTGCCTCTTTCAATATCTGAATAAGAAGAAAAAGAAAGAAAACATCATGCACTATGGTGGGAAAGTGAAATGCCCCATAGTCAATGGATAGTTGAAGAACTTACCTTAACCATATTTTGATCAATACGCAAGTCAATATAGCTAGTAGGTGTGTTACAACATATTCAGACAGATCAAGCTAGTGACAGAAAGGACTGGGTGCTAATTCGTTTAGCTAGTTTAAAATCGAGCATGGCAAGGATGGTTGTGTATTTTTGTCTAGATCCCGTTTCCCCCTTGGTTTGAACTCTTTGGCCTACTCAAACTTTTTGATTTATACCTCTTCATTTCCTTCATGAATTGGCTTATGGATATTATCCATTATGAATATGATACTGAATCCATGGTGTGAGACTTGCAGTAGGCTAATTTCCACCTTTCTGAACTCTCATATGGGCCAGAATAATTTTTTTGAGACTTTTCGATTCAATTTATGGAGCTCTGTTCTATTGATGATATGAATATGAACTACTGTATATAGGGCTTTAAATTATATATTTGTTGTTAAAATAAGCATCTTACGAACCTCAATTTTCTATGTTCAATTATCTTTCTAATTCTTACGCTACCTGCTGATTGTAGTTTTACCATAACAATTCATTTTATTATAGTTGATATTATTTTATTGTCTATTATAATGTGCAGGACATAATGTCAGATAAGAACTGGATGAAACTTAATGACAGAGCAAGTATGGAATATATAAATGGAGTCCATTCGTTTTCTTAACTTTGCTTTTGGTCAGCCAACTGTTAGTGATAGAATACGATGTCCTTGTACTAAGTGTAGAAATACAGTCTTTAAGGGCCGACATGAAGTGAGGGCTCACTTGATCCGAAATGAAATTGTGAAAAGTTATAAATATTGGGTTTATCATGGTGAGACAATTGAGGAAAATTTAGAGGAATGCAATGCTAATAGTAGAGACAATTTAGATGAGGAAGAAAATATAGATTATGATGACTTAATTGGAATGGTTCATGATGCATGTGCTTTCATAAATACTGATGTTGAAAGAGATGATGTGAATGAAGGATATGAACCCCAAGAACCAAATCCGAAAGCAGCAGCCTTTTACAGGTTGCTTAAAGATGCCGATAAAAATTTGTATCCTGGATGTGACAAGGTCTCCAAATTATCCTTTGCTGTGAAGTTACTCCATTTAAAATGTTCAAATAATTGGAGTGATACATCAATGGATAAGTTGCTGAAGGTTTTTTAAGAAAGTTCTTCCAAATGGTGCCTTAGTTCCAAACTCATTTTATGAAGCTAAGAAGCTTATTCAGGATTTTGGACTTGAACATATAAAAATAGATGCATGCTTGAATGATTGTGTTATATATTGGGGAGAGCATGCCAATGCAATCGTATGTCCTGTATGTAACTTATCCCGCTGGAAACATCAAGGCAGAACGCGCAATATCTCTCACAAGATTTTACATTATTTTCCTTTGAAACCAAGACTCCAGAGGTTGTATATGTCTAAAATCACTGCAAAGGACATGAGATGGCATGAGGAGAAAAGGATAAATGATGGCATATTAAGACATCCAGCTGACTCATTCGCTTGGAAATCCTTTGATGATAAGTACAAGTCCTTTTCTGCAGATCCTCGGAGTGTTAGGCTTGGTCTTGTAAGTGATGGCTTCCAACCATTTGGAAATATGTCTACCCCTCATAGTATATGGCCAGTTATGTTGATTCCATATAATTTACCTCCATGGCAGTGTATGAAAGATCCTTATTTTATGATGACACTTCTTATTCCAGGTCCTAAGTGCCCCGAAAATGACATTGATGTGTATCTACCGCCTTTAATTGAAGAGTTGAAGGAGTTATGGGATATAGGAGTAGAGACATATGATGCTCATACACGACAAAATTTCAACTTACATGCTGCTGTCCTTTGGACTATTAATGATTTTCCCGCATATGGTAATTTGTCTGGATGGATGACTAAAGGAAAACTAGCTTGTCCTTGTTGCCACAAAGACACTTGCTCTCTTTCAATACGAAGTAAGATTTGTTACATGGGGCATCATCGGTTCTTACCCAAAAATCATTCATGACGACGTAATAAAAGATCTTTTGATGGAAAATATGAATATAGAGATGCACCTAAGGTACTAACTGGTGATGATGTGTTGGATCAGCTGCGTAAGTTAAAAAAAGTTACTTTTGGGAAGGGTCAAAAGCATAAGCATGATGATTTTAACGATGTTTACAATTGGAGGAAGAAGAGTATATTCTTTCAATTGCCTTATTGGAAGGATCTGAAATTGCGCAATAATCTTGATGTGATGCATATTGCAAGAAACGTTTCTTCTAACATTTTAGGAATTGTGCTGGATATAAAAGGAAAGACAAAAGATACATTGAAGGGCCGTTTTGACCTTGTAGATATGAACATTAGGCACAATCTTCATCCTTATATTGAAAATGGTAAATTGAAGATGCCAGTTGCAACTTATACATTATCCCCGCAAGAGAAGATAGCCTTTTGCAATTTCTTATCTAATGTAAGGGTCCCTGATGGATTCTCTTCTAACATATCAAGATGTGTGAATATAAATGAGAAGAAGATTTCTGGCTTAAAGTGCCATGACCATCATATCCTTTTGCAGCAAATACTTCCAGTTGCCATTCGGGGATTATTGCCTAAGTTTGTTTGTGAGCCATTGATTGAGCTAAGTAACTTCTTTAGAAACTTATGCTCAAAGTCGTTAAAAGTTCAAGATCTAAAACAGTTGGAGGATGACATTGTTATGACTCTGTGTAAACTTGAAACAATATTCCCACCAGCTTTCTTTGATATTATGATTCATTTACCAATTCACTTGGCAAGCGAGGCTAAAATTGGTGGACCGGTCCAATATAGATGGATGTATCCAGTTGAAAGGTAATCCTTAACTTTTTGAAACTTAAATATAATTTTTTTTTGTATTATTTTTGACTTAATTAATATCTTTTGAATCTAGATATTTGCGAACATTAAAATCTTATGTCCGAAACAAAGCTCGTCCAGAGGGGTCAATTGCAAGAGATTATCTTGCAAATGAATGCCTTACATTCTGTTCTAGGTATTTGAATAGTGTTGAAACAAAATTTAATCGAGTCCCACGAAATGATGATGGAGCTACTTCATACCAAGGACTATCAATCTTTGCCAAAGATGGCTGTGCAAAAGGAGCTTTTAAGTCTTATGAGCTTAATGCTCAGAAGTTACACAAGCTCAAGCATATGTTCTTCGAAACTGTGAGGAAGTTTGGCTATATATTGAGTAAGAACAAAATCTTGTTATTATGAAAATCTTCAAAGAACTTTGTTTCTACTTCAATCATCTTTATTATTGATTAATTATGTCATTCATAGGGAGCATAAAAAAGAATTGGAAGAGGCGAGCTCAAGAAATGTCCTGGCTAGACATCACAAGGAATTTCCAGATTGGTTTTATGAAACGTGTAGGTATCATATAATATAGGTAAATACTTTAAGTTACTTTTATTTATGCTAATAATGGCTTAATTTATTAATCTTAAATAGGTTTCAAAGCTTAAAGCTAAAGGCAAAGCAAGTGAAGATCTTCTAAGCTTGGCTATTGGACCGTTCAAAATAGTTCATAGATATGGAACTTACATTGTCAATAGATTCAGATTTCATGCAAGAGATCGTGCAATTGGGCGAAAAAGTCAGAATAGTGGAGTGCTTGTAAAAGGAGATGATACATCTGCTGATAAAGAATACTATGGAGTGTTGGAAGATATTTTTGAATTGTTGTATGTGAGAAATAAAAAGTAGTTCTTTTCAAATGTCACTGGTGGGATGTTGGCCGATTGGGACGAGGATATAGGGTTGACAACTATGGATATATAAGCATAAATATCCATGGATCTTTGAACACCAATGAGCCTTTTGTGTTGGCTTCTCAAGCTCAACAAGTGTTCTATGTAGAAGATTTAGTTGATAGCAATTGGCTTGTTGTGGTAAAAACTTATCCACGTGATGCTTATGATGTGCCATCTGTAGATAATGATGTAGATGATGATGATGATGATGATAGTTTGATCGAAGATGATGTCTACCAACAAGAGGAACAAGAACAAAATTTTTAATATGGCCAAGTCATGAACAATGATGAGTTGATAGGAGTGCTACATCGAGATGATCTTCAACCATAAAGCTTTTCACCCAACAATGACACAAATAGAGAGAATCTGACATTAGATGATTTTATTAATGATGATGAGATAGAAGAAGAAGCTGAAAGCGAAACAGATGATGATCAAAACAACCATGATGAATACAGTTCTGATGAATATAGTCCTGATGATTAGCCTATTTGTAATTAGAATTTTATTTTTTGTCATGTTGGAAGAAGAAACATTATGTGATGACCAACAGGCATTTTAATTTAAATTATTTTATTGTGTTCATGTTATTTTTGTATCTTCTGATGGCATATTCATATTTTTTTGTGCATTTAGTAGATGTTGCTGATAATTAGTTGAACTTTTACTAAAAAGCTTGCTTATTGTTTTTATTAGGAAATGGTTAGATGTAGAGGAAGAGGTGCACGAATTGGTGGATGAGGACAACTCCCTGTTATTGATATAAGATTTCAAACAAATGAAGTTACATCACCTCATCGAGAAAGGCTGCGGCGAAATCAATCACAAGAAGAGGCACAACTTTGGGACCAACAAAACCAGCAGACAAATGAACACCAAGACCAGATGCTTGAATTGCAGCAAAGTTAATCCCATGGACAGCAACTTCAAACTCAACCAAGAGTTTCTAGTCATTGTAGTAATGCTGGTATAATAATATTTTATTTATAGCTGAAACTTTTAATTTATTCTACTTAAATTTAGTTATACTAATTGTAATTTATTTTCTATAGCAACTGTTTCAAGTAAGAATGTGCGTGGGCATTACAAATGTATTAAGGTTGATATGAGAACAAAGAATGGACCATTGAAAGTTAGCATCCCTCATGATATACTGAGAGCAGTAGGAGAAAATGCTAGAGATATTGTCAATTTTTGTGGTTATGTTGTCAGGACACAAGCTCCATTAACTGCAAAAAATTGGGCAGATGTGGCAAATAGAGTAGGTGAGCGAATGTGGCTACAAGTAAAGGTAAATTAAATATTTATGATTGATTTTAGTATCTTGTTTATTTCTATTTATATATATTAACATACAATTTACATTGTTTGTGTCTTCTAGGAGAAGTTTAAGATGGAAGATGATAGGAATGAATATCGTTTATGTGCTTTTGTCTTGGCCACCATGCAACGACTTTATAGAGGTTGGAGAAATCGCTTGCATGATTTATATAAGAAATTTAGAACTGATGAGGAGAGGTTGGCTAATATTCCTGAAGATGTTACTCCAGAAGATTGGAAATATATGATGGCATATTTCAGCTCTGATGCTTTTCAGGTTTTTGCAAATTAAAATTTAATTTATATTTAAAATATATACATCATCATTTTGGATTTATAGATGATGTTAGTTGCATGTATCAATTGTTTGTAGAAAGTAAGCAAGCGAAATGCAGCAAATAGGGCAAAGCTAATTACTAAGCATACATGTGGCACCCGATCTTATGCTGAAGTTGAAGAATCAACTGTAAGTTTTTAGAATAAATTGAAGATTTAACATAGTTTTAGGAACTTCTAAATAAATACTTACTTTTTTGTGATTCATTTTAGAGGGACCCAGAAACAGGTGAAAAAGCACCACCAGATCAGGTTTGGTTGATTCAGCACACTAAGAAAAATAAAGAAGGAGAATTAGTATGGTCTGACCCTAAATCCAAGGAGATCCATGTTAGTTAAAAAACTTTTCTTATTGTTCTTAAAATTCATTATGCATTATTTTGGCATCTAATCTTTGATAATCTATTGCAGGAACAACTTGAGGAGGTTGTTCAACAAACACAAGAGAATGAATCCCAAATGACTCGTGATGACATATTACTGCAAGTACTTGGCCAAAAGTCTGGTTATTTTCGTGGCAAAGGTGCTGGAAAGAAGGCACCATCTAAGAGAGTTAGGTATAATGAAAATGTGCAAGAAGAGGTACAAAGAGCTGTCGAACAAGCTAAGGAATCGTTGGTGGATAGCATTAGAGAAGACGTTCGAGCTCAATTGCAAGATGAGGTTAGAGCTGAGATTCAAGCTCAAATGGAGGAACAAGTTAATGAAAAAATTAATGCTATGATCCAAGCTCGCTTTGCTGCCTTTTTTGAAATTTTCTCCCAATCAAGAGCTTCATCTTCCTCAATGCATGAACCTTGACCAAGTAAGAATTTTTTACTTTTAAGAAAGTAGAAAAGTTAAATATGATATTTTTTTTTCTTGTTTTTAATGATCTATAAGAGAGGAATATAAACAACAACCAATCAGCTATAGTATACTTAGGTACAGTGCTGCATTCTAAAAGTGTGAGATCCATAATTTTTTATAATTCTAGGAATGGCAACTTTGAATTGAGATTCTTAATATATAGTCAATTCTTTTTTTTTAATTTTTTATTTTAGAAGTTTAATTGCTAACATGCCTGAGCTCATTTCTTGTGTAATCCATTGAAAACATGGATTGAAAACCTTTCTTGTTGTCTCAACTTTTCAATATGAGGTATAAATTTACAAATTATATGCAAAAAAAGTTGCCTTATTTTTTTTTTTAAATTTTTAGTGGATAATCTGTTGCTTATCTAGAGGTTGCTAGACTTTAATTACTCAAAACTTTATTCTAGCCAATCATTTACTAATCCAAACCTTGTTTATATGCAGGAATAATATGGGCAGCTACTTCTGTTGGCAGTATGGGAGTACATCAACTAGCTTCAATTTGAAAATATGGATGTCATAGGCTGTTAGTTTTGATCAGTTAAGTAGAATGTAGGGTGCTTATGAACTATAGGTACTAGTCAGTGTTTTCTTTAAATTAATTTTGGATGTCCTGTCGAATTTCAAACAGTGAAATTGAAAATTTCTTGGATGTCTTGGATCATGTACTGTTGGTTTTGATCAATTAAATAGCATATGGAGTGCTTATGAACTACTGGTACTATCTTGTGATTTTTATTTGGATATCTACTGAAATACAAACATTGAGAAAGATGTATTTGGATTCTTAGTTTACTTGTGAATGAGATGAATTTCTGTAGTCATATACACTAAATTTTAGTGACAATAACAAGTTGTCACATATGAGATTTTCCATGACAACAAAAGTTCTTGTCACTTTAAGCTATTTCAGTGACAAGAAACTTTATCATTAAACAGAGTCATTATTGTCCCAAAACCAATTTACGTTATTGCATTGTGACAAGAATGATTTGTTTCTATGACAAGTTAAGTTGTCACAAATTTTATTTTTAGTGACAACAAAAGTTCTTGTCACTTTAAGCTATTTCAGTGACAAGAAACTTTATCACTAAACAGAGTCATTATTGTCCCAAAATCAATTTACGTTATTGCATTGTGACAAGAATGATTTGTTTCTGTGACAAGTTAAGTTGTCACAAATTTTATTTTCAGTGACAAGTGAAACTCTTGTCTCTGTAAGACTTTTCTGCAATAAGAGAACTCGTCTCTAAATAGATTTACTATTGTCACAAGATCCTTCAAGGCATGCCCATTTCATTGTATTGGTGACAGCAAAAAGTACATTAAGTGACAAGCTCTATTGTCATAGAAAAGAAATGATTCAGTGACAAAAAATTTAAGTTGTCATAAATGGTTTTAGCGATGAAGCAATTGCGACCGGCTAGTGACAATAGTTTGTTGTCAGAGAAATTCATCAGTGACAATATTCTAAGTTTCAGTGACAACATTGCTTGTCACAAAAAACTAAATTTCTTGTAGTGTTAGGCTTAGCCTTTATAATCTCTTACCTTAGACACTAGTTTCAGGGGTGAGTCCAAACTTACTTTGCACTTGACTTCACCATAATACTCTAACTGAACTCAATTGATCTTAGGGGTCAATATCTACTGAATTTTAATTAGGCTTGGGTTAATGATGGATGTTGGTTGGTTATTTTTGGACTAAGAAAAGGTGATGAAATCTTCATCTTATCTTATTAATTGGTGTTGCCCTTAAGCTGATTTGAGATAAATATGCACAACCAATTTCAAACAAGGAGTTTTATGCAACCAAATTATATGCATAAAATTAATCAAACTTGAAAGTTTATCTTGTCTCCAGCAATCATCAAAAGTAAATCTAAGATAATGAATGCTTCTAAAAAATTAAGTTTCTACTCTTGTCATGTAATTTTTATTATGTTTATGTGGATAAATTTTATGTTAATTTTAAAAAATAATAATAATTAATACTAAAAAAATAGTTTAAGGTTAGGATTGATCTCACCAACTTGAAATATTTCACCCTTCTTTTTTTTTCTTTTTTTTGCAAAAAATTAAAAAATCAAAAAAAATTAGTAAGCTATATTCATAAGAAAATCAAGGAAATCAAATGTTAAAATTGGTGCCCTCCCTGGCAACGACACTAAAAATTGATAATATTGTGATGTTGTTGTTAGAACACCATGATTATCAAATTAAATTTGACTTCAATAAAAATTAAAAATATGTAAAGAGTAGCAAGTCAGATCGAATCCATAGAGAAGGTAATATTTTGATTTGAAATCTTTGATTTTATAAAAAAAATTAAAAAAATAATTTAAGTCAAAAATTAAAAATTAAAAATATAAAAAATAAATCTAGTACTAAGATCTACTATCTAGCTTCTACTTATAATAAAAATAAAAAAAAATTAAAGAGCATAAAAATAAATTGATACTAAAATCTACTAACTGATCTTAGCATCTACTTGCAATAAAATAAAGAGCAAAAATTTAAAAATATAATAAAAATAAATTTTGCATTAATTGAAAGTAAAGTTCAATTAAAAAAATAAAAAAAATAATAAAATAAAACTATAACAAAGATCTAAAGTTGATTGATGCAGCCTCGTTGGAAAGATGATTGACGACCTCTCCTTCTTCCTTCATACTCCGTGGAGTGAACTAGCTTCTCTCCTTCTTCTCTTTGGATCCCTACACTTCTCTTAAATTTTTTTTATTTTTTTTATTTTTTTTAATATTTTTTTATTTTTTTATCTTGTTCCTAGATCCTCTTATTTATAGATGAATTTTTCACTTTTTTTTGGTAGAAAATGGAGTCCCAAAATCCCTCCAAAATGTGTTCAACCTACATCTTGCATTTCTGGCCGTCGGATTGTGTTTGGATGCACGAGATCTCATCAAAAGTTACTGCTTATATCCTTATCATAGTCAGAAATGATATCAGCCATCCAATCACTCATCATATTTGATTTGGGCTGTTGATCAGAACAAATCAGCTTTAGTTCTCCCAACGACAATGACCAAAACCGTCCAATCTCACTTAGGATTGCTTGAAGCCATCGGATTACGCACTTAGAGTGGGCCACCATCAAAGTATATAGAATTGAGCTATGCTAGCCATTCGATCCCATGCAAAATCCAGCCTCAATCATTGATCAGCGCAAATTAGCCCGCTCACCTGTGGACCGCGATAAAGATTGATGGCATTATTCCCCTGCACTGCATGTACACCTGGCATGCCGTGGCTCATGAACTGCACTGTGAGCCATGCCCTATTCTGTGTACTGCTCATAGATCGAGCGATCGGTCCACCGTGCACCAAAGGCTTTTTAAAATTAATTTTTGGATATTTTTGCTTGATTTTGCTCCTACAAAATTAGAAAAAAATATAAATTAAATTTTTTATTAAATTTTTAATGAGTGTGAAATTATTTGATGCTTAAATTGATCAATCAGTTCGATATCTATTTTTCATAAATATGCTTTAATTTCATATTTTTTGAAATTGTTTATTTTTGTAAGAAAAGTTAATTTAATTATAAAATTAGATTTTTTAGAAGATGTTAGCACCATTAATTATCAAAGATACCTAAAATAAATATAAAAATATATGACTTATCAGCCGACCTCATCAGAAGATTGAGGTCATCAGAAAGCTGACCTCATCAGGAGATGGACCTTATCAAAAGGGGGACAGCTAAGAAGACCAACCTCATTATAAGTCCGACCGTATCATCACCTAGACACATGATAGCAGATTATTATTATCTAAGTTAAATATTACATCGACCCATGACCAACTTGCCTCTCCAGTATTATTTGCTAATCAACTTAATCTAAAACTACTAGTAAGCAAAAACTCACCTTGGTTTGCGGCCGACCTGATTATCGACATCAAAGGCATGATGCCTAGTTACTCAACATGAGCATTAAGTACATGTGGATGTGGAGTGCAATAGTCCTCCACGAGCAACCTATTACTCAATCTTAATGGCAATTAATAAGATAACCGCCCATTAAATACCATAAATCCCACATTCTGAGTATTCAGGGATGAGGGTTGCATGGTAATGGCTTTTCTAGCCCTACAAATATCGATAAGCAATGGAGGATCAGGTATGCAAAATCAAGCTGGGCAATATTCTACTATTTTGAACTCTCATTTTGGCTCTTTAGCTGTTCCCTTTCTCCAGCTAACTTAAGCATCGGAGGATCTTCCGTCGGATAACTTTCGGTAAGTGGACTTCTTTTGTAGGTTTCCTGCCGCTCGGTACTCAGGCAACAGTTTGGGGTGTTATGTAGGGAGAGAAAAGAATATTCTTCCAAGAACCACAATGGCCAAGATGAGAGCCTAGCATGCTTCTACAAGCTCCACTCAATACTCATCATGACGTGATGCACCTCCAGCGACCCTCGAGGAGCCTAGTGCTTCACGATCGATGGTTACAGTGGATCAACAATAATTTACTATCTTGGTGCAGCAAGTTAAAACATTAACGAAGGTTATCCATAGTCTCCAACAGATGCAGCAACAACAACAGCGATCGAAAGAGCTGGCACCACATGATGCACCTTCCCGGCACACTCACCAGTTCCATTCTTTGTCCCGCTATTCAACTCGATATTTTTGTCGGACAAGTTATCGACCCGTTCGATGGTCACCACATCCTGACTCCCAGCACGCTCTATGTGCAGCTTTTGGAAACTGACAGTCTCCTTCCCTTCAACAGATCTCACCAGAAAGATGAAGGACAATCTTTTAGAAAGCCATCTCTGACACATGGCAATATCAGGAGAATCATCGAGAATCAAAGTCTACTTCTGGGTCAGATCAGTTGAATGCCGATCTGGTTCAACTCAGCTCAACTAAACATTGATCTGAGCTAATTTGAATTGACTCTTGATGAAGCATTATGATCAGTTCGGCTATCTACCGACTTGTCATATGGGACATCGATCCATAATCGATGTAACCCAAAACTAGAGTGAGACTGCTAGTGGGAACTTTGCCAGTTTTTGAAAGGACCCGGACATACACTGAGCTCCTCGAGCATGTGCAAAAATACATTCGCATCATGGAGGGTGCAACTAATTGGCACCAATTCGAGGGAAAAAGTTAGAAGAAAAAGTCAAGAAGGAAGAAACTTCTACGGGGCCCAACCGAACCTGCACTAAGAATGAGGCTCCACCTTCCTGATCAAGTCTGAAGCCTAAAAACTTCAACTGTAGGTATAATTCTTACACTCCTCTAACCACTCCTTGTGCAGAGTTTCTTATGGAGATAGAGAGGGAGAACTACCTTCGACGACCCCAGTCGGTGAAAGGCCCTCATAAGGCAGGGATATCTCAAAAAATACCTATGGGACTGATCTGTGCAGCTGCCTGCTGATCCTCAACCACAGCCGCATCCCAAGGAAAAAACTCACACTCAACTTATGGCAGATGTGATCAACATGATCTCGACAGGACTGAGACTCTGGGGGCAGACGATTCGGAAAGCTCCTCCAAACGATGAATCGACTATGATCTCGACAGGACTGAGACTATGGGAGGTAGATGACTAGGAAAGCTCCCCAAATGATGACATCATTCTCTTCAAGAAAAATCTACGAGGAGTCCAAACTCCTTATATTCTACAACTCTATGCCGAACAGTTTAAATACTCAAAAATTTATCAAGCAACTTGATCGCTTGGCACCCGACCAAATAATTGCATCATCGACTAGTACCTGATGAAATATTTTTTGGCTGATACCCGATTAACGGAGCCATAAGTTTTGACAACCACAAGCATACCGACTATGACCCAAGGGTTGCAAGTATATAAGCTATGGTTTGCACATAGGCTCAGGCGAACAAAGTTGTGGTTAGTTGGCTTGTTCCTGACTGACCAAAGATCCAATGATCCGAAATAAAACTTTCTCTGATCGACTATATTTCAATTCGACGGAATGATCTATGACTAAGTTCCAATTCAATGGAACGATCTACGATAAATGATCTATGACTATGTTTCGATTTGACGGAATGAACTATGACTATATTCCGATGCAACAACTATGCTTCAAATTCGATGAGATATTCTACAAAACAATGACTCTCTCCTCGAAATGACAGGATGGCTATATACGGCTTTCAGAGATGAAGATCCTCAGACAAAGCAACTCGATCTGCATGTCGGATAACTCCTTTCGTCTAATTAAGGCTACATAATCGGACTCGAGAGTTGGAGGAAAAGTATTAAAGTAGATCCTCGTTACTTGACTGACTAAGTTCTACCGACTAAGCTGAGCCGACTTTATCAAAAGACTGAGGTTATTAGAAAATCGATCTCATCAGAAGGCTGACCTCATCAGAAGGCTGATCTCATTAGAAGGCACATCTCATCAAAAGATCGAGATCATCAAAAAGCTGACCTCATCAGGTAGCCGATCTCATTAAAATGCTGACAGCTAAGAAGACCGACCTCATCATAAGTCCGACCTCACCATAAGTCCAACCCCATCATCACCTGAACATATGGCAGCAGATTATTATTATCTGAGTTAAATATTATATCGGTCCATGACTGACCTAGCTCTCCAGTATTATCTGCTAATCAACTTAATCTAGAACTGCTAGTAAGCAAAATACTCTCCTCGATTTGCGGCCGACTTGATTATCGATATTAGAGGCATGATGCCTAGTTACTTGACATGAGCATTAACTACATGTGGATGTGGAACGCAATAGTCGCCCACGAGCAACCCATTACTCGGCTTTAACGGCAGTTAATAAGGTAACCGTCTATTAAATTTCATAACTCCCATGTTCCGAGTATTCAGGGATAGGGGTTGCATAGTAACAACTTTCCTAGCCTTATAAATATTGGTAAGCAAAGGGGACCAGGCATGCAAAATCAAGCTGGACAATACTTTGCTATTTTGAGCTCTCATTTTGGCTCTCTAACCGTTCCCTTTCTCCAGCTAACTTAAGTATCAAAGGGTCCCCCATCGGATAACTTCTTGCAAGTGGACTTCTTTTGTAGGTTTTCTACCGCTTGGTACTCATGCGCAACAACTCGGCTTCCAGCCGACTACCTCATCGAAGACAAGCTGCAATACTCCTTGCTATCAGAAAGAGATCAGATTAAAGCTTGAACTTACTACTCATTTGTGAGGACTTGGCTAGCTTGCTTCAATTTTCTTATTATATTTGATATCTCTTTTAGATATTGTTTGATCTTATGATTAAGGTATTTCTTGTAGGTATCAAATTTGATTGTCAACCACTTTAACTTTGTCATAGTGCTTCCTCCAAACTTGTCTTTTAAATAAAAATCATATTTTATGAGTAATAGAAAATTATTTACACTCATGGATGAGATCATCCATCATATAGCTTCAGAATGCCATGTGTAATGGAATTTTTTTTGTTTTCATGCTTAATAAACCTTTCAATCTCTTCTATATTGAGCAGTATTTTACTTTTCAGGATCAGCTATGGTATGGTTGATATATAATAAATTATTATGATTTAATATTATATTATAATATAATATAATTATATTAATATTAATATAATATAATATTATTATTTATACAAAATTTGTGAGCAAAAAAATATGATCTTATATTTATTAAAGATATAATAATTATTTTATATAATTTTTTTAAAAAAATATATGCTTAACTAAATATAAGCTATTCTGAAATAAACCACATTTTCATAATCAATCAAATATATCAAAATTATACTCTTAGAAAGTAACTTTCTAAAAAATTACTCCTTGCAAAGTTGATTTCTGAAAAAATTTCTTTTTATAAACCAAATGAGTAATAAGACTTTTTAATTAACTCTTATTTACCCATTATTGATAATAGCAACCACTGCATCGATTCAGCTGCTCTCATGATGATCCAGCATTGGACATGATTCTCATTCTAAATAACTAAATGCAAGTTCATAGGTTTCATAGATAAATTGTAAATTTTTATCACAAAATATGAGGAATCTAATATATGTGTGCGCGTGCGCGCGCGCGCGCACACAAATATACACACACACACACACACACACACACACACACATATATATATATATATATATATATATATATATATATATATATATATATATATATATATATATATATATATATATATATATATATATACATATATATATATACACACACACACACATATATATATATGTACACATATATACATATATATATATATATATATATATATATATATGAAAGCAGAAAGTAAGAGAAAATGAAATGGTCAAGTAAGCTATGTCAGCAGCAAATTTTCATCCATGAATGCCATATGGATCAAAATCAATTTTTCATATGCTACTTATCAGGACTCTTCTATCTAACCATTCTTTCAGTATTAAATACAAGCATCATGTCATTAAGGGATGATATTGAAATCAGAAAATGAGAGAAAATAGAATGGTCAAATAAGCTGTTCACATCAGTAGTAAATTTTCATCCATGAATGTTATGTGGATCAAAATCAATTTTTCATATGCTACGTATCAGGGCTCTCATATCTAACCATTCTTCCAGTATTAAATGCAAGCATTATATCATTAATAGATGGTAATGAAATCAACTTATGTCTATTTAATTAGGTGATTAAAGTCTGCATCTTCAGAATATGAATGGACATGCTCTAACTATTCATCTAAAATATTTTTAATAAATTATTTTTTATCATATAATCAATGATGTGATTTTATAATCCACGTGCAACATATGGGATAAAAAACTAGTAGGACTATAAAACCCAGAGTAGTCTAAGTACTCCGAGACCATCCGAAGTTTTTGTACTAGAGTTACCTGTAGCTAAAAAATTTAGGAAAAAATTTACTGCATGTCCCAAGCAAAACCATGCTTTCAAACACAATTAGGTTCCATTAGGGTCATATTAGATGGGCCGGTCCAGTCGAGATTAATTGTGCACGAGTCGGATTCGAGTTGGCAAAGTTCATAGTTCAGCCCCATTTGATCCACTAGATTGAATCAGGTAGTCAGATTGAACTAAGCTGGCTACTACCAAAAAAAAAAAAAAAAAACCAAAGCTGGCAAATTACTTGGCTGCTTGAATCGATTATTAATCAATTTTATGCGAAGAATACTATTTCTTTATTATTTTTTTATTACCAAAAAAAAAGTAAAAAAATAATATTTTTCGCATAAAATTGATTAATTTCTTCGTTGTTAAGGAATATGATAGTCTCCTTCAGGACCCAAAAAGTGTAAAGTGAATTCCATCGTCCCATGCTTTCTACGGATCTTATTGTATGAGATCATCTCGGTAGAGGTGTCAGACGAACTGAAGGGACGATACTTCTACCACCTTTAATTAATGAACATGACTCGAGCACCGGGAAGCATGTTTCAAATTCCCAAAGGCATAACCACCCCATCTCTCTCTCCTTTTAGCTTCTTTTCGGCTCCTGATTCCTTTCTTCCTTGAGAAGAGTTTTGAGATCCATTTTTCTAATCTTCTGCTCCTCTTGACCCTCCTCCCCTCTTCCTTCTTCTTCTCCACTTCAGTCAAAGTGGAAGGAAAAGTCACGAAGAGACCACGTAGAACCACAAAATGGGTACGCTGTGACAGAGTTATGTGCTAAGAGGAGGTGAGCGAAGGCGTTATTAATATATAGCAAGTTAACTAATTGCTTGTTTTCTTTCTATACTTTGTTTGGATACAGAGGTGGACGAAACGGTTGGGGCCGGAAGCGAAGGTGGTGGCAGGGTAAAGCTGCCCCCGGACCTGTTGGATTTGGTGTTTTCTTGTCTCTCGAGGACATATCTAATGAAGATCTTTACAAGCACCAGGTTTGGCCCTGCCCTCTGTTCATGTGCTTCCTTTTATTTTAGGTCCCGCTGTTATAATATGGAAAGGTGGTTTCTTTATTTTTTTTATTTTTGAGTAAGACTACAGAGTCTATCATAAGCCTTTGATCGACGTGGTCATGAATGTTTTCGTTTAAGTCAACCACATGGGGTGGAGTGGACTGGACTGAATAACGTTAAATTTGTTTTGTTTTAGAACTTATGTCCCGAGCTACTAAAAGTTTGTATTCATGTCAGGGTATTATTGTCATGTAGATGGTGTATCGGGTCCTTTGCAGCAAGGAGATAAAGGGCATTTCGCTGGGTTCATCATTCATGCGACTTCTTATATTCGTCTAGGAAATGTCTAGTATAGCAGAAGATTTGAGCATGATATCTTTTCTTTAGTCCATGTGACTACATAAGCTGCAAAGCCTATGTAGTATGATGGATGAGGCTTAATTTACTGACAAAACATTTCTCATCCGGTAAAAACACCGATAAGAATCTATCAGTTTGATTGCTCCAATGAAGCTGCTTCTTGTATTCATTACTAATCTCAGTTTGTTTTGTTCTTATGGAAGACTTGGTTGTATATATCTTTATTGCTTCTTCATTGTCAATAAACTAAAGCTTTGGGGCATTTTGAGCTATTCAGAACCATAGGATTGTATCTAATGGCATTACAATGCTGTACATTTCATTGGCCAAGATGATCTGAAGATGGCTGAATGCATTTTTTCCCTCACAAGTTATGGTGTTTATCCTAAAAGCATGATGTCTTCTCTTAAGCTTTGATTAGGTAGTATAATTTTTTGTTAAATTGTGCAAACCTGGATTATAGCCCTTGTGAGAAGGATGACATACAATCATCTGATAATTTTATATACTTCTTAGACAAGCTTTTTGAGGGGCCTGAATTTTCGCAAGAAACCATTATTAGCAGCAGGTCTTGCATTTTGTAAATTTTCCTTCCTAGAAAGTAATGTAAGCATATTATGATTATTGACTATTGATTTCTTATTATTGTTGGCATCATAGAAATCCTTTGTATCGAACAATGACCATGCTAGAAAGCAAGGTCTGTGATCTTGGTACTGGGTACCATACTTGTACCTTAGTTGTTTGGTACTATACAATTAGTTTGGTATGATACATATCCATATTGAGACAGCTTTTGAGACCCTTTTTTTCTCACTTTTATCATGGTACAATAGTGTTTTCGTGCATGTTCCTGAAGAAAATATACGGTAGTGCAATACATATTGTTGGATATAAAATATCCCCCCCGACCGAAGTTTGTAAAAGACCGATCCTTCCAGGGCTTCTCCGGCTTCCGACCTTATGTGGCATCTCTCTGAACCACCCCGCTGTCCGAGCTTCCGGACTTCTCCGACAATGAGCTTCTCCATCCATCTACCGTGCGGCTCCAAAGGCTCTCTAGGCCTCATTGTTAGCCGACTTTCTACAGTGACCAACTATTCTCCGAACTCCTTCCGGACTCCGTCGATATCCGAGCTTCTTCGACAACGAGATTTCTACACAGATCGGACTCCATCCGAGTTTTTACGGTGGTCGACCACTTTCAAGATTCTGATCGAGCTCCTACGAGAGCCGAACTTCTACTACGAGCGGTCTACCCCGAACTCCTACAGCGGGCGGTCTACTTCGAACTCCTACAGCAGACGATCTACCCCGAACTCCTACAACGGACGGTCTACTCCGAACTCCTACAACGGACGGTCTACTCCGAACTCCTATAGCGGGCGGTCTACTCTGGATCTCTACTGTAAGCAAATTTTATTCGAGCCCCTACTGTAAACACGCCTCTTCTGAACTTCCATTATAGGTAGACTTCAGCCGAGTTTCTTCGCAGCCGGATCCCAAACGAGCTTCTACAGCGGGACAGGACCCACCAGCCAGATCGCTACTCCTAGCTCCCATGACAACCGACCTTCGATCAAGTTCTACAATAACCAGTCTTTTTTCAGCCCTCTGCAAGAACCAAACCTCGATCGAACTTCCATAGCGAATGGATATCGGACGAGCTTCTACAACGGACGGACTCTGGCAGCTGGATTCTTACAACGACCGATCACCTCCGACGTCTGCCGAATCTCCCAACGCCATCTGAAGTCCATCACCGGCCGACCTCCTACCAGACCCTTCATGAAACCAAACTTCTCCGACGGATCATCTTCAGACGAGCTTCCACATCAGACGAATCCCAGACGGACTCCTCTAGCGATCGGACTCCTGTCGGGCTTCACCAACGGAAAGTCTCCATCCGAGCTTCTCCCAGATCGATGGGATAGAGAGACATTCCACTCTGTCAGATGTCCCGACCGAGCTTCAGCCGACAGATCCGAACTCTCTGGCAAGTCACGACAATGACCACTACCCTGCTCCACTCTCTGCAGCGGATTTTGCGTGGCTCCACTACTCTCTGACAAGTCACGACGACGGACACCACTCTACTCTCTGTAGCAAACTCCATGTGGCTCTGAACGACCCCTGACGCTACTACTCTCCGTAACAAACTCCAGGCGGCTCTGAACGGCCCACTACCAGGCAGTTACTGACGTCGCTGTCAAGCAGTTACGCTCTCCGTCTATAAAAAGGAATGCCCAGATACGTTCTTCTCTAAGCTCAAAAACTCTATCTCAAAATTCTGCTAAAATTTCTACTCGAGCACTCTATTTCTGTTGAAGCAGAGTACTGACTTGAGTGTCGGAGGGTCTTGTCGAAGCACCTCCATCTCCGATTTAGACTTTCTTTGCAGGTTCCGATGGCAGTCACGGTCATCTCGACTCCAACAACTCCGGCGTCGGCGGAATCTGCACCAACAGAATTGGCGCTAGAGGAAGGGCGTGTGTCTTCGCAGTACTCTTGTTCTTGAAGGAGTGCTCAACGGGACTGCCTCCAGTCATCTCCTCCGACATCCTCCTCTCCTTCTTCTATCAGATCTCCACCTGATGCCTCCCCGAAAGGCATCCACCAGACGATCCATGACCTCCGCGACCAGATCTCAAGCTCCAGCCTCGCCTTCAATTTTCCAGGCTTTTCCTTCGACAACGGTGGTCGGTATGGAGTAGTTCGACCTGCTGGTTTAGCAGGTCAGAGGCCTCACTGAAGCAGTGCAGGGTTGGAAAGAACATCGCTGGAGCTCCAAGATCCGGCAATAGGGTGGGCCACTTGGGCCAGTCGTCCTGTCCTCCCAGACAAGGGGAATCCGAGGATGGAGAGCCCCCGGTCTGATCACGATTCCACTCCTGGAGGATCCCTACCTCTACTTTGCCAGAAGACCCTCGAGACTCGCAATCGAGAGGATCTCCTGGATCGAAGGTTCCAGGAGATGAACCGGCGGATCGAAGAGCTCCGCCACGCTCCCCCTACTTATGGTGAGGACATCTGCACTGACCCTCCTTTCTCTCAAATGATCATGCAGGAATCGATCCCGCCAAACTTCAAGCTCCCCCAATTCGAAAGCTACGACGGGACCTCGGATTCGGTTGACCACCTGGAGGCCTTCCAGATAATGATGCTGTTCCATGGCACGCCAGATGCCATCCTGTGCCGAGCTTTCCCATCCACTCTAAAGGGAGCAGCAAGGAACTGGTACTCAGCATTGAAATCGAGTACCATCTTCTCCTTTGACCAGATGAGCTACCAGTTTGTGGCTCATTTTGTTAGCAGCCGGTGTTCCCGGAGAGGCTCGGAGTCCCTCATCAACATAAAGTAAAGGGAGGAGGAATCCATCTGAGCTTATGTCAACCATTTCAACATCGCCGCGTTGGAGGTCCGAAACTTGGACCAATCAGTCGCGATGGCTGCCTTGAAGGGCGATCTTCAGAAGAACGATCTTTTGTTTTTCCTGAAAAAGAAGTATCCCAGGGACTTTGCTGATTTGTTGGCTCGGGCCAAAGGATATGCCTGAGCAGAAGAAGCCTTCAAGATGAAGGACGAGGAGACCGCGAAGGAGCAGCAGGCGGGAGATTCGAGCAAGCCCACAGTTAAAAAAAGATCGAGTGAAGCTCGGTCGCATTCTCAAACTCCTCCCGGATATAGGCATGTTCGGACTCCTCTCTGAGCTCATAAGCAGAGAAGCCCGGACCGTAGAGTTCGACAGAGCTCTCCCTCCAAAAGATTCCACAGTTACGCCCCTCTCAACACATCGAAAGCTCAAGTGTTGATGGAGATTAGGGAGCAGCTGTCAAGGCCGGAAAGGATGCGCTCACACCCCGAAAAGTGCAACCCGAACAAATTCTGCCTCTATCACCGTGACCACAGCCATGACACGGAAGAATGCATTCAGCTCCGAGATGAAATCGAGGAGCTCATCAGGCGAGGTCGGCTCAACAGATTCATTCGACGCCGACCTGAAGGTAGGGAAGACCGGCCCAGGGCCCTGCCGCAATTGGAGCCACCAAGGAGGGAGGAGCAACCTGAAGATCGACCTCCGATTGAGATTATCAACTCCATCTTAGGAGGACCCCGACGGGGAGCAGACCTTCCGCGGCTGTAGGGTTCGAGAAATCTACGAATGTATTACCAACAACTTTGTCCTAAATAAATTTTTTTTTTATATCTACATATTTTTTTTTTTGGCATAAGCTTATAACGATGGGAAGTAACTCCCCCATACAAACGAAATTAAGCATGTTAGGAACAGGAGGAGAACCTCATCCTAACATGAGCAAAGTCGAAGGCCCGATCTCTTGAAGACCGGATGGGGGGAGAGGCCCTTGCAACGGCCCTTATGTGCCCCCACAGCCTTGTAAGGAACAGGAGGAGAACCTCATCCTAACATGAGTAAAGTCGAAGGTCCGGTTACTTGAAGACCGGATGGGGGGAGAGGCCCTTGCAACGGTCCTTATGTGCCCCCATAGCCTTGTTAGGAACAGGAGGAGAACCTCATCCTAACATGAGCAAAGTCGAAGGCTCAGTTACTTGAAGATCGGATGGGGGGAGAGGCCCTTGCAATGGCCCTTATGTGCCCCCACAGTCTTGTTAGGAACAGGAGGAGAACCTCGTCCTAACATGAGCAAAGTCGAAGGCCCGATTATTTGAAGACCGGATGGGGGGAGAGGCCCTTGCAACGGCCCTTATGTGCCCCCACAGTCTTGTTAGGAACAGGAGGAGAACCTCATCCTAACATGAGCAAAGTCGAAGGCCCAGTCTTTTAAAGATCGGACGGAGAGAGAGGCCCTTACAACGGCCCTTATGTGCCCCCACAACCTTGTTAGGAATAAGAGGAGAACCTCGTCCTAACATGAGCAAAGTCGAAAGCCCGATCTTTTAAAGATCAAACAGGGGGAGAGGCCCTTGCAACGGCCTTTATGTGCCCCCACAGCCTTGTTAGGAACAAGAGGAGAACCTCATCCTGACACAAATAAAGGCTCGGTCGATCAAGATCGGACAAGGAGGAAAGCTTCCTCGATGGCCCCTCTACACTCTCGCGATCCCGTCAAGAGCAGAGGAAAGACCCTCACTCGAACACAGAAGAAAATGAAAGATAAAAAGAGAAAATGATGAACTACGCCAGCGATAAGTAAAAAACGAACTACATCAAAGGCACAAAGGACCTCGCCTCAACGAGGAAGAAGACCCTTATCGAAAATCTCCGATCTCAAAGGGTGAATCAACACAGCGACGATCAGGAATTTTCAAACACCGTCGATGGCGAACAGGACGAAGGATGGTAAATGACAACTTAACACCAAAATAGATAAGGTAATAGACAACTTCATTTTCATTTCATTGGTGAAGTACACATTACAAAGCCCTGAAGGCCAAAAACAAAAAGGAAAATGATCAAAAAAAAAAGAGAAAGAAAAAAAAAGGGGGAAATACATAAAAAGAGAAGAAAGGAGCTCTAAGGAAGCCCGGCTTCTCCCGACTTCGAGCTCTCGGTCTCAGTTCTTATTAGGGATTGCCGTAAGTTTTCAACTTCTTCCTCTAGTTCCATCTTTCTCAGCAGCATATTCCGGTACATCTGGTGGAACCGTCGGCTCTCGCCCTCCGATTCTCGAAGCCTCTTCCTTAAGACCTCGGACTCTGTCTCGACATCTTTGAACACCTGCTGCTCGTGGACCAGCTGAATTTTCAGCCACTGTAATTCAGCCTCCCCCCGCCCAAGGGCCACAGACAATTCCACCATGGTCCCTCTCAAGGAGCGGAGCTCATTAGAACCTTGTGTAGAGGCAAGCTGGGCTCTCTCGGATAGCTGCCTCTGAAGGCGGGCAACTTCATCGATCGCCGTCTGGAGTTTCCTTCGGTAGTCCTCTACTTGCCCGCTCCAGCCGACTCGATAGGCATCGTAGTTCGCCTCAGCGTCCTGAGTTGTTTTTGAAGATCGGAGAGCTTCTGTGACCAGTCTCGATCGCGGTCGGCTTGGACTGTGAGCCAGGATGGGCTCCCTTCCAACTGGCCGATCTTCTCCCGTGCGGCCACTAGTTCGACTTCAAGGGAGCTGATCTTGAAAGCCTGAGCCCAAGATCGGTCGCTGGCATATTTTCGGAGTTTCTCAAGCTCCATAACGAAGTCGGCCTTCTTTCGGGTGAATTCCATGAGCCCCTTTTTATGGAGGTCCTGAAGACGAACAGCCTCCGCAGTGACTTCCGAATGGCTCTTCCTCAGCCGGTGAAGTTCATCTTCCAGCTTCTTGGATTTCTCCGTCAACTGACGAACTTTCCTTCTGAGGTATCGGATCGTCAACTTCAGAAGAATTCTCTGTGGCAGGGGGAGAGCTTCGGCAGGACACTGTCGTTGGGAGACAAGAGCACCACGACTCAGATTAGTACAAGAAGATAAAAAAGAAGAAAAAGAATACAAAAAAAAGAGAGGGGGGGCCCTCTGTAAAGAAGAATCCGATTTCATTGATTAAATAATTTTCAAGTATAAGAGAATGAAAAAAAATCACCACAAAGAAAAAATACAAAGCTAGAGATTCCGGACCTCTGGAGCAAAAGTAGAGGGGCTCGGCATCCCCGGAAGATCGTCAGCGACAGCCATGGCGGTCGATGAGGTCCCGACTGGGGGAGGACCGGCAGCGGCTTCGGATGGTCCGGCTTCATCATCGGATGCCTCATTCAGGAAGCCGAGATCCAATTCAGAAAACCTCCCAGCCACCTTCTCTTGACAGAGTTTGAAACCCTTGATGAAGGCATCCTGGCCGAACTGGACCTTTAGATCCTCCATCTCAGAGGAGGCTTTAAACTCCTCCACTGCTCGAGCCCTTGCCTCTGAGATCAGGGATGGGATCCATGCTTTCAGCTCGAAAATCTGTGCCTTCAACTCAGAAACCTGCACCTTCAATGCGAAGATCTTGGCCTCAGCCTTTTCTCTCTCCTCCTCCAAGACAGTCCTCAGATCGGATGAGGTTTGTCCCTCCTTTTCCAGCACCTCTCGGAGACTTAGAACCTCGGTGATCTTCTCCTCAAGGCGGGCGGCCCCAACCAGGCGACCTTCCTCTACATGAGCTGCCTTCCTCTTGGCAATCTTCACCGCCTCGACGTTGGCGACAAGCTAGTGCCCAATCTGTAAGAAAGGTCGGGGAGTCAATATAAAAGCTGAAGAATAAATTAAGCAGGAAGGAGGAAAAAGATGAGTTAACCTACTTCGAGGAAAGATCTCAGAGAGTCCCAGACCCGCAGCTCGGGATCGGCAAGGACGATCCTCTCGACGACCTCGGGCAGAATGCATCCTTCGACCAACCTCTTTATTAAGTCCCTATTGTTGAAGGGATTTTCCCCCAGGTCTTCCTCGGAGCCGCCGGCCCCCTCGACGGCAACCTTGTGACTATGGCTCCTCTGGGCCAAGGTCTTCTTTCTCCTCCTCCCTTCGGCCCTGGGTGCCCCCTCGGGACGAGCCTCTGGAGCGGGACCCTCGGCCGGGGGGCTCCTTGAAAGGGCTTGGGGGACTTTGGGTTCGGCGTCGGAAGGGACTTCGACGACAACGGCCACTGGAGCAGGTGTGGCCGAGCTTGTCCCTTCTGTCCTGGCTTTCTTCACCGACCCCGAAGTTGAGGCATCTTTCCTCTTGTGGGTCTTGAGACCTTGAGCTAACCTGCGAGCCACACTTGCGTCCATGTTTGCGATAAAAGAAAATCAACACGGCTTAGAGATAGAATAAGAGAAAGGAGAAGAAAAAAAAATAATATAATAATGGTACCGGCAGGGTTAAGAGGACTCAGGCCGACGTTGAACAAAAGTTGTTCCTTCAGAAGTTCAGGGAGGAGGAGGGCTCGATAGGCCTCGAGCTTTTCGGAGGCTTCGAGGTCGTCCCTTTCCAGGTTAGAAGCCCGGTAGACGGAATCCCTCATAGAGTCCCAAGGGGGTAATCCTAGCTCCAAGGTCGGGCATCAGACATAGAAGTACCTCTCCTTCCAGTTGTGGATAGAAGGGACGCCTTTCAGCAATCCCTTTCTATCGAACTGAGGGGAGAAGTACCATCAGTCCTTTACCGAGGGATGATGCTTGAAGGTGTAGAAATTTCTAAACAAAGAAAGCGTCGGTCGAACTTCAGCTAAACTATAAAGAGAAAAAAACCCTATCAAAAACCTAAAGGAGTTCGGCACGATGGAAGCTAGAGAAATGTTCAGAAAATGAAAGAGAGTAACGACAAAGGACGGCAGTGGAAGCCGAAGTCCGGCACGGAAGGCCTCCTGGTCAGTTGGCCTGGGAAGCTCCAGCTCGTATTCCAGAGGAACTCCATACTGAATCCTTATCAGTGAGAGTTCATCTGGAGTCAAGGAGCCGGTGATGGTATCCGACGCAAAAGCCGGACAAGGCTCGGTCCTAGCTACGAATTCGTCTATGGTACCAGGACTTTGAGGGACTGGGGCTGACGAACTCCTAGAACTGCTAGAAGAGGAGATATCAGAAGACATTTCGGATCAAATGGAAGCTATAAAATCTCGAAAAAATCAGAAAAAATAGCAAACAGGCCCTCAAGGAAGCTAAACGAATAGAATATGAAGAAGAAAGGACAGAAAAACAACAAGGAGTTCCAGAACTAACCTAGATCGGCCCCGGGAGTGCAGGAAGATGGCAAGGATGATGGAAGTCGACCCGGAGGATGCCTAAGGCCAAGAAGGATGCTAGAGGAAGCTGGAGCTCTCGGGGAAGAGGAGGAGAACCGAGGGATTCTCTCAGGCAAAGTGAGACCCCTGAAGGAGGAGAACATGTTTAAATAGACTCTGGGATCCGGTGCAATAATGATTGCGGATCTCCTCTGGCCAGCCTGCACTCGCCGCATCCCACTCACCTTGATAGACTGTTGAAAATGGCTGGCAGCTGACAGAGTCATTATTGTGCCGTACCTAGAGCCACGCTTCGGTGGGACTCCAAAAAAAAGAAATCTTTTTCGAAAAGCCTCTAGTACCAGCGTGCCGAACGTCAAAATATCTAGTAACCACTGAGCATGAAAATCGAGGAAAGCAACTTCGATCGTGGGAATTTCTCTGTACTTTCTTCATTCGGAACCCAAACTCGAAAGTAGGGGGACTAGTGTTGGGTATAAAATACCCCCCCTCGGGCTGAAGTTTGTAAAAGACCGACCCTTCTAGGGCTTCTCCGGCTTCCGACCTTGTGTGGCATCTCTCTGAACCCCCCCGACCATCCGAGCTTCCGGACTTCTTCGACAATGAGCTTCTCCATCCATCTACCGTGCCGCTCCAAAGGCTCTCTAGGCCTCACTGTTAGCCGACCTTCTACAGTGACCAACTATTCTCCGAACTCCTTTCGGACTTCGTCGATATCCGAGCTTCTTCGATAATGAGGTTTCTACAGAGATCGGACTCCATCCGAGTTTTTACGGTGGTCGACCACCTTCAAGATTTCGATCAGGCTCTTGTGAGAGCCGAACTTCTACTACGAGCAGTCTACCCCGAACTACTACAGTGGGCGGTCTACTCCAAACTCCTACAGCGGACGGTCTACTCTGAACTCCTACAGCGGGCGGTCCACTCCGAACTCCTACAGTGGACGGTCTACTCTGGATCTCTACTGTAAGCAAATTTCATTCGAGCCCCTACTGTAAACATGCCTCTTCTGAACTTTCATTACAGATAGACTTCAGCCGAGCTTTTTCGTAGCCAGATCCCAAACGAGCTTCTACAGCAGGACAGGACCCACCAGCCAGATCGTTACTCCTAGCTCCCACGACAACCGACCTTCGATTGAGCTTCTACAATAAGCGATCTCCTTTCATCCCTTTGCAAGAACCAAACCTCGACCAAACTTCCATAATGAATGGATATCGGACAAGCTTCTACGACGGACAGACTCTGGCAGCTGGATTCTTACAACGACCGATTACCTCAGACGTCTGTCGAACCTCCCCAGCGCCATCCGAAGTTCATCGTCGGCCGACCTCCCGCCAGACCCTTCATGAAACCGAACTTCTCTGACAGATCATCTTCAGACGAGCTTCCACATCAGGCGAATCCCAGACGAACTCCTCTAGCAATCGAACTTTTACCGGGCTTCACCAATGGAAAGTCTCCATCCGAGCTTCTCCCAGATCGATGGGATAGAGAGCCATTCCGCTCCGTCAGATGTCTCGATCGAGCTTCAGCCGACAGATCCGAACTCTCTGGCAAGTCACGATAATTGCCACTACCCTGCTCCACTCTCTGCAGTGATTCTGCATGGCTCCACTACTCTCTGGCAAGTCGCGACAACGGACACCATTCTACTCTCCGTAGCAAACTCCACGTGGCTCTGAATGATCCCTGACGCCATTACTCTCCGTAACAAACTCCAGGCGGCTCTAAATGGCCCACTACCAGGTAGTTACTGACGTCGCTGTCAAGCAGTTACGCTCTTCATCTATAAAAAGGGATCCCCAGATACGTTCTTCTCTAAGCTCAAAAACTCTATCTCAAAACTCTGCTAAAATTTCCACTCGAGTACTCCATTTCTGTTGAAGCAGAGTACTGACTTGAGCGTCGGAGGATCTTGCCGGAGCACCCCCATCTCCGGTTTAGACTTTCCTTGCAGGTCCCGATGGCGGCCGCGGTCTTCTCCAGCAACTCCGACGTCGGTGGAATTCTGCACCAACACATATAATTTTAAAATTTTATGCAGCAGAAATAATAGATTAAATAATTTAATCCTAATCACATATATAAGATTTAATCTTAGACTACTACATCAGGATCTTTGATATGAAAAATATATGCTTTAAATCTGAAAATAAAAATCACAACGATCTCATTGATGCTGAAATTCTAGATCTAACTATTAGATCTATCATAAGAATCAAAACAGGTTAGAGATCGTTACCAAACAAATTTTAATCTTGATCTCCTTTGATCCAATGGTTGGAGAGGGTGTTCTTTAGGTCACTCACAGCCACACGAAGTTGTCTGGTCTTTATAAAAAAATTCACATGAATCAGAGGCTCGGAGTGCTAGTCTGCGAACAACTTCGACAGTTGATCTCTTCCTTCTTCTGCAAGCACCTTGGACACTCCAAAGTGATAGATCTGGAGGAGGAAGAGAGGAGGAGAAGAGGCTCTGGAAATAAAAAATCAGCAAGGTAATTGATTATGGGATGTCCAAGAGAGGGGATCCTTTTTTATAGACTAGGAATTAGGGCTTTCCAAAGAAGGGTGCCATGAATCAACGCCAAAATCTCCTTTTGGCATCCCAAAAAATTTCAAAAAAATCATTAAGATGTGGAGAAGAAATTTAGAGTCTCACATGCCAAAGAATTCTTAAAGAAAAATAAGAAAAAAAATAATATGATGCCAATAATATACCATATACGAAAAATTCTTTTCCGAGTCTACATCTTATCTCTAATTTGGATTGCATTCGAATTAAGCAAGAGATAATATTATGACTTATCAGCTATTGCTGACCACCCTTATTGGATCCTCTCTCATGACATCAAAAATCACAACCCAAATCCAATTAGGCATGGAGAAATTGGCATGGATCCAAATGTGGTGCAAAAGATAAGGATAGAGTCCTAGTTTGACTTGGACTCTTCATTTCTAATTCAATTCTAATCCAAATCAAATTTGGATTGAAACCACAGACAAAAATGAACCTAATCCAATTAGAAATCTAAATATCTTATCAAATTTCTAATCCAATTAGGAATTAGCTAAGTCTAAATCTTGAACGAATCAGGATCAAATTTTCTTTATAATCGGATTTGATCATATTAATCCCAATCTGAGTCGAACTGAATCTAATTCAGTTATACTTGTTCCAAAGCTCTTTATTCAATCAAATTGAGTCAATTAGTAATCTAATTACTAATTAATTCTCCATAAATAGTAGAGTCCCAGTCCTAGTGGGACTCTTTCACGGAGTCTCAGTCCAAGTAGAACTCTTCACCAGAGTCACAATCTAATTGGACTCTTCAGCCATCAGATCTGACCAAATTTTCTTAATGCGTGTGACTTCATAGGTTTGAACCTAAGTCGGTAGCATAAGAATAACTTTCTATACCAATCGATATAACCATCTAGCAATGATGATCCGATGACCGGATAGGTCGAGGTATTGCAAAGCAACCTTCTAGAACCTATTGACGTATAGTTACTGTATAATTCATCCCTTTGATCCAAATGCTTAAGGTGACCTAGGGTTTAACTTCAATCCTAATTAAGTCAACCACATTGTATTTCAACTTTTAAAATCCATCTCATAGATTACCCTGGCCAAGATTTTGCTATTGAAATACATTGATGCATATCTCCTACCAATTCAAAGGGGTCAATTCCATCTTGACTCACATACCGACTTGATAAGTACTTGACTACATCCAATATTCTTCCGTCACTAAGTTAGAAACTCAGATGGTCCGGTACTAAAGTATAGTGAGTTGCTTAGAAGTCACTGTGGTGGTCTCAAGTTGGAGGGACACTTATACTCATACTCTTCACGAGCTACTCTTGACAGCAAAGTGCTCGGCACATGATCATGTTTGATGCGAATGTACTCTTACATTTTATTTGCATGCCATAACTGTGTCTCCACACTCCTTGATTAAGAGGACAACCAACTCATATGGCACACAATGATCTACACTTGATATTGCTATCGTCCTAGTAATAGCGTATCGTTTGGTCGTGAATATTTTTAAGGATTTAACGATAAATCCTCCTTTGTCGATTAATAATAGTCCTAAGGACTTCATTACAATACAGAAGTTCAAAGATGATCAATTTATAATGAAAAAGTCAAATAATTTTTATTAATAAAAATTTATATACAATTTACAAGATGAGCACAATCGTCTAACGATTAGCTTTGGGACACATTTTTCAACAACTCTCACTTAGACTAAAGCCAATCGGTATAATATTGTATACCCATCTTTGATTTATGGTCATCAAACTCCTTGATTCTGAGAGCTTTAGTAAATAGATTGGCTAGGTTCTCCTTCCTGTCGATCTTTTGAAGGTCGATGTCACCTCGATCCACGATCTCGTGGATAAGGTGATAATGGTGCAGAATATGTTTGGTGTGCTGATGGGATCTCGGCTCCTTGGCTTGAGCAATGGCTCCAGTATAGTCGCAGTATAACAAGACAGGACTATCAACGGAGGGTGCCACTCCGAGCTCGTCGATGAACTTTCACGACCATATAGCTTCTTCACAGCATCGGATGTCGCGATATACTCCACTTCGCAAATAGAGTTTGTCACAGTATTCTGCTTGAAACTTTTTCATTAGATTACTCCATCATTTAGGGTAAAAATATAATCCGACACACTCTTACTATCATCATGGTCTGATTGAAAGTTGGAGTCAGTGAACCCATAAGTTTCAAGTCAGTTTCATCCAAGGTATACGGAACCGATATGATCGGCCGTATCGATCGATCGATGGTATGATTTGGTATGATTTCATACCGTACCGAACTGACGAAGGCAAGCAGATCCAAATCAAAAAAAGAAAAAGAGAGAAAGAGAGAGAGAGAAGGAGGAAGAAAGAAAAAGAGGAAGGGGAAGGAGCCCGCGGGGCCACCGGCTAGCCGTAGTGGCCGTTGGAGGGTGCAGTCCGCGCGCGTGGCACTGCCCTTGTTTTGTGAGTTTTTTTAAAAAAGATAGTTTTAAGTGAAGCCGGCAAATAGTTTGTCGGCTTCAT
>NC_025996.2:107337628-107431657 GCF_000442705.2 Elaeis guineensis
CACTGGATTGCTGTTAAAAACATCCTTAAGTGCTTAAGAAGGACTAAGGATTTGATGTTGATCTTTGATGAAGATCAGAGCTGAAAGTTGAGGGATACACCGATTCAGATTTTATGGCAGATATCGATGATAGAAAGTCTACATCGGAGTATATCTTCTTGTGTAATGGTAGTGTGGTTAGCTGGAAGAGTTCTAAGCAGCCGATCATTGCAGATCGATGATAGAAGCTAAGTATATCACCACCTTTAAAGCTGCTAAAGAAGTCTTTTGGTTTAAAAAATTTATTGCGGAGCTGGATGTGATGCCATTTGATGCCATTACACTGCACTGCGACAACAACGGTGCCATAGCCCTCACTTAGGAACCAAGATCACACCAGAAGTCCAAGCACATAGAGCAGCGATTTCACATCATACGCGAATACCTCGAGAAGAAGTTCGTCGAGGTACAGAGAGTCGACTCCGTACTAAATGTGATGGACCTACTGATCAAGCCTCTTAACCAGCAAAAGATCGAAGCTCATCTTGAGAAGATGGATCTTAGGTATATAGTCAATTGACTTTAGGTCAAATGGAACTTTGTTGGATTTATGTCTTAGAAACCAATTGTATGTTTGGTCTATGATTTATCCTAAAAATTAACAAAGATAATTTTTGTATATTTTTAAAGAGTTAAAAATTTGAGACATAAATTAATTAGTGGTTAATTTTTAAATGCTCCCGATCAAAGGATCATCATGGAGGACAGTGATCAATCTATTTGAGATCGATGCACGGTTCACCTCCCTTGTGGACAGATGAGTCTCAGATCTTGGTGTAGAGACACTGGAGTGAAGGTACAAGTGGTTGTTAGAGAATAACTTACACTGAGCGTGACCAACACGAGAACCACATGGATGTCTACTCACTCGTTAGTGATCTTCTCGATGCTGCAGTGATGTGAGTAGTCCTTTGATTTGCGATGTCATTGGCTATTCACAGTGAGGCTACTAGGATTGACTGCATATTTTCTTGATTCCTAGTCATTCAGATCCTTGCTGTGTATGTTGGTTTCAGTAGGTTCAGGTTCGCTGTTTGGAATAGGATGCACCTAGATGGAATCTATCGATCTTGATAGAAAAAAAAAATCCTGTGCGATTTGCAAGACTGAGTTCAGAAATTTTTTGGCCAAAGCAAGTGTGAATACTAAAAAAGAGTTTTCACCGAATTCACAAATGAACTCAAGTCGAGTCAATCTAGCATATAATTGTGATGGGGTCTGACAAGTTCTCCATGACCTCCGTCAAGTCGAAACTCATGATAGAAAGACTGAATCATACGATAATTACACCTAGAGATTCATACTTTTATTCTACTGTGTTGTCACTATATACTGCTAGGTGTCACTGATAGATTGTGAGACTCATTGGGCATTGTCTTGATGATCGATGGCCCTCGAAGGATAAAATTAAAAATATTTCAATCCATCGAAAAGAGTTTCGATGATATTGTGATGGAGATCACAATATATCTCACTATCAGATAGAATGAAACTTATGGGGTCACACATTAAGAGATTTAATCTCAAATTTGCCAATTGAGCTTATGAAGTTTCAATTAGGTTAGGATTTATTAAAATTCTACTAGGTTTATGAGAACTATGCTAGCACACGGTTAAACCTAATTCTTCTCGAAACTTCGATTTGATCAAGTCCATATCCTTGAACCTAACCTAAATCCATTTGGATTTAATTGGGCTCTTAATTGTGAGCCCAAGAAGATTTAATTGATTAATTCATTGGTATAATTATCCTAATATTATCTCTTCTTTATCTCTTAATTATCTATAAGTGTGCATGTGGAATAGATGAAAGATTGGGTGGCGCCTTCCTTCTATTTTGGCAAGAATTGGTTGCCAAATCCTAGAGAGGCCTACCCCCTCTTATGTGGCATAGTGTGGAGGAGAGAGAGGTGGGGCCACACCTCTTTTTATTTGGATAGAAACCCTATTGTGGGGCTCCAAGAGTTGGCACCCCAACCACCTGATATGTAGTCCTATAATACCTCTTGTACATGCTTAAAGGGGCTGATCATATAACATTTATATCTAATTTTAATTGAAATAAATCAGATTAAAAAGATAGAGGATTCTTATGAGATAAGGATCTATCTTTTTAAGATAAATGGATTCCTATTTTGTGTCAGGGTAGTGCTTATATAAAGGGTATATCTTTAGGGTTCCTAGCTAATTGATTTTAGATGAAAAATCTCTCCCTCTTCTTTCTCCACACCTCCTCTCCTCCCTCTCTTCCTTTTCGCACCCAAGAGTTGGGCGTCCCCTCTTCCACACGTCAAGAGGTAGTGCTTGGTGACTTAGAGATTGAAGATCGAGGAGAAGAAGAAGGAGGCTGCTGATCAAGGAGTTGATCATGCAGTCCAGATCAAGTGTTGATCAAAGTACTCAAGGCTAAAATTCTTCTTGAGAAGAAGAGTCTTCTATAAGGAGAAATCAGTTCGAGATTGATCCCGATGGATACTCGTAGAGGCCGAATACATGTGCAGCTCGAGCGTCTACAAATCATGATCATTAGAAGCGGTGAATATCTATCCGTACCAAGGTAATAAGATTTGATCTCATATTTATTTCTAAATTTTAGATTGTATATATGTATTTTCTCCTAGATTTGGATAGGATTAGATTTGATCTCTTGCATGTGGGGTTAAAAGGTTTAACCCGTTTTGTTTTCCGCTGTGTATTTCAAAAGTTTTGAAATCTACACATACTGTCTACCCAATTTTCTAACATTATCAAAGAGGTCTCGAGTATAGATTTAAATTAGATAAGGGTTCCCTACCACATGATAAAATTTAGGAAACATCTGATTTATGATGGGATGCCAAAAGTATCTGGGATGCCAAAAGCATCTGGGAAAGCTGCGAAGCGACATATCATCCCAAAGAGTCCTTCTGTTGAAAGGCTCTTATATTTTTTGATATGTTCTTTTGTGAGGAAGTTGGGATGGATGAAAAGTTGCTTTTAGTGCCCCCTTTTAAACTATAAAAATGGGGTGACAAATAGGAGGAAGTCATCGGAAGCAGTCTGTCTTATCTTATCTTGTTAAGACAAAAATTCCTCTCCCTCTCTTCCTACATCCTTAGCCTTTTAGGACAAGCCTTCCTAACCTAATACAAGTCTGATTAGAATTAGGATAAGACTCTAGAGGGTCCTAAAAGGGGCTATCCAAGTAGTCAAGAAGAGATTTGAGTTAGGTTCGAGAAGTGGTTTGATCAAATCGAGTCAGATGAACTCGGATCCAGCATTTGGGTTCAGAAGGAGCATTTTTTTGAACTAGTTTCTATGTGGATCAATGTTGGAGGGTGAACACTTGGGTGCCTCTATTAACAAATATGTCTCAAGATTTGATCTATACTAAGCCCACAGTGAGGTCTAAGATGACGAACGGAGTCCAACGAGCCCAAGAACAGCCTAAACGGAGTCCAAACGGTGAAGATACACGTGAAAAAAACTTTAAGTAGGTGGCATAGTGCATGAGACGGCAGAGGCCGTCGCGATGCAGTCGGGCCCAGCGGACATGCATGCACGCAGGCGCGCATGGCCCAGCATGTGGGCAAGCCCAATGCAGCTGCACGTGCAAGTCAGCCCAGTGCTCGTGCGGGCGCCCAGGCCCAGCACCCTGTGTAGGCCATGGAGGCCGAGTGGATCGATCACGCGATCCACATGTAGTCCAGGGGCGTTTGTGCGTGATCCAGCGGTTCAGATCACATGCGATCATGATCGGATAGTTGGAACTCAATCTAGACATGATCAATCTTGATCTGAGGATATAGTGCATGATCGAATGGCTCTGGTGCGAGTCGGTCACGATCGGACGGCCATGGATAGTTATAAGGTTGATTGGGACTCAATATTCTTAGTATAACAATATTTTTGAGATTCTGAAGCCTATATAGCTCTGATTGATGAGCCATTTATTGTGTTGGGTAGCTAGTGATGTTCTGGAGGTGCAAAAAGGTTTCAAGAGAGATTTTAGAGAGCTTTTATAAGGGTTTTGGGACTTCTTGTTGAAAGACTCTTGTACAAGGATTGAGTGGTGAGTTTCTCTTGTATTGGTTGTGTTTTATTCTCTCATAGTGAAACTTGTACATCCCATGGAGGTAGGCTTAAGGTCGATCCATGTATTTCTATTATGTTTCTTATTTTGTTTCTTCTTTCTTCCTACTGCACCATGTGGTACCGGATCTTGCATAATAATTGGTATCAGAGCAAGATGGTACCAAAGCATAGGCTGCGATGGTGGTGATTGAGATAGAAGATAGAGAAGATAAGCACAATCAAGATGGAGATCAACAGATTTAATGAAAAGAGTAATTTCTTCTTATGACAGGCAAGGATGAAGGACGTGCTCATCCAGCAAGAGTTGATCGATGCTCTCTTGTATGAGGAGAAGCCGACTACTATAGAGGTACAAGATTAGAGATGGCTCTAGATGCAAGTGGTGAGTATGATTTGCTTGTACCTAGCAGATGAGGTAGTGATCCATGTGCTTGGCAAGACTTTTTCGACAATACTGTGGTCGAAGCTCGAGGAGTTATACATGACGAAGTCTCTTACCAACATCCTCTTCCTTTGGAGGCAGTTCTACCAGCTACGGATGATTGAGGGATAGTGTGCAGGAGCATCTCAGCCACTTTCAAAAGATCCTCACCGACCTCTTCAGCATTGGCAAGAAAGTTGAGAAGAAGACCAGGGCACTGGTCTTGCTAGCATCGCTTTTCCTTCATATGAGTCTTTAGTGATTACTCTTCTAGTAGGAAAGAACACCATCAAGATGGATGAGGTCACTGTGGTGATTCTCCAAAATGAAGTTCTCATGAGGGAGAACCCAGCTTCGAGCTTAGGTAGCGGCAGCTCAGCTTTGGTGGTTTCCAGAGGAGCAAGAGGTGATAGGCAGGGTGACAGAAGATCCAACGAGAGAGGTCCAAGTCCAGGATGAGAGTGAGTAAGATCAGATGTTATCGATGTAATGAGTTAGGGCATCAAGCCAGAGATTGCCCTTAACTCAAGGATCGAATGAGGGCTACTGCAGCGATGGCCAATAGTGAGTCAGAGGATGATGTCTTAAAGATATCTGACAAGGTATCTACTTCTTTCCAGCAGTGGATCTTAAATTCTATATGCACCTATCATGTATGTTGTAGAGAGGAGCAGTTTGACTCCCTAGAGAGTAGTGAGGGCACTGTTTATCTATCGAATAGATCGAGCTATACAATCAGAGGCATCGGGATGGTCAACAAAAGGACACATGATGGTTAGTGATAAGATTGGGGTAGGTCATAGGAGACTTCTTCGAATAGGTCTATTGTCGTAGAGTGAAGTCGAGAGGCGAGAGGCGATGTCATAGAGTGAAGTTTCTATTATCGTAGGAGACTTCTCTGAATAGGTCTTTGATCAGAGTGGACACAACCCATGATGGAGGTGGGATCGAGTAGCCTGGCTCTACTTCCATGTTTGCCCATCCATGAGACAGCAGGCATGCCCCAGGGCATGGGGGTGAGATGGATCACAGGCTTTCAGAGATAGATAGAGATCGAATATCGAGTCGAGGTAGAGATTGTTAGAAAATATACCTTAAGATTTGATCGACACTAAACCCACAGTGAGGTCTAGGATGACGAACGGAGTCCAACGAGTCCAAGAATAATTCAAACAGAGTCCAGATGGCGAAGATACACATAAAAGAAGTTCAAAGCAGGTGGCATGATGCACGAGGCGATGGAGGTCGATGGCAGTGCAGTCGGGCCCGACGAATGCGCACGCGTGCGTAGGCATGCATGGCCCAGCATGTGGGCTGGCCCAGTGCAGGCACACGTGTAGGCCGGCCCAGCACACATGCAGGTGCCTAGGCCCAGCACCCAGCATGGTCCACCATGGATCGCAGGGTGCTGGGCGGTCCATGGAGGCCGCATGGATCGATTATGCAGTCCATGCGTGGTCCAGGGGCATTTGTGCACGATCCGATGATTCAGATCGTGTGTGATCATGATTAGATGGCTGGAAGTCAATCCGAACATGATTAGGCTTGATTTGAGGCTGTAGTGCACGATCGGACGGCTCTAGTGCGGACCGATCATGATCGAACGGCCACAGATAGTTTTAGGATTAAGTGGGACTTAATATTACTAGTGTAACAATATTTTTGAGATTTTGAAGCCTATATAGCTCCAATTGACAATCTATTTATCGCGTTGAGTAGCTGGTGACGTTTTGAAGGTGCAAAAAAGCTTCAAGAAAGGTTTCAGAAAGCTTTTGTAAGGATTTTGGAGCTTCTTATAAAGAGACTCTTGTACAAGAGTTGAGTGATAAGTTTCTCTTGTATTGGTTGTGTTTTATTCTCTCATAGTGAGCTTGCATGCCCCATGAAGGTAGGCTTGAGGCCAATCCATGTATTTGTATTGTGTTTCTTATTTTGTTTCTTCTTTCTTTCTGCCGCACCGTGTGGTACCGAATCTTGCACAACAGCCTCATAAAAATTGATCATCACCAACTTAGAATTTAATAGGTATGCTTCCTGTTACTTCTTATTAGATTATATTTTGATTGCTATTATCAAGGTATCTTAGGCATTAGAATTTTGATGCGTTAGGATGTTTTGAATAAAAAATTTTAAACACCTAAGTATTTCGCTGCACCACCATAACCCAATAGACTGTAGTAGATTCATTGTAGGAATAGGATGTGCACTTAGATGAGATCTATCGACATTGATAGAAAAGGAGAAGTCCTATATGATTTAAGAGACTGAGTTCAGAAGACCTTGGCCAAGGTAGAGTGAATGATGGAAAGGTGTTTCCATAGATTTCACATAAGAACTCAACTAGAATAAAATCTTACATATGACAGATGATGGGGTTTGATAAGTTTTTCATAACTTTCATCTCGTCGGGACTCATAATAGAAGAACTGAATCACATGGTAACTATATCTAGAGGTTCATTCTTTCTATTTTACTGGATTTCTCTGTTAGAAAATATGTCCCAAAATCCAATCGTCAACCTGTCGATGGTTGAGCAACCTTGTATTGTAATTGATTTGTTAATAAATAAAATATAATTTTAGCATTTTCATCATAAGTTTTCATCATCTAATGAACTCCGTTGTTGTGATGAAATCCTTAGGACTATTTAGGTTCGATAAAGATAGGATTTATCGATTTGTCCTTAAAACTGTTCACGATCAAATGATGGGCTGTTAATAAGGACGATAGCTTCTATCGAGCATAGGTCACTGTAGGCCATATGGATTGGTTGTCCTCTTAACCAAGGAGTGTGAAGATACTGGTATGACATACAGGTGAGATATAAGGGTACATCATCATTGAACGTGACCAACTGCAGAGCATTCTACTGTCAAAAATGTCTCTGATAGGATATAGATATAAGTGTTCCTTAGACCTGAGATCGTCTCAATGACTTGCAAGTAACTCACTGTGCTTTGGTACTGGACTAACTAAATTTTTAATTTAGTGACGGAAGGTTTCTGAGCACAGTCAAGTACTTGCAAAGTCAGAGTGTGATCAAGATGGGATTGACCACTCCAAGAGTTGGAGAAGAATGAGTCGCTGTATTTCAATTTAGCAAAATCTTGGTCAGGGTAATCCATCATATGGATTTGATATTTTGAAATACAATGTGGATAATCTGATCAGAGTTGACAGTTGAACTTTGAGGTGTCCTATGAGTATTTTGGTCAAGAGAATGAATTATATGGAAACTATATCCGCATGGGTTCTAAGGATGTTGTTCTACACATTCGACCTATCCGATCGTCGGGTACCATTGCTAAATGATTACTTCGATTGGTATAAAAATTTATTTCTATACTACCAATTTAGGTTCGGACCTATGAGATCACATACATTAAATTTCATGATCCGATCGGATGGTTGATCAATAATTAAGAATCATTCTAGGGTTAAACGATCAATACGATTGACATTTAACCTAGTGCAAATGTTGCAAGAGAATTGATTAACAATTTGATTGCTAATTGGCTTAATTAGATTAAGCCAATGGATTGAGATTAAGTCTAGTTGAATATGATTTAATTAGATTTGATTTAAATTTGATTGGATCAAGTTCAATTAGTTTATTGGATAAGTCAAGTGCAAGGAAAAACTAGTCCTAGTTCAATTAGGACTTGGATCAACCTAATTTGTAATTCGATTAAAAAATTAAATTAGATTTAAATCTAATTTAATTTGATTAAATTAGATTCTTAATTGGATTAAGACCTATTTTAATTAGGTTGATTTAGTTGGTTTGATTTGATTTGAGAAATCAAATTTGAACAAGTCATAGATTGAATCCTAGTAAGACTAGGATTCCATCTTGCGCCACCTTAGCCTCCCTGATAAACACTTAATTTAAGTCATTTAAAGCAAAAAATTATATTTAATTTATTTTATTTATTAAAAATTTGATACTTCTTTTTATGTTTTACAGAAAAGATGATCGCCGATACAAAGAGTCTGATTCGTAGATCAAAAAGATTCAAGTTTGAAGAAAATTGGACTTAAAACTAAAAGAAGGATGCATACGGTATTATAGAAAATGAAGATACTATGCAAGGAACCTAAAAAGGATATAAACTCATTTTAAAGAAACAAATGTTTCTTTTTGTAAAGGAGTGTAAACAGTTAATGGGTTCATGCGGAAGGAGCGCGCGGAAGGAACGCGCGGGTGCGGCATCACGGCATCGGGCACGGCATCGGGCGTGGTAAGGCGGGCGCGCGGGTTCACGGGGAGTTTGGCAAGGCGGACACAGTGGTGAACAAAGGGATCTTAAAATTAAAGAAAAAAATTTAATACTTGAAAATACTTCAAGATAAAGAATTTATATTTTCTTTATCTGCTTGTGATCTTTCCATCTCATCCATTCATCTTTTAGTCCTTAGTATTTTCTTTAGTCCCACATCAGAAAACCATGTAAAACTTCTCCCTCCTAACACCTATAAAAAGACTTTTGTACTTTCATTAGAGGGGGAGCCCAGAAATTCTTCTAGAGCCTTGCATAGAGGAAGAGAAAGGGACTACTCCATGAGCAGCTAGGCTAGCAATCTCGGGAGTGGAGAAGAAATTTTATAACGACACAGAGTGGGTTTATTGTTCTAAACTTTTTTGTATTTTTTTATATGCAATAAAGATTATGCTTTTTATTTAAATCATCATGAGTTCTTTATTTGCTCTCTTTCATATGCTTTTATTTATGCTTTCCTGTTAGATTAATATTAGGAACAACTTTTACTTTTCGGAGACGCACCGTGATCTACGAGTACAGGGCGTGCTGAGAAAAGAAGAGTTGTTTACCTAGTACTTTCCGAAGACACACCATGATCTACAGGTACGGGGTGTACCAAAGAAAGATAGATATTTTTTCTAAGATTAATCACATCTATTTAATTAAAAAAAAAAGAGATACAACTCTACTAGTGCAAAATTAATTCAAAACTTCCGAGCTCTTTATTTTTTAATTACATCAATTTTAAGATAATTTATTTTTTAAATCAAAACAATGCTTCTTTCTTTTATTTTGTAATCTCAACTTAGCCCAAGATCTCTGAGGATATGATCTCGACTCATCCTACCTATGTAGTGAGTAGAGTTATTTTTGGTGCTATCAACGACTACGCATCAAATTTTGGTGCCGTTATCCGAGACCTTGGCATGGTTGAATAAAAAAAAAAAGCCACTGACATTTTATAACACTTAACTAAAATAGCATAACCTCAAATATAAAAATTTCTAACTTGATTGGACATCTTGTTTCTTTGCATTGCATCTCCATAATTAACTTTAAGGGTGCAACCCATTAACTAAGATAAGGTGGAGATTTGATCATCCTTCCTTGGCCCACAAATCACTCCCTTGCATTTGCATAACCTAGACCTTAATCTAAAATTAATTAGACGTTGACACCTAAGGATTTCGAGCTCATTAGAACAAGTGACCCTGAGAGTTGAACCAGGTTAGACTTGGTCAGCTAGCTGGTGTCTAGGAAGGTGGTTTCTAATTGGTTCCGTTCGCTGACCTGACCAATTTAATTGGTGTCTAAGGAAAGCAATGGGGGGACTCCCACCGACCTTACACTTATCTGGCCAGTTGGTTGGTTAAGCTCCGACTTGGAGGGCTTGAAAGCAAACTACAGTTAGGAGCTGTCTAGAACTAGGGTAACTTTAGGATAGAGAGTCCACTGCGTGCTAACTTGTTTGTAATTAAAATCTAACCACAACTAATTCTTCTATTAGTTTTAGGACTTCTTAGGATCTCTTCTTTAGAACTCTTTTCTCTCTTCTCTTCTCCTCTTAATAAAAAAAAATATAATCCTTAACAGACTAGGATAGTTCTACATAGACCTTTTAGTTGCATGTTAGGTCGATGATCACTAAAACCCGACTTGCAACCATTAGACGAAGAATTAGAAAAGACTCTTAGGACTATCCGAGTTAGAAACATGACTGCACTTGGTGAGGCTAATCCTCCACGCTCATTGAGAGAATATTTCACTCCATCCTCGTATACCTACTCTCCATGCATTCAAGCACCTCCAGTAGAAGCTACCCAATATGAGATTAAGTCTAGCATTATTCAAATATTGCCATCATTCTATGAACTTAGTAACGAGGACCCATACAAATACTTGGATGAATTTCTTGAAATTTGTTCCACAGTAAAAATTCAAAACTTCTCTGATGATGCTCTTAGGTTGAACTGTTCTCTTTCTCACTTAAGGACAAAATCAAGCATTGGTTAAATTCCTTAGACTCTATAACCATTTCAACTTGAGATCATCTTCAGAGAGAATTTCTCAAGAAATACTTTCCAATTAGAAAAACAAATCAAATTAGAAAAGCTATCACTAGTTTTTTCTAATTGGAGGGTGAACTTTTTCATGAGACATGGAAAAGGTTAAGGAACCTCATTCATAAATGTCCACACCATGTTGTCCCTAAATGGCAACTTTGTCGGTATTTTTATGATGGTCTATTGGAGAAACACCAACAAATGGTTGATGCATCATGTGGTGGGACATTCATGCTAAAGAGTGAGGATGAAACCTAGCAGCTCTTTGAAACACTTAGTGAGAATTCCCGACATCATATGTCTGCCACTTCTAGAGAACAATCCATGCTTCAACAAAAAAGAAGTGGAATTTATTAGATTGGAAACGTCATGGATATCCACAGTAAGGTAGATGAACTGTCTCAAAAATTAGACCGTCTACTAAATACTGGACAATCCCCGATTCCACCTAACCTAATCCAAGAAGTTTGTGCATTATGTGCAAGTCCGAACCATTTTGTTAGTGAATGCCCAGCCGCACCTCAATTTTCTGAGTTTGTGCACGAGCAGGTTCAGCAAGCTCAAGTCCAACAAGCTTGCAGACCAGGAAATGATCCATATTCGAGCACTTATAACCCCGGCTGGAGAAACCATCCAAATTTTTCTAGAGGCCACAACCAGTGGTTCGCCCTACCGCACCTCGACCTCAATATCAGGACCCAACATATAGGCATGGACCATACCATCAATTTCAAAATGCTCCTCAACCGTCTACTACTGGTCACAGCTCAGCTTTTGAGGAAAAAGTTCTGAAAGCACTAGAATGATTAGAAGTCAACACTCAGACCCTTAGCTCCCACACACAATCCATTGCTAAGCTAGAGACCCAAATAGGTTAACTAGCGACTGCATTCAGTAGGAGAGAAGGAGAAAAATTATCTAGCCAACCAGAGAGCAACCCAAGAGGGCAACTTATGATTGAGAGCTCTAATACCCCAGAAGCTTTTTCTGAACATGCCAAATCAATCATGACTCTGAGAAGTGGGAAGATCATTGAACACACTAGTAAAACCAATGAGATCGACCCTAAACCTCTAACCGAAGCCAAATCACCCAAGAACAAGGAGGACCTTAAAATAGAGAATGAACCAACTGCATCGGAATCATCTTACTTTCCTAAAGCCTCATTTTTGGATGCCCTGAAAGCCCCTATTCCTACAGATAAGAAGGGAGGAAGACTTGATGAGATGTTAGAATTGTTTAAGCAAGTCCAAATTAATCTTCCCTTCTAGATGCAATCAAACAGGTCCCGGCTTATGTCAAATTTTTGAAAGATTTGTGCACCAAAAAATGTAAATCTAGATCACAAATCCCAAAGAAAGTATGCCTCACTAAACAGGCTAGTTCTGTCTTCCAGCATGCCACTCCTCCAAAGCTTAAGGACCCAGGAGCTCCCATCATTTCCTATGTTATAGGAGATTATCACATTGAAAAAGCTCTTCTGGACTTAGGGGCAAGTATGAATCTTTTACCTAGTTCGGTGTATGAACTTTTTGGATTCGAAGAACTGAAACCCACATCAGTCACACTGCAGTTAGCCGACAGATCAATTAAGGAACCACATGGAATGCTTGAGGATGTCTTGGTCAAGGTAGATGAGTTTTACTTTCCAATTGATTTTTTGGTTCTTGACATGGAACTAAGTGGCAACCCAAGATAAATTCCCATTATCTTAGGACGACCCTTCCTACTACGGCAAATGCATGCATTAATTATAGGACAGGAGTCATGGACGTATCATTTGGGAATAAGAAATTGAGATTGAATGTGTTTGGTGCTTCCCAAGGACCATCAATGGATAGTTGCTTCGAAGTAGATACACTAGAAGACATTATAGAAGATGCAACACCCATAATTCTAGCACCAAACCCCTTAGATACTTGCTTGGCTCACTTTGGAGTGTATAACTTTGAGGGATATATGAAAGAAGTTAACACCTTGTTGGATACACCACACGATAAAACCACTCCTCCATGGACAATCAAGTATGAGCCATTGCCCATATTAGCCAGTACACCGATAGTCCCATCTTTAGAATCACCACCTATATTAAAATTAAAACCCCTTCCTGCTACGCTCAAGTATGTATTTCTAGGACCCAATCACACCCTCCCGACAATCATTGCATCAGACTTGACCCCTAATCAGGAAACACAATTGGTTGGTATTCTCAAGGAACACAAAGAGGCTATCGGTTGGTTCATTGCCGATTTAAAAGGAATTGACCCCTCCATTTGCATGCACCATATTCATTTTAAGGCAAATGCCAAACCCCATCGAGATATGCAGAAGAGATTGAACCCAAACATGCATGAAGTAGTAAAGAAAGAGGTGGTAAAGTGGTTAGATGCTGGAATCATCTACCCCATATCTGATAGTAAATGGGTCAGTCCTACTCAAGTAGTACCTAAGAAATCAGGTATTACTATGGTTGAGAACGAAGAAGGTGAACTGCTTCCCACTCGCATATCATCTGGATGGCGAGTATGCATAGATTATAGAAAACTGAATGCCGTTACAAGGAAGGACCATTTTCCATTGCCCTTCATCGACCAAATCTTAGAACGATTAGCAGGACAAAGTTTCTTCTATTTTCTTGATGATTATTCAGGGTACAATCAAGTACCTGTATTTTCGGATGACAAGAAAAGACTACCTTCACCTGCCCCTATGGCACCTTCGCTTTTCGATGTATGCCATTCGGGCTCTACAATGCACCCGCTACATTTCAACGGTGCATACTGGCTATTTTTTTTGGATATGGTGGACAAATATCTTGAAATTTTTATGGATGATTTTTCTATGTTTGGAACCACCTTTGAGGATTGTCTCCATAATCTTTCCAAAGTTCTTAAACGGTGTATGGAGACAAATCTTGTCCTAAGTTGGAAAAAAAGCCATTTCATGGTGCGGAAAGGAATTGTATTAGGATATATTATTTCTGAAAGAGGGATCGACACTCATGTTAAGATTCAAGCAGGAATAGGATAGACACTCTTTTAGCGTCTGGCTGAAGATGTTAAACTTAGCACTTTTTGGGAGGCAACCCAAATTTTTTTTATTTTATTTTAACTGATCTTTATTTTTTTTTTAAGAATAAAGGACTGCTCTATATAGAAGAGTCTGTCAATAAACTTGACGTCTGGCTGAAGATGTAAAACTTAGCGCTTGTTGGGAGGCAACCCAACGATTTCATATTTTTTTTACTACAGCTGCAAGAATTTAGAACAAGAGCCTATTAATCAATGAAGCTATCTTCAACTTTCGAAGCAAAATTATCCCAGGTGCACTCTCTCCTTTTATTTTCTTTGCTTTCCTACTCTATTGAGGACAATGTAGATTAAGTTGGGGGGGGAAGAAAATTAATCAAATCCTCGAGTATGGTCAGAAATAATTAGTTTTGTGTATCCGAATTTGATTTTGATTAAGAGTCAATTAGGCATCATAATCAATGAATGATTAACGGTCAAGATAATTTTAGAGATACTGAGAAATAAATTATTAAGAAAACCCAATGAATGGTAAGGTTTAGACTAGACCAAATTTTAGGAGTGATTCTACAACCCTCTTCTTACTGATCTCAATAAAGAATCTGCTTCATGAGAGATTGGGTGGAAAGGTCGAGGTATGCAAAAAAAATTTTTAAAATTTTTATTTAAAAATATATATATATATTGGTTTCTTACTGAGTAACCAGGCTCCTTCGCCTAAGTAAGTGTTGTGGTTCGCATAAAAAGGTGGGCAATGTTATATTAAAAAAAATTAGATAATAAGGGGACTAAATTGCAAGAAGATAATAAACCTCTCTCACATTAAGTTAGAGAATTTAAAGAGTAAAGTGAGAAGTTGGTGAAAGAAAAGCTCTTGAAATTTTTTTAGTTAATACTCAGCCACTAATTGGGTCAAATTGATAATCCAATGAAGTATCTCTTTAATGGTCTGACCAAGTATCATCTATCTTTAAGGATGCCTAACCTAACTTTTTATTCAAGATCGAGTCGGTAAACAATGCTGATATATCTATTTTACTCGAGGACAAGCAAAATTCAAGTTGGAGGGTGTGATAAACACTTAATTTAAGTCATTTAAAGCAAAAAATTATATTTAATTTATTTTATGTATTAAAAATTTGATGCTTCTTTTTATGTTTTACAGGAAAGGTGATCGTCGATACAAAGAGTCCGATTCGTAGATCAAAAAGACTCAAGTTTGAAGAAAATTAGACTTAAAATAAAATTTAAATAAAAGAAGGATGCATACGGTATTATAGAAAATGAAGATACTATGCAAGGAACCCAAAAAGGATATAGACGTCATTTTAAAGAAATAAAAGTTTCTTTTTGTAAAGAAGTGTAAACAGTTAATGGGTTCATGCGGAAGGAGCGTGCGGAAGGAATGCGCGGGCGCAGCATCGCCGGTGAGGCATCGCGGCATCGGGTGCGGCATCGAGCGTGGCAAGCCGAGCGCGCGGGTTCGCGGGGAGTTTGGCAAGGCAGACACAGTGGCGAATAGAGGAATCTTAAAATTAAAGAAAAAAATTTAATACTTGAAAATATTTCAAGAGGAAGAATTTGTATTTTCTTTATCTGCTTGTGATCTTTCCATCTCATCCTATCATCTTTTAGTCCTTAGTATTTTCTTTAGTCCCATATCGAAAAACCATGTAAAACTCCTCCCTCCTAACACCTATAAAAAGGCTTTTGTACTCTCATTGGAGGTGGAGCCCAGAAATTCTTCTAGAGCCTTGCATAGAGGAAGAGAAAGGGACTACTCCATGAGCAGCTAGGCTAGCAGTCTCGGGAGTGGAGAAAAAATTTTGTAATGACACAGAGTGGATTTATTGTTCTAAACTTTCTTGTATTTTTTTATATGCAATAAAGATTATGCTTTTTATTTAAATCATCATGAGTTCTTTATTTGCTCTCTTTCATATGCTTTTATTTATGCTTTCCTATTAGATTAATATTAGAAATAACTTTTACTTTCTGGAGATGCACCGTGATCTACGGGTACGGGGCATGCTGAGGAAAGAAGAGTTATTTACCTAGTACTTTTTGGAGACACGCCATGATCTACGGGTACGGGATGTGTCGAGAAAAGATAGATATTTTTTTAAGATTAATCATATATATTTAATTAAAAAAAAGAGATACAACTCTACTAGTGCAAAATTAATTCAAAACTCTCGAGCTCTTTATTTTTTAATTACATCAATTTTAAGATAATTTATTTTTTAAATCAAAACAATGCTTCTTTCTTTTATTTTGTAATCTCAACTTAGCCTAAGGTCCCTGAGGATACGATCTTGACTCATCCTACCTACGTAGTGAGTAGAGTTATTTTTGGTGCTATCAACGACTACGCATCACCCCCACGCCCACTCTCTCTTATTTTGTACGACAAAAGCTTCTCTCCCAGGCCTTCACAGATGCCCAAAGCTTTTCACTCTTTCTCTTTTACTTGGAATGTGGTTGTGGACCAAGTCAAAGTAGGAATTAGTTTGGATTTCAAATTCTATGAGATAGAATTTTAGGAAACCAAAACTCTTACCTTATGGCACTGATTTTATCTAAATTTTTTCTGAGATTTTCGTGGCTTTTATGGCACATATTGTGCACCCTTTGCTGATAGTCCATGGTAGAACAAGAAGGAGGGGGTGTCCACATTGAAAAATATGTCTCAAAAGCCAATCGTCAGTCTGTTGACGGTTGAGCAACCTTGTATTGTAATTGATTTGTTAATAAATAAAATATATTTTTAGTATTTTTATCATAAGTTTTCATCTTCTAATAAATTTTGTTGTTGTCATAAAGTCTTAAGGACTATTTAGGTTCGATAAAGAGAGAATTTATCGATTAGTCCTTAAAACTGTTTACGACCAAATGAAAGGCTGTTAATAAGGATGACAACTTCTATCGAGCATAGGTCGCTGTAGGCCATATGGGTTGGTTGTCTCCTTAACCAAAGAGTGTGGAGATACTGGTATGGCATACAGGTGAGATGTAAGGGTACATCATCATTAAACGTGACCAACTCTATAGCATTCTACTGTCGAGAATGTCTCTGAGTGGATATAGGTATAAGTATCCCATGGACCTGAGATCGCCTCAGTGACTTGCAAGCAACTCACTGTGCTTTAGTACTAGACTAACTGAATTTCTAATTCGGTGACGAAAGGTTTTTGGGCACAGTCAAGTACTTGCGAAGTCAGAGTGTGATCAAGATAGGATTGACCACTCCTAGAGTTGGAGAAGAATGAGTTACTGTATTTCAATTTAGCAAAACCTTGACCAGGGTAATCCATCAGATAGATTTGATATTTTGAAATACAATGTGGACAACCTGATTAGAGTTGACAGTTGAACTCTGAGGTATCCTATGAGCATTTTGATCAAGGGGATGAATTATATGGAAACTATATCCGCATGGGTTCTAAGGATGTTGTTTTGCACATTTGACCTATCTGGCCGTCGGGTACCATTATTAGATGATCACTTTGATTGGTATAGAAATTTATTTCTATGCTACCGACTTAAGTTCGAACCTATGAGATCACACATATTAGAGTTTACGATCTAATCGGATGGTTGATCAACGATTAAGAATTATTCTAGGGTTAAACGATCAATACGATTGACATTTAACCTAGTGCAAATATTGCAGGAGGATCGATTAGCAATTCGATTGCTAATTGACTTAATTAGATTAAGTCAATGGATTGAGATTAAGTCTAATTGAATATAATTTAATTAGATTTAGTTTAGATTTGATTGGATCAAGTTCAATTGGTTTATTGGATAAGCCAAATGCAAAGAAAAACTAGTCCTAGTTCAATTAAGACTTGGATCAACCTAATTTCTAATTTGATTAAAAAATTAAATCTAATTTAAATCTAATTTAATCTGATTAAATTAAATTTTTAATTAGATTAAGACTTATTTTAATTGGGTTGATTTGATTTTGGTTTGATTTGGTTTGAGAAACTAAATTTGAAACAAATCATAGATTGAATCCTAGTAAGACTAGGATTCCACCTTTGTTGCTCCTAAATTGATTTTGATGATTACAAAGCAGATTGAAGGGATACAAATATTTTTATTTGAAAAAGTCTTTATGCTCTTCAGAGGCAAAATCATAATTTTACTAAAACCCTGATTTGATAGTATCATTTGGTAGAACTAATGATTTGTAATCTATTGGTGAAAATTTCATTATTTTTGGACTTATATTTTTGAAGTTATGAATGTTTGAAGTGCATGAGTCGACTCATGAGTCAACTCATGGCACAATGAGCTGATTGGCACGCTAAAATTTCCCTTGGCACGCTGGTTTTTTGGCTTGGCACGACCTGTGAGTCGACTCATGAGTCGACCCACAAGGCATGAGTCGACTCATGAGTCGACTTCTGCTGTTTTGGGCCAAAATATCCAGAAATCCAAATCTCTGATTTTTGCAACAGAGGTCACTCATGAGTCGACCCCTGAAGCATGAGTCGACTCATGAGTCGACCCCTGCGACGAAAATTATCCGCAACGGCTAGTTTTTTGCCCGTTTTAATTGCCTTTAATGCTCCCTTAAAATGCTCTAACGGCTCTTTTTCTGCCTAAAATATTTTTCCTTGTTTCTTAAAGCTATAAAAGGTTTCAAAAGGTGAAAAATAAAAAGGAGATCCACAATATACACGAGAGATACAAGAGATCTACAATATACACGAGAGATTTTGAAAGAGAAAAGCAAGAGCGTTCAAAAGGGTATTCAAGAGCATTCAAAGAGAGGGTTTTTCAAGCCAACTTTTCAACCTTGATCAAGAGCTCTTTCAAAGCCTTCAAGAAGTCTTCAATCAAAGTTCACCTTCTCCTCAAGCGTTCATTCAACTCTTCATCCACCTTGAGGAAATCCAAAAAGGGGCTTCTTCATTTGAGTAAAGTGTATTTAATGTTATATTCGCTCATTTAAGGAGCTATTCTTGTACTTATTTATGCTCTAAACTGTCTTACTCTTGGTGAGTAATTGTTCTTATTTTTGGAGGATTTCCAAAACAAGGAAAGGTTGATCCAAACCTGAAATCGGAGTATTTTGGGTTGGCTTGTACCCGGAAAACAAGTGGACTAGCTTGGGATAGCTAGTGTCGGAGTTTTCGACGTTTGTATTCTGGTTGAATACAAGTATAGTGGATTGAAATTCTCAAGTAGGAGCTTGGGGAGTGGATGTAGGTGCAAGGTTGGCACCGAACCACTATAAATCCTTGTGTTTGTGGTGTGCTTTATTGTTTCTCTTTATTTTTTTATATCCTTGCATTCTTGCTTTAGGTAATTAATCTTGATTTAAAGTCTTTCTTCTCATTCATCAAGCTTTTAACAAATACTTTTCATAAGTAATTAGTTGAGCTTAAAATTTTTAGAAACCCAATTCACCCCCCCCTCTTGGGTTGCATAGCTGGGCAACAAGTGGTATCAGAGCCCGGTGCTCTAGCCCTTCTTTGATCTAACAATCAAAGAGCCAAAGATCTATGGCAACCCATGTCGGTACTTCTCTAGCCGAGGGGCAATCTACCAACCGACGTCCACTTTTCAATGGGTCTAATTACACCTATTGGAAAGCTCGGATGAAGATATTCATACAAGCACTCGACTATGATATGTGGAGTATCATAGTGAACGGTCCTCACACACCCACCAAGATTATAGATGGTGAGGAGTCAACCAAATCCGAGAAAGAATGGGATGAGGTTGATAAGAAATTGGCACAATTAAATGCTAAAGCTATGAATGTTCTTTATTGTGCACTTGATGCAAATGAATTTAATCGCATTTCTACTTGTGCATCTGCTAAAGAAATATGGGATAGGTTAGAAGTAACCCATGAGGGAACAAATCAAGTAAAAGAGTCTAAAATAAACATGCTTGTGCATAGATATGAATTGTTTAAAATGGAGCATGATGAGTCTATAACTGCTATGTTTACTCATTTTACTGATATAATTAATGGTTTAAAGAGTCTTGGCAAATCTTATACTAATAGTGAGCTTGTAAGGAAGATTCTCAGGTCATTGCCAAGAACTTGGGAAGCCAAGATGACTGCCATCCAAGAAGCAAAGGACTTGAACACTCTACCTCTAGAAGAGCTTCTTGGATCCTTGATGACTCATGAACTTAGCATGAAGCAACATCAAGAGGATGAAGTCAAAAAGAAAAGAACCATTGCCCTCAAATCCACAGCGTCGCCTGATGATGAAACGGATGACTCTGAAGATGAAGAACAGGATGAAGAGATGGCACTCATCACCCGGAGATTTAAGAAGTTTCTAAGAAAAAGAAAACAGGGGATGAGAAAGAAGTCATTCACAAAAGGGGAACAAACAAAGAGAAAGAGAAAGATCAACCCCTTATATGCTACGAGTGCAAGAAGCCGGGACATTTCAAATCCGAATGTCCACAACTAAAGAAAGGTCCCAAAAAGTTCAAAAAGAAAGCAATGATGGCGACTTGGAGTGCGAGTGATGACTCAAGCTCCGATGAGGAAACCTCAACAGAACAAGCCAACCTGTGCCTTATGGCACACGAAAATGAGGTAACTTCTGAATCCCTAGTGAATTTACTTTTGAAGAATTGCATGAAGCATTCTATGATTTAATTGATGAATTAAAGAAACTAGGGATGAAAAACAAAGAACTGAAATTGGAAAATCAGTCCTTAGTGAAACAAACTGAAAACCTTTCAATTGAAAAATCCACCTTGATTCAAGAAAATCAAAGATTAAAGAATGAAATTAACAAGCTGAAACCTATAGTAGATAAGTTCACCTTAAGTTCAAACAAACTAAATATGATCCTTGATAATCAAAAAGCTGTATATGATAAGGCTGGACTTGGCTATAACCCATTGAAGAAACAAAAATTTCTGAAGAATATTTATGTAAATTATTCAAGTAACAAGTCTACAAATATTACTTATTTCAAATGTGGTAGAATAGGACATAAATCATACACATGCCTTATTAACAAATCTGCAAACACAACTATAAAGAGAATATGGGTTCCAAAAGGAACCATTTTGACTAACCCAAAAGGACCCAAGAAAGCTTGGGTACCTAAGACAGAAACTTGACCTTTGCTTGCGGGTGTGTCTAGCATCCCAAGGAGGAAACAGGAAATGGTATCTTGACAGTGGATGCTCGAGACACATGACTGGTGATGAATCACAATTCATCACGCTTGATGCTAAGGATGGAGGGATGGTCACCTTTGGAGATAATGGCAAAGGAAAGATCATCGGGATAGGTAACATTGGTATCACTCCCTCCAAATACATTGAAAATGTTTTGTTAGTTAAAGGTTTAAAGCATAACTTACTTAGCATTAGTCAATTTTGTGATAAAGGGTATAAAGTTGTTTTTGAATCATCTGTTTGCATTGTGACTAGTCCTATTAACGATGGCATTAAATTTATAGGACATAGGCATGGCAATGTTTATATGGTAGATTTGAATGATTTAGCCAAATTAGACATGCAATGCCTAGTATCCTTGAATGCTAAAGTTAATGAGACTAGTTGGCTGTGGCATCGTAGACTTGCACATATTAGCATGCATTCTCTTTCAAAACTAATTAAGAAAGAATTAGTTCTTGGTTTGCCAAAACAGAATTTTGAAAAGGATAGAATTTGTGATGCATGCCAATTAGGTAAACAAACTAGAGTTTCATTTAAATCCAAAAATACTGTTTCAACTTCTAGACCATTAGAGCTCTTGCATATGGACTTATTTGGACCAACTAGAACCACTAGTCTAGGAGGAAAATGATATGGCTTTGTAATTATAGATGATTACTCTCGTTTTACTTGGGTTTTCTTTTTGGCACACAAAGATGAAACTTTTCATATTTTCACTAAATTTCATCGAAAAGTCACTAATGAAAAAGGGTTTTCAATTCAAAATATTAGAAGTGATCATGGAACTGAATTTGAAAATCAAAATTTTAAAAATTTTTGTGATGAAAATGGAATTGGCCATAACTTCTCTGCTCCTAGGACACCCCAACAGAATGGGGTAGTTGAAAGGAAAAACAGAACCTTAGAAGAAATGGCCCGTACCATGCTTTGTGAAAGCAACCTTCCAAGATATTTTTGGGCAGAAGCAGTTAACACAGCATGTTACATTTTAAATCGTGCTTTGATTAGACAATTTTTAAAGAAAACCCCCTATGAACTTTGGAAAGGAAGAAAACCAAATATTGCATATTTTCATGTTTTTGGTTGCCGATGTTTTGTATTAAATAATGGTAAAGAAAAACTTGATAAATTTGATGCAAAATCAGATGAAGCAATCTTTCTAGGTTACTCCTCCACTAGTAAAGCATTTAGAGTTTTCAACAAAAGAACTTTAGTAGTTAAGGAGTCCATACATGTTGTTTTTGATGAATCTAACGATCTTCCTTCAAGGAAGAATGAGGGTGTTGATGATGCAGATCCACTAATAGAAGGTATGAAGGAGATCACTCTGAAAGATTCAGCAACTCCAGAAGACAAAGATCAAGAAGACAAACAAGATGAGAGAGGTGAAGAAATTCAAGAACAACCTCAAGGTACAAATGACCTACCCAAGGAATGGAGGTATGTTCACAACCACCCTAAGGAGTTAATTATTGGTGATCCTATGCATGGGGTAAAAACCCGTTCTTCACTTAGAGATGTAGTTAATCATTGTGCTTTTGTATCTCATCTTGAACCTAAAACTTTTGAAGAAGCTGAAAATGATCATAATTGGATTAATGCAATGCAAGAGGAACTATCAATTTGAAAGAAATAATGTTTGGACCTTAGTATCAAGACCTAAAAATTATTCAATAATTGGCACAAAATGGGTCTTTAGAAACAAATTAGATGAGCATGGAAATGTAATTAGGAATAAAGCAAGACTGGTTGCTAAGGGATATAATCAAGAAGAAGGAATTGATTTTGATGAAACCTTTGCACCTGTTGCTAGATTAGAAGCTATTAGACTTCTACTTGCATATGCTTGCTTTATGAAATTCAAATTATTTCAAATGGATGTTAAAAGTGTATTTTTAAATGGATATATTACTGAAGAAGTATATGTAGAACAACCCCCTGGATTTAAAAATCATGCTTTTTCTAATCATGTCTTTAGATTAAATAAAGCTTTATATGGATTAAAACAAGCACCTAGAGCATGGTATGATAGGCTAAGCAAATTTCTACTAAATAATAGTTTTTCAAGAGGTAATGTAGATACAACCCTCTTTATTAAAAGAAATCAAAATGATATGCTAGTTATACAAATTTATGTTGATGACATAATTTTTGGGTCTACTAATGAATCCCTTTGTCAAGACTTTGCTAAGCTCATGCAGGGGGAGTTCGAAATGAGCATGATGGGAGAACTCACCTTCTTCCTCGGACTCCAAATCAAACAATCAAAAGAGAGAATCTCCATCACCCAAAGCAAGTACACCAAGGAACTACTCAAAAGATTTGGAATGGAGAACTCCAAACCAATTGGCACACCAATGAGTCCCTCATGTAAGCTTGACAAGGATGATGAAGGTAAAAGTGTAGACTTAAAATACTATAGAGGTATGATTGGCTCATTATTATATTTAACTGCAAGTAGGCCTGATATCATATTTAGTGTTTGTTTATGTGCTAGATATCAATCTAATCCTAAAGAATCTCATTTGAATGCTGTTAAAAGAATCCTTAGATACTTAAATGGTACTCAAACTCTAGGGTTATGGTACTCTAAGAACTCACAAATTGAATTATTAGGATATTCAGATGCTGATTTTGCTGGATGTAAATTAGATAGAAAAAGCACAAGTGGAACTTGCCAATTTCTTGGAGTTAACCTAATCTCATGGTTTAGCAAGAAACAAAATTCTGTGGCACTGTCTACGGCTGAGGCCGAATACATTGCAGCCGGAAGTTGTTGTGCTCAAATCTTGTGGATTAAGCAACAACTCGAAGACTTTGGAATCAAACTTAATGAAACACCAATAAGATGTGACAACACAAGTGCCATAAATCTATCTAAAAATCAATTCAACACTCAAGATCCAAACATATTGAAATAAGACATCACTTTATAAGAGAACATGTTCAAAACAAAAATATAATTCTTGAATATGTTTGCACTGAAAATCAATTAGCTGATATCTTTACAAAGGCCCTTAGTGAGGATAAATTCTATGAAATTAGGAGAAATCTAGAATTCTAGATCCATATGCCTAAATTTTTCTCAATTTCCAAGAATTGATGTCAAAAATTCTTAGAGCTCAATTTCCAATATCTATCCTGGTTCTAAAAGCTCAAGTTTATCATTTTAAAAACTTATCTTTGAGCAAAACTCCTTCTCCCAAAATTTCAATTTTTTTTGGAATTTATTCATATTTTTTCTGAATTTCTAAATTTCATGAGTCGACCCCCATGAGTCGACTCAATGGCAAACTTGTTATTTCCTCAAACTTCCCACGGGCTCATTGTTTTTATATGGGTTGCTGTTCGTGAGCCGACCCATCCGGTCATCTTCTTCCTTCCAAAAGCCATCCTCCCCACTTCCTTTTGCTTCAAATCCAAGGATCTAGCTCGAGGCACTTCTCCCTCCTCCTCTCCACCAAAAATCGCCACCTTGGAAAGGGATTTTTGTGCTTTCTCCCATTGTTTGGCACGGTTGGAGTGTGCCCTAGCACTCCACCGTTCTTCCCAAATCCACCTCTTTTCTCCACCAAAATCCCTCTTCACTCTCTTGTGATCCCTCCTCCACTCATTCACTTGTTCCTCCAAGTCTCCTTGCCTGCTACTGTAGTGAATATGGCTCCGAAGATGAAGCTTCCCCAAAGAAGAAAGTCAGTCCGTGAGCCTGAAGAAAATATCCGAAAGAAAAGGCAAGCTGCTCAGTCTTCCACTGCTCCCACTCCAGCCTCAGTATCTGCTCAAGGTCCCCCTCAATCCTCCCTAAGCCCCAGTAAGAATCCTCTATCTGATAGAAAAGTTGAAACCGGGAAGAATATAGATTTTCTGTTCTTTGAAAAAGAGGGTTTTACATTTGCAACTAAGATTAAAAACCAAGGATGGGGTTTCTACTGCTCCCTTAAGGAAGTCACCTATGTTGATCTAGTTAGAGAATTCTACCAGAATCTACATTATGGAAATGGGTCAGTGACTTCAACAGTCAAAGGTATTGATATTTGCTTGGATTCTAGTATATTGGGAGAAATACTTCATTTGCCTAGTGAGGGTTACTCTTATATGGAACTCCCAGTAAAAGAAGAGGGGATCAGAGTTATACTAGGGGGAACTTATTCAGGGAGTTTAAATAAATTGGAAGCAAAAATTTTGTCTATTGAGATGAGGATCCTGCATCAGTTGGTAACCAAGCTCTTCTTTCCTAGGAGTGGTAGGCATGATTTACTTTCCAGCAGAGATGTATGTATCATGTTTCATGTCATCACTCAGACACCCCTGAACCTTCCTGCACTTATGATAGAGGCCATGAGAGAGACCTTGAACAGATCCAAGGCACACTTGCCTTTTGGTATGGCCCTTACTCGAGTATTTAGGAGGTTTGGAGTTAGCTGTGAGGGGGAGGCATCTACTAAGCTCTCTCATGTGGACACTTTCAACCAACACAGCCTGCACCGAATGGGATTTACAAAGACTGATGGTGGTTGGATCAAGGGATCTGAGGAGAGAGCTGAGGAGAGAGCTGGGGAAAGATCTGAAGATAGAGCTGAAGACAGAACTGAAGGCAGAGCAGAAGAAGAAGGTCCATCATCTCCTGTACATGACTTCAGGGCAGCATCACCAAATATCCAGTTCATTCCTGATATAGAGGCTGGCCCTTCAGAGTTTACTAGGATGCCCACACCAGTGTATCAGCCAGAGAGCAGAGCACCTCAATCAGAGTTCAGACTAGCTGACGATCAGATCGAGCATATATCACAGCGTGTGGCCTCTTTGCTATCTAGTCAGTGGAGCAGTACTACTTTTGCACCGGGAGCCACTTCTTCTGATCAGACCATGACTCCCCACATATCCACTGTGTTTCAGATGATATCAGATCAGTCCATCCGGATTCAGCAGCTTGAGGACACTATCTGGAGACTGACTACAGAGTTCTTGACAGGGGCAAGTCCTTGCTTTGGCCCATCCTCAGCCACAGGAGTCCACTATTGAGGTCACAGACCTCACTGCAGAGGCTGGCAGGCTCAGAGGAGCACTGGAGGGTGGATATGAGTTATTGAGGAGAGAGATCCGAGGATCGAGTGAGCATGCATCCACTCAGTTCACTGCTCTACTTTAGTCTGTTTCCAGAGCACTGAACGTACTTGATTCCATCAGACTCACCCTTTCTGTTCAGTCTTAGCCTCTCAGCGTACTCAGCCTCCCAGTTCTTCTCACTCTCCTGCTCGTGCCAGAGGCAGACGGGGTAGAGGATGCACTTTTGATCGAGATCCATCAGCTTCTCATACCATATCTGATGACTCCAATCCATGACTTGTCTTGATCATTACTAGATCCTAGATGTTAGTGTCTTAGTTCTAGGATCTGTATTTTGGGGCCATGTATTGACAATTAGCTGGTTGACTATTATGAACTATGTAATGAAACAATTATGGTTTTATGGTATCATCTTTTACTTATATTTCTACCTTTTGTAATGATGTCGATCATATTTTGGTTATATATATTCTCCTTGTTGAAATATTGTCCTCTCTTTGTTGTTGTTTGCTGTTAATAATTGCTGTATTAAGGAGGAGCAAACATCTGTGATAAACTCTAAAGGGAGAGAAATTAAAAAATGTTTCAGAAAAAGGAGGAGTTAACCATGTTTGATGATGTCAAAAAGGGGGAGAAATTAAAGAAAAAGCAAAATTAAAGAAAAACCATAAATTATGAGCATTTAAAGAAAAAGCAACCCATCAAAAGCAAAATTACAAAAAGCAAAACTATAAATTATGAGAAATTAATGAATGAATTGGAAAATTTAAAGAACAATATCAAAAGTATAATGCTAAGTACAATGCAAATAAGTAACTTTTAAATTATTTCTTTACATATGCTCTGATTTGCTTTAAAAAATTTAAATATGCTCTGATATACTTCAAAATTCTAACTTGCTCTGATACATCTTTTGAAATTTTAGTTACCTTGATACATCTTAAGAAATTTAACTTACTCTGATACATCTTAAAATTTTTTTTTGCTCTGATACACTTGCTTTGATACATTGTAAAATTTTTTTTGATAACATTGTAAAATTATTTTTCTTGCTCTGATACATTGCAAAATTTATTTTTTCTCTTGCTCTGATACATCTTAAATTCAAAATGATCTAATACACTTTCCAAATCAACTCTTAAACATGCTTTGGCATAAATAATTATTTTTTTTGTATCAAAAGCAATTAAAGCACATAAGTATTTTTTGCTCTGATGCTAAAATTAAAATCAAATGAGAATGAGCAAATTTTCAAAATACAGCTCGCTCTGATAACAAAAACAAGTTTTCTGCTCTATCACCAAAATCACATAATCCAATGAGCATATCTTCAAATCTTTAAGCAAATGGGTGAACTATTCTTGCATATGACCATTTATATCACATGCCAAAAGAATGATACTCTTTTCAGGCATATAAATCTATAATGCATTCACATAAATGTTTTTGTTCAAGTATTTTGTCATCATCAAAAATGGGGAGATTGTTGCTCCTAGATTGATTTTGATGATTACAAAGCAGATTGAAGGGATACAAATATTTTTATTTGAAAAAGTCTTTATGCTCTTCAGGGGCAAAATCATAATTTTACTAAAACCCTGATTTGATAGTATCATTTGGTAGAACTAATGATTTGTAATCTATTGGTGAAAATTTCATTATTTTTGGACTTATATTTTTGAAGTTATGAATGTTTGAAGTGCATGAGTCGACTCATGAGTCAACTCATGGCACAATAAGCTGATTGGCACGCTAAAATTTCCCTTGGCATGCTGGTTTTTTGGCTTGGCACGACCTGTGAGTCGACTCATGAGTCGACCCACAAGGCATGAGTCGACTCATGAGTCGACTTCTGCTGTTTTGGGCCAAAATATCCAGAAATCCAAATCTCTGATTTTTGCAACAGAGGTCGACTCATGAGTCGACCCCTGAAGCATGAGTCGACTCATGAGTCGACCCCTGCGACGGAAATTATCCGCAACGGCTAGTTTTTTGCCTGTTTTAATTGCCTTTAATGCTCCCTTAAAATGCTCTAACGGCTCTTTTTCTGCCTAAAATATTTTCCCTTGTTTCTTAAAGCTATAAAAGGTTTCAAAAGGTGAAAAACAAAAAGGGGATCCACAATATATACGAGAGATACAAGAGATCTACAATATACACGAGAGATTTTGAAAGAGAAAAGCAAGAGCGTTCAAAAGGGTATTCAAGAGCATTCAAAGAGAGGGTTTTTCAAGCCAACTTTTCAACCTTGATCAAGAGCTCTTTCAAAGCCTTCAAGAAGTCTTCAATCAAAGTTTACCTTCTCCTCAAGCATTCATTCAACTCTTCATCCACCTTGAGGAAATCCAAAAAGGGGCTTCTTCATTTGAGTAAAGTGTATTTAATGTTATATTCGCTCATTTAAGGAGCTATTCTTGTACTTATTTATGCTCTAAACTGTCTTACTCTTGGTGAGTAATTGTTCTTATTTTTGGAGGGTTTCCAAAACAAGGGAAGGTTGATCCAAACCTGAAATCGGAGTATTTTGGATTGGCTTGTACCCGGGAAACAAGTGGACTAGCTTGGGATAGCTAGTGTCGGAGTTTTCGACATTTGTATTCTGGTTGAATACAAGTATAGTGGATTGAAATTCCCAAGTAGGAGCTTGGGGAGTGGATGTAGGTGCAAGGTTGGCACCGAACCACTATAAATCCTTGTGTTTGTGGTGTGCTTTATTGTTTCTCTTTATTTTTTTATATCCTTGCATTCTTGCTTTAGGTAATTAATCTTGATTTAAAGTCTTTCTTCTCATTCATCAAGCTTTTAACAAATACTTTTCATAAGTAATTAGTTGAGCTTAAAATTTTTAGAAACCCAATTCACCCCCCCCCTCTTGGGTTGCATAGCTGGGCAACAACCTTGCACCACCTTAGCCCCCACGCCCACTCTCTCTTATTTTGTGTGACAAATATTCTCTCCCAGGTCTTCATGCACACCCAAAGGTTTCCTCTCTTTCTCTCTTATATGAAAAGTGGTTGTGGATCAAGTCAAGTAGGAATTAGTTTGGATTTCAAATTCTATGAGATAGAGTTTTAGGAAACCAAAACTCTTTCCTTATGGTACTGATTTTATCTAAATTTTTTTTAAGATTTTTATGACTTTTATGGCACATAATATGCACCCTTTGCTAATGGTCCATGCACAAAAAGAAAAAGAGGATGCCTAAGAGTTGGGAGCCCCTTGTCTAGCCATGTTTGGATAATCCTTGACTAGGTATTTGACCTAGACAAGGACTCTATTATATCTCTCTATTTTAAATAAATTTCTTCATAAAATTTTCATGAAAAATAGAAAAAAGAGAGATCTTTGGGGCATGCAAAAATTAGGAAGAAAGAAGGCTGGGGCATGGAGATACAATAGACACAATACTAGGTTACCTAGGTGAGAGCAAAGAGAAGAAGAAGAGGGCCTTCTTCTAGGGTTGCTGTGTTCACCTCTTCCCTTCCTCCATCTTGAGTTTTCTGAGAGTATCTCAGATCTAAAACTTCTCCTATTTTTCATCTTTGGAAGAGTCCTAATCAAGAAGAAAGAGGCATCTGATCGATCATCGAAGAAGGATCAGCACAGTACTAGCATACTGTGCTGATTTTCTGGATCAGGACTTCTGATCGTGATTTATGGGCTTGTGTGGATGACTCCTAGAGGCTGGATGCATGTGCGGCTTGCAACATCATCCTCAAATCTGGATCAGCAAAGTTAGAACGTCTAACTTGCAAGGTACTAGATCTGATCTATTATATTTTACATACATTAGATATAGTATAGAAACATGTTGATATGATCAACATATAGTTTTTGTTCTTTATATTTTAATTTTTAATTTAATATCATGTAATAATCATATAATAAGATCTTAGATCTAGAGATTCTCTAATTTTATACGATAAATTTTGATTTATTTTAGTCTTCTGCTGTCTGATCTTGAAAAAGTTTCAAGATCTAACCCTGAAACCCTAGATCTGGTTCCTTCAATTGGTATCAGAGTCTAGGTTGTTTATTACATGATTATTTATACATGCTTAGATTATTTTTTAGATTAGATCTAATTTATAATCTAATTGTTAAATCTTAAATTAAAATTTTTAGATCAATCACAAACTGTAGGTTGTCCTGCTGTAAGGTTTACCTCTTACAGTGCAAAGGTTGTCCTAGTTCGTGTAAATCTATCTTTAATCACAAATTTGTTAGATGTGATCTAGATTAAATTTATAATTTATTAGATTTAAAAAAAAAATTAAATCTAAAATAAAATCTCTTTGTTAATAATTTTTGTGCAAAAAAATCATATATTTATCTGAAAAATTTGCACAGTTTAAAGTTGAAATTATTTTAATTACATGAAGCTGTTTAGATTAGATCTAAAGTAGTTTCATACTTATTTCACTTGTATTTTGATTATGAATCAAACATGCAACTTGGTTGGTAGAACCATGTCGTAAAATTATTTTACAAATATGAAAATTATTTTCGAAAAGTCAAACCCCAACTCTCAGCCCAAAACTTAATTGAGAATTAAGAAGTTGTTTGATTAGGTTCTAGGATTGTGAATCGAAGAACCTAAGACACAAACCATAACACATTAGGTTAATGGGTTAGTGAGAATTAGGTCCATTAATTGGGTTAGACCTAAGGTTAGATTAAAGATGGACTTAATTAGAGAATTGACTAAATCTAATCAATTATTGTCTTAGATTAGGTCAAGGATTCTCTAGATCAATTACAATAGTTGTAGTTGGTCAAGTCCATATCTTTAATGAGAACCAAATGGATTTGATTCTTGGCTAAGAGGTCTAGCACAAACTGTTAGGTTGATCTAATCGAAACTAATTAAACCAGTTGGTGTCTAAAGTAAACTAGACTGGTGGTTTTTAATTGGCAGCCCGCTTATCTGGCAATTTCTGATGGTGTCTAAGGCAAGCTTTGGCAAACCCTCCCACTGATCAAACTTATCTGGCCTCTTGATGAAATTATGTTTTGATCGGATCACTTGACTATTCGAGCTGACCAATATCAGCTAGGTAAATCAGTATAACTGATTTAGGTGCTCCTAGACCAGCCCTTTTAATGGTCTCCCTTAAACTGACTTGGTGAAGCCAGTAGGAGGATCATGATAAGCTGGTTCTGTTATGATCCAGGTGGTGTGCCCAAGGCCTAGGGGACCAAGGCTAAGGCCAAGGTCCATCATTCATGAGGACTTCATGGAGGCTCTAGGGCTAGTTGGGCCCTAGGTTGAAAGGCTGTGGGCCTTTCAGGTTCTTGAGGTCTAGGTTATGTGGGCCTCAAGGGACCAACTCTTTATGGGCCAGGTCTGGGTCTAGGATAGGTGAGATTAGGTTGAGTCATGGATGTACATGGGCTTGGGTTAACCTAATCTCCCATAGAGTTGGTCAAGGGAGTTTTGGGTTTGGGTCACTTGACCCTGTGTTTATATATACATGTACTGTGTATAGGTTTGATTAAGCCAAGTAATAGACAACTCTTTCTCTCAAGTCTCTCTCTCTCTTCTTCCTCTCTCTCTAGCAATCTTCCACACACCAGGAGCAAGAAACCCTAGGGTTTCTTGCCGCTAGTCCATAAAAGGAAAGAAAGGAAGAGAGGCGCGAGCCCCTTCCCCCTTGCAGCCGCCTACCAGATCTGCTCTCCACCTCTTGCAGGCACCCAAACACTAGGTCCAAGACTTAGAATCTCTTAAGAAGAGGTTGGTACAAGTCTCTCTCAGATCTGGAGTTGATCTGAGGTCGTTTGAAGCATGGGTGAGATCTCCATCAACAGATCTACAAGAAAGGCTGCAGCAGGACAGATCTGCGAGGTCTGTCTCCATCTATCTTCTTCTCTATCTAAAATACCCTGATTGGAGATCTATAAATTGGAGGACCTCGATCCAGGTCTGATCTGGTTGGGTACCAGATCTTGGATTTTTTAGAGATAGTTTCAGAGGCGTTCTTCATCTAGAATGAAAGGCTGACGAAGAAGACAGCAACCAGGCTGATTTGTCAAGGGCCTTGGATCGTGTCCAGAAGACTCCAGATCTATTCATTGTTGGTTCCGCTGCACCGAAGGTCTGTGGGAAGAGCCAGGATCATGCTCCAATAGGTTCATCTAACCTCCTCCTCTAAATCAATTAAATCCTCTAAAATTATTAGGTCCTTAAAATGAAATAGTTATGATGATATTAGATCATAGCCTCCCATTAAGTGGATGATAATGGGTCCATCAGTTGGATAATCATTGGAGGCCCAAAGGTCTGGTGCTTATCAACTGATGGAATTGTCATTCATAATATAATTTCTTGACTGCATCTTTCTAAATGGTGGTTAGGTTAGCCAACTAAAGTTGGGCCTAATCATTCATTGGCTAGATGGGCCAAGTATGGTCATGTTAATGGTTGGACCTAACCAGACCTTTTCAGTGGAGGCCAAAGCCTACTGATTAGAGACTGGGATAAAATTAAATTATTAAAAATTATTTAAAAAAATAATTGGTTATGAACCTATCCTTAGATGTACATGGGTTGGCCAACCAAAGTTGGGCTTGGGTGCTGTTGGTGCAGAATTCCGTCGAAGTCGGAGTTGGTGGAGTTGAGATGACCACGATCACCACCGGGACCTGCAAGGAAAGTTTAAACCATAGTTGGGGGTGCTCCGATAAGACCCTCTAACACTCAAGTCAGTACTCTGCTTCAACAGAAATGGAGTGCTCGAGTGGAAATTTTAGCAGAGTTTCGAGATAGAGTTTTGAGCTTAGAGAATAACGTATCTGGGGGTCCCTTTTTATAGATGGAGAGCGTAACTGATTGACAGCGATGTCTGTAACCGCCTGATAGTGGGTTGTTCAGAGCCACACAGAGTTTGTTACAGAGAGTAGTGGCGTCAGGGGTCGTTCAGGGCCACGTGGAGTTTGTTACAGAGAGTGGAGTGGTGTCCGTTGTCACGACTTGCCAGAGAATGGTAGAGCCCGGAGAGTGGAGTGGTGTCCGTTATCGTGACTTGCCAGAGAGTGGTGGAGCCATGTGGAATCTGTTGCAGAGAGTGGAGTATGGTAGTGGCCATTGTCGTGACTTGCCAGAGAGTTCGGATCTGTCGGCTGGAGCTCGATTGGGATATCTGATGGAGCGGAATGGCTCTCTATCCCATCGATCTAAGAGAAGCTCGATGTTTTCGAGGCTGCTGACGAGTCTACTATTGTCGGATGCCTCAGGCGCTGATGCTACAGGTAGGAGTCATCTACTGTAGAAGCTCGAATGGAGACTTTCTGTTGGTGAAGTCTGGTAGGAGTCCGATTGCTAGAGAAGTCCGTCTGGAATTTGCCTGATGTGAAAGCTCATCTGAAGATTATCCATCGAAGAAGTCTGATTTCATGAAAAATCTAGTGGAGGGTCGGTCGGCAGTGGACTTCGGATGGCATTGGGGAGGTTCGACAGACACTGGAGGCGATCGATCGTTGTAGAAATCCAGCTACCGGAGTCTATCCATCGTAGGAGCTCATCCGATATCCATCCACTATGAAAGTTCGGACGGAGTCTGGTTCTTGTAGAAGGCTGAAAGGAGACCGCTTATTGTAGAAGCTCGATCGAAGATCGATTGTCGTGGGAGCTCGGAGTAGTGACCTGGCCGGTGGATCCTGTCCCATTGTAGAAGCTCATCTGGGATCCGGCTACGAAGAAGCTCGGCTGAAGTCTACCTGTAATAGAAGTTCGAAAAAAATTTATTTACAGTAGAGGCTCGAATGAAATTTGCTTACGATAGATATTCGGGATAGACCGCCCGCTGTAGGAGTTTGGAGCAGACCGCTCGTAGTAGAAGTTCAGCTCTCGCAGGAGCTCGGTTGGAATTCTGAAGGCGGTCGACCATCGTAGAAACTTGGATGGAGTCTGATTACTGTAGAAATCTCGTTGTCGGAGAAGCTCGGATATTGATAAAGTCCGAAAGAAGTTCGGAGAATAGTTGATCACTGTAGAAGGTCGGTTGATAGTGAGGCCCAGAGAGCCTTTGGAGCGGTCTGGTAGATAGATGGAGAAGCTCATTGTCAGAGAAGTCCGGATGGTATTATGGAAGCTCGAACGATCGAGGGAGTTCAGAGAAATAACACACAAGGTCAGAAGCCAAAAAAGTCCTGGAAGGGTCGGTCCTTTACAAACTTTGGCTGGGGGTATTTTATACCCAACACCAGTCCCCCTACTTTCGAGTTTGGATTTCGAAAGAAGGAAGTACAGAAAAATTCTCACAGTCGAAGTTGCCCCCCCTTAATTTTTGTACTCGGTGGTTGCCAGATATTTTGGCGTTTGACGCACTGGTGCTGGAGTCTTTTCAAATCAAAGCGATCCAAAAAGATTTTTTCAGAATTCCTGCTGGGGCGTGGCTCTAGATACGGTGCAATAATGATTTTATCAGCTGTCAGCCATTTTCAGCAGTCTGTCATAGTGAGTGGGACACACGACAAGTGTAGGTCGGCCAGAGGAGATCCGCAATCATAACTGCTTTGGGCCCTGTTGCCTATTTAAACACATCCTCCTCCTTCAGGGGTTTCACTTTACCTGAGAGAGTCCCTCGGTCTCCTCCTCTTCCCCAAGAGCTCCAGCCTCCTTTAGTATCCTTCTCGGCCTTAGGCATCCTTCGGGTCGACTTCCATCTCCTTGCTATCTTCCTGCACTCCTCGAGCCAACCTAGGTTAGTTTCGAAACTTCTTGTTATTTTTCTGTTCTTTCTTCTTCGTGTTCCATTCGTTTAGATTCCTTGAGAGCTTGTTTGCTATTTTTTTTTATTTTTTTTCGGGATTTTTGTGGCTTCTATTTGATCCAAAATGTCTTTCAACATCTCCTCTTCTAGCAGTTCTAGGAGTTCATCAGCCTCAATTTTTCAAAGTTCTTATACCGTAGACGGACCCGTAGTCGGGACTGAACCTCGTCTGTCTTTACGTCGGACACCATCCCCAGCTCTTTGACTCCGGATGAACTCTCACTGATAAGGATTCAGTATGGAGTTCCTCCAGAGTACGAGCTGGAGCTTCCCGAGCCAACTGATCGGGCTAGCGTCCCTCCTCCCGGCCGCTTCTGTCTGTACCAGGAGGTCTTTCGTACCGGACTTCGGCTTCCACTTCTGCCTTTTATCGTCGCTCTCTTTCATTTTCTGAATATTTCTCTAGTCTCAGTAGCGCCGAACTCCTTTAGATTTTTGATAGGATTTCTTTCTCTTTGTAGTTTAGCTGAAGTTCGATCGACTCTTTCTTTGTTTAAAAATTTCTACACCTTCAAGCGTCATCCCTCGACAAAGGACTGGTGGTACTTCTCCCCTCAGTTCGGTAAAAAGGGGTTACTGAAAGGTGCCCTCTCTTTTTTTTTTCTTCTGTATTCTTTTCCTTCTCTTTTGTCTTCTTGTACTAATTTGAGTCATGGAGCTTTTTGTTGTGATCCAGGTGGTGTGCCCAAGGCCCAGGGGACCAAGGCTAAGGCCAAGATCCATCATTCATGAGGGCTTCATGGAGGCTCTAGGGCTAGTTGGGCCCTAGGTTGAAAGGCTGTGGGCCTTTCGGGTTCTTAAGTCTAGGTTATGTGGGCCTCAAGGCACCAACTCTTTATGGGCCAGGTCTGAGCCCAAGATAGGTGAGATTAGGTCAAGTCATGGGTGTACATGGGCTTCGATTAACCTAATCTCTCATAGAGTTGGTCAAGGGAGTTTTGGGTTTGGGTCACTTGACCCTGTGTTTATATATACATGCACTGTATAGGTTTGATTAAGCCAAGGAATATGAAAACCCTTTCTCCCAAGTCTCTCTCTCTCTTTTCCCTCTCTCTTCAGCTATTCTCCACACCCCAGAGCAAGAAACCCTAGGGTTTCTTGCCGCCAGGTCTATAGAAGGCAAGAAAAGCAGGGGAGGCGCTAGCCCCTCCCCCTTTGTGCCGCCAACCATATTGCCTCTCCCTCTCTTGAAGCCATCCAAACATCAGGTCCAGGACTTGAAATCTCTTGTTACAAGGTTGGTACAAGTTTCTCTCAGATCTGGAGTTGATCTGAGGTCGTTTGAGGCACGGGTGAGATCTCCATCAACAGATCTACAAGAAAGACTGCAGCAGGACAGATCTGTAAGATCTGGTTCTATCTACCTTCTTTCCTATCTAGAATGCCCCAATTCAAGATCTACAAATTGAAAGATCTCGTTCCAGGCCTGATCTAGTTGGGTACCAGATCTTGGATTTTTTAGAGATGATCTTAGAGGCGTTCTTCATCTGGAACGAAAGGCTGACGAAGAAGGCAGCAACCAGGCTGATTTCGTCAAGGGCCTTCGATCGAGTCCAGAAGTCTCCAGATTTGTTTGTTGCTAGTTCTGCTACACCCAAGGTCTATGGGAGGAGCTGGGATCGTGCTCCAATAGTTGGTATCAGAGCCACGGTGGTGAGGAAGCGGTTCCAAGCATGAGAAGTTAAAGATCCTAAGTGTTGAAAATTTTCAGTAAGGTACCATCAAGGTATATTCTACACTTCTTGATTTTATATTGCTTGTTTGGCTTGGATCCAGTCATGAGCAGCAATATGAAGGTTGATTTTAAGAAGTTTGATGGCAAGAAAAATTTTTTTATGTGGAAAATCCGGGTGGAGGATCTTCTGGTGCAAGCAGATTGGATCAGGCTTTGGATGAGAAGCCTGAGGGAATGATAGATAGACAGTGGGCATCGTTGGAGAAGAAAGCATGCTCGGTGGTCAAAGGATGTTTGACGGATGCGGTGTTTATTCAGTACTGGAAGAAAAGACCCTGAAGGGCCTTTGGTTGAAGTTGCACACCATGTATATGGGAAAGAATATGTGCAACAAGCTAATGCTGAAGAAGAGGTTGTACAGTCTTCGGATGCAGGAGGGATCTGATGTGATTGGCCACATTCAGAGGTTCGACCAGTTGTGCATGGAGTTGATGAATATCGAGGTGAAGCTAGATGAGGAGGACAAGTCCCTGTTGCTTTTGTGTTCGCTGCCAGGATCATATGACTCTTTGGTGACTACACTGCTCTACGGCAAGGAGACTCTGGAATATGAGGACATAGTCTCGGTGTTGAGGTCTAATGAGCAAAGGAAAAAGTTGACCAGAGATCGGGCTCCCCAGGAGGGTTTGGCAGTAGGGGAGAGGACAGGTAGAGGCAGAGGCAGAAGCAAGTCCAGGGGGCGGTCCAAGTCCAGGAAGGGAAAGAAAGAGATGAAATGCTTCAAGTGCAACGAGTTCGGGCACTTCAAGCGAGAATGTCCACTATGGAAGAGCAAGAAGGGAGAAAGAAGTGGCTCAGAATCAGTGAGTGCAGTTGCTGGGTAGCAGGTGGAGGATGATCTACTTGTGGTATCAGATGGTCACAGGCATTACACAGAGGAGTGGACACTAGACTCTACGTGCTCACATCACTACACACCACATAGGTCTTGGTTTGCGACATACACCAAGACAGATGAGGGATCAGTGACTCTAGGCGACAATCATCCTTGCAAAGTGGCTGGGATAGGGACAGTCAGGGTGAGGATGTTTGATGGGATTGTGAGGACATTGACAAATGTAAAGCACATCCCGGAGCTAGAAAAGAATCTGGTGTCACTAGGCTACTTGGAGCGCAGTGGATACAGCTTCAGCAGTAGGGCTAGAAGCGGAGTATTAAACATCTCCAATGGAGCTATGGTGGTGATGAGAGGCAGGAGGTTGGATAATAATCTCTATCGCATAGAGGGATTTGTGGTGACCGAAGAGTCTGACGCAGCAGTTGCAGCACAGGACCAGCAGGGGGCTTACAGGATGTGGCACTACCACCTAGGCCACATGGGTGATAAGGGGCTGAGGGAGTTAAGCAGGAGAGGACTCATCTCTGATCTAGAGAATGGTGCTATAGGGGAGATCTGTGAGCCTTGCCAGATGGAAAAGCAGAGGAGAGTTCAGTTCAACATCAGTACAACCCGTAGTGCAACCCCTCTGGAGTTAGTACACACGGATGTGTGGGGACCAGCCCCAGTTTCAGCTAGGAATGGGGCCAGATACTTCATGACCCTGATTGATGATTTCTCAAGGAAACTCTGGATTTACTTCATAAGAGAGAAGTTTGAGGTCTTCACCAAGTTCAAAATCTGGAGAGCTGAGGTGGAGAAGGAGCAGGGGAGGAGCGTGAAGTATCTGAGGTCAGACAATAGCGGGGAGTACACCAGTAGAGAGTTCCAGGACTACTGTGAGGAGTGTGGGATCAGGAGATACTTCTCAGTTAAGGGGACTCCACAGCAGAATGGGGTGGCCGAGAGGATGAACAGAACACTTCTGGAAAAGGCACGATGCATGAGGCTGCAGGCAGGGCTTCCAAAGGCATTCTGGGTTGACATAGTAAATGCAGCAGGTTACTTGGTCAATCGGTCACCTCACACCAGGTTGGATGGCAGGCTTCCAGAGGAGGTGTGGTCTGAGAGGACAGTTGGGCTGGGCCATCTATGGGTATTTGGGTGCACGGCCTATGTGCACATCAGAGCAGGTGAGCGGAGCAAGCTAGACGCCAGATCACGCAAGATGGTGTTTCTAGGCTATCCGCGAGGAGTTAAGGGATACAGGCTATGGAATCCCTTAAAAAAGAAGGTCATCATTAGTTGGAATGTGACTTTTGATGAGGAGTCAGTCCTATGGAGGCGAGCAGGCATGGAAGAGCAGCAGGAGCAGAAGGAGGTCCAGCAGGGCGCTACTGGATAGCTTACCTCTTTGATTTTGCCTCTTGCAGGTACTACTGGAGGACATGACATTTAGGTGGAGCACCTACCTAAGGTGTCTCCATAGGTGGAGAGGACTCGGACAGATGATCGAGGTGAAGAGGTCCAGCAGGAGCGAGCTGGATCGAGGACTGATATCGATGTTGCCCTACACAAGCCCAAGAGGACCATCAGGCAATCAGACCGATATGGCTTCGAGGAGACACTATCATATGCCCTGGTGACAGTGAATGGGGACCTATATACATATCAGGAGGCTATTGAGAGCCAGGACAGAGAGCGGTGGGTCCAGACGATATCCGAGGAGATGCAGTCTCTCCACCAGAACCAGATGTGGCGATTGGTGCAGTTGCCACAGGGGAAGAGGTCCATTGGCTGCAAATGGATCTACAGTCACAAGGAAGGGCCTTCAGAGCAAGGAGGTATCAGATTCAAGGCGAGGTTAGTGGCCAAGGGATACTCCCAGAAGGAAGGCATCGACTTCAGCAAGGTCTTCTCTCCCGTCGTCAGACATACTTCCATCAGAGTATTGCTGAGCATTGTAGCAGCTTAGGATTTAGAGCTGGAGCAATGGATGTCAAGACGGTATTCCTCCATGGGCATTTGGAGGAGAGGATTTACATAGAGCAGCCACCCAATTTTAGGGATCCAAGATAGAGGGAAAGGTTTGTTTGTTGCAGAAGTCATTGTACGGGCTGAAACAGTCATCGAGGCAATGGTACAAGTGGTTCGACTCCTATGTGCGCAGCATTGGACTTTTCAGGTGCGAGTTTGATCCCTGTGTTTATGTTCAGTCTCTTGAGGATGGTTCTAGAGTGTTCCTACTCTTGTATGTGGATGACATACTTATAGCATGCAAGAGTAGGAAGGTTGTGCAGGATCTGAAGGCATCCTTATCTCAGGAGTTTGAGATGAAGGATTTGGGCCCTGCAAGGAAGATCCTAGGCATGGAGATTTTCAGAGACCGAGCCCGGAGGGTGCTGCATCTATCTCAGGGGGGCTACATACAGAAGGTCTTAGAGAGGTTCGGGATGAAGGGAGCAAAGCCGGCGGAACTGCCACTTGCCGGTCACTTCAGACTCTCGAAGACCATGGCGCCACAGACTGAGGTGGAGGCTCAGGAGATGGAGACGGTCCCTTATGCTTCAGGAGTTGGGAGCTTGATGTATGCGATGGTCTGTTGTAGGCCAGACATCGCTCATGCAGTGAGTTAAGTTAGCAGGTTCATGGCGCAGCCTGGCAGGGAGCACTAGAGAGCTCTGAAGTGGATATTCAGATACCTGACGGGTTCAGTTAGAGTTGGCATCTGCTACGGACAGTGAGGAGGTATAGTGGGATACTCTGACATGTCCAGGGAGGCTCAGGGGCTGATTGATGGTTATGTAGATGCAGACTTCGGTGGAGATATGGATACCCAGAGGTCTACGACAGGCTTCATCTTTAGCCTGTATGGAGGTCCTATTTCTTGGAGATCGAGTCTGTAGCCTATCACGATCCTATCCACTACAGAGATGAAATACATCAGGCTGACAGAAGCAGCTAAGGAGGCAATTTGGCTGAAGGGTTTGTTGACGGAGATGGGCCTTACTCAGGAGGTCATTAGAGTGCACTGTGACAGCCAAAGTGCACTTCTACTAGCACAGAACTCAGTCTATCATGCAAGGACAAAGCACATCGACATTCGATATCATCGGATCAAAGAGCTTGTGGAGGATGGTGAGGTGGAGCTGGTAAAGGTACACACCAAGGAGAACCCAGCTGATGCACTTACGAAGGTACTTCCACGGGACAGCTTTCAGAGATGTGTTGAGCTGATTCAACTGATGGACAGAGTGGAGCTGGTTGAGGCCTTGGGAGACCAAAGTGGAGATTGTTGTGATCCAGGTGGTTGCCCAAGGCCCAGGGGACCAAGGCTAAGACCCAGGTCCATCATTCATGAGGGCTTCAAGGAGGCTCTAGGGCTAGTTGGGCCCTAAGTTGAAAGGCTGTAGGCCTTTGAGTTCTTGAGGTCTAGGTTATGTGGGCCTTAAGGCACCAACTCTTTATGGGCCAGGTCTGGACTCAGGATAGGTGAGATTAGGTTGAGTCATGGGTGTACATGGGCTTGGGTTAACCTAATCTCCCATAGAGTTGGTCAAGGGAGTTTTGGGTTTGGGTCACTTGACCCTGTGTTTATATATACATGCACTGTATAGGTTTGATTAAGCCAAGGAATATGAAAATCCTTTCTCCCAAGTCTCTCTCTCTCTCTTCTCCCTCTCTCTTCAGCTATTCTCCATGCCCCAGGAGCAAGAAACCCTAGGGTTTCTTGCCGCCAGGTCTATAGACGGCAAGAAAAGCAGGGGAGGCGCTAGCCCCTCCCCCTTTGTGCCGCCAACCATATTGCCTCTTCCTCTCTTGCAGCCATCCAAACATCAGGTCCAGGATTGAAATCTCTTGCTACGAAGTTGGTACAAATTACTCTCAGATCTGGAGTTGATCTGAGGTCGTTTGAGGCACGGATGAGATCTCCATCAACAGATCTACAGGAAAGATGCAGCAGGACAGATCTGCAAGGTCTGGATCTATCTACCTTCTGCCCTATCTAGAATGCCCTGATTCAAGATCTATAAATTGGAAGACCTCATTCCAGGCTGTTCTGGTTGGGTACCAGATCTTGGATTTTTTAGAGGTGATCTTAGAGGCGTTCTTCATCTGGAACGAAAGGCTGACGAAGAAGACAGCAACCAGGCTGATTTCGTCAAGGGCCTTCGATCGAGTCCAGAAGTCTCCAGATTTATTCGTTGCTGGTTCTGCTGCACCCAAGGTCCATGGGAGGAGCCGGGATCATGCTCCATAACTTTTGTCTCCCAATGATAGTGCCCTGCCGAAGCCCTTCCCCTGCCACAGGGGATTCCTCTAAAGTCGATGATCCGAGACCTCAGAAAGAAAGTTCGTCAGTTGACGAGGAAATCCAAGAAGCTGGAAGATGAACTTCATCGACTGAGGAAGAACCATTCGAAAGTCACTGTGGAGGCTATTCGCTTTCAGGACCTCCACAGAAAGGGTCTCATGGAATACACCCGGAGGAAGGCCGACTTTGTGATGGAGCTTGAGGAACTCTGGAAATGTGCCAGCGACCGATCTTGGACTCAGGCTTCTAAGATCAGGTCCCTTGAAGTCGAGCTGGTGGCTGCACGGGAGAAGATCGGCCAGTTGGAAGGGAGCTCATCCTGGCTCACAATCCAAGCCGACCGTGACCGAGACTGGTCGAAGAAGTTCTCTGACCTTCAAAAGCAGCTGCAGGATGCTGAGACGAACTACAATGCCTACCGAGTCAGCTGGAGCGGGCAAGTAGAGGACTACTGAAGGAAGCTCCAGACGACGACCGACGAAGTTGCCCACCTTCGGAGGCAGTTGTCTGAGAGAGTCCAGCTTGCCTCTGCACAAGGCTCCGACGAGCTTCGCTCCTTGAGGGGGACCGTGGCAGAACTATCTGTGACCCTTGGGCGGGAGGAGGCTGAACTGCAGTGGCTGAAGATTCAGCTGTCCACAAGCAGCAGGCGGTCAAAGATGCCGAGGCAGAGTCCGAGGTCCTGAGGAAGAGGCTTCAGAGTCAGAGGGCGAGACCGGCGGTTCCACCAGATGTATCGGGATATGCTGCTGAGAAAAATGGAACTAGAGGAAGAAGTCGAAAACTTAAAGCAATCCCTAATAAGGATCGAAACCGAGAGCTCGAAGTCAGAAGAAGCAGGGCTTCCTTAAGCTTCCCTTTTTTTTTATCTTTCATCCTTCCATGTATTCTTTTTCTTTTCTTGTCGTTTCTTTTTTTGGCCTTCAAGGCTTTGTAATGTATACTTCACTAATGAAATGAAAAAGAAATTTTTCATTACCTTGTCCATTCTGGTATTGAGTTATCATTTACTGAACTTCTTTTGTCTTTTGTCTTGTTCGATGCCGTCATTGTTTGAAGGTTCCCGATCGCCACTGTGTTGATTTGCCTTTTTTGTTCACGACCGTAGGTCTTTTCGAGGTCATTTGAGTTTGACGCTTCCTTCCGATGCTCGAGCTTGGGGACCCGAACTCCTCATTACTTTGAGGAAGTCAATTTCTCCTCGGCTTATGTTGAGTTCCCTCTTAGTGACTGAGAGTTTTTTTATAGGAGTATCCTTCCTCGTTGAGATGAGATCCCTTGGATCTTTGATGTAGTTTGTTTTTCACTTATCGCTGGTATAGTTCGTCGCTTTCCCTTTTCATCTCCCCCTTTTTTTTTATGTTCGAGTGAGAGTTTTCCCTCTGCTCTTAATGGGGTCGTGAGAGCGTAGAGGAGCCATTGAGGAGGCTTTCCTCCTTGTCCGATCTTGATCGACTGGGTCTTTGTTTGCCTCAGGATGAGGTTCTCCTCTCATTCTCGACAGTTAATTTCAGCTCATGTTAAGACGAGGTTCTCCTTCTATTCCTAACAGTATCCCAATCTTTAAATAACTGGACCTTTGACTTTGCTCATGTTAGGATGAGGTTCTTCTCCTGTTTCTAACAAGACTATGGGGGCACATAAGGGCCGTTGCGAGGGCCTCTCCCCCCATTCGATCTCTAAGTAACCGGACCTTCGACTTTGCTCATGTTAGGATGAGGTTCTCCTCCTGTTCCTAACAAGGCTGTGGGGGCACATAAGGGCCATTGCGAGGGCCTCTCCCCCATTCGGTCTCTAAGTAACCGGGCCTTCGACTTTACTCATGTTAGGATAAGGTTCTCCTCCTGTTCCTAACAAGGCTGTGGGGGCACATAAGGGCTGTTACGAGGGCCTCTCCCTGTTATGATCCAGGTGGTGTGCCCAAGGCCCAGGGGACCAAGGCTAAGGCCAAGGTCCATCATTCATGAGGGCTTCATGGAGGCTCTAGGGCTAGTTGGGCCCTAGGTTGAAAGGCTGTGGGCCTTTCGGGTTCTTGAGGTCTAGGTTATGTGGGCCTCAAGGGACCAACTCTTTATGGGCCAGGTCTGGGCCTAGGATAGGTAAGATTTGGTCAAGTCATGGGTGTACATAGGCTTGAGTTAACCTAATCTCCCATAGAGTTGGTCAAGGAAATTTTGGGTTTGGGTCACTTGACCCGGTGTTTATATATACATGTACTTGTATAGGTTTGATCAAGCCAAGTAATAGACGACTCTTTCTCCCAAGTCTCTCTCTCTCTTCTCCCTCTCTCTCCAACCATCCTCCATGCCCTAGGAGCAAGAAACCCTAGGGTTTCTTGCCGCCAGGTCCAGATAAGGAAAGAAAGAAGGGAGGCGCTAGCCCCTTCTTCCTTGCAGCCGCCAACCAGATTGCTTCCCTCCTCTCTTGCAGTCACCCAAACACTAGGTCCAAGACCTGAAATCTCTTGAGAAGAGGTTGGTACAAGTCCCTCTCAGATCTGAAGTTGATCTAAGGTCATTTGAGGCACGGGTGAGATCTCCATCAACAGATCTACAAGAAAGGCTGCAGCAAGACAGATCTGCAAGGTCTATCTCCATCTACCTTCTTTCCTATCTTGAATATCCCAATTCAAAATCTATGAATTGGAGGACCTCGGTCCAGGTCTGATCTGGTTGGGTACTAGATCTTAGATTTTTTAGAGGTGATTTCAGAGGTGTTCTTCATCTAGAACGAAAGGCTGACGAAGAAAACAGCAACCAGGCTGATTTCGTTAAGGGCCTTCGATCGTGTCCAGAAGTCTCCAGATCTGTTTGTTGCTGGTTCTGCTACACCCAAGGTCCATGAGAGGAGCCGGGATTGTACTCCAACACTCCCCCATCCGGTCTCTAAGTAACCGGGCCTTCGACTTTACTCATGTTAGGACGAGGTTCTCCTCCTATTCCTAATAAGGCTGTGGGGGCACATAAGGGCCATTGTGAGGGTCTCTCCCCCCATCCGATCTCTAAGTAATCGGACCTTCAACTTTGCTCATGTTAGGATGAGGTTCTCCTCATGTTCCTAACAAGGCTGAGGGGGCACATAAGGGCCGTTGCAAGGGCCTCTCCCCCCATCCAGTCTCTAAGTAACCGGGCCTTCGACTTTGCTCATGTTAGGATGAGATTCTCCTCCTATTCCTAACAAGACTGTGGGGGCACATAAGGGCCGTTGCGAGGGCCTCTCCCCCCATCCGGTCTCTAAGTAACCGGGTCTTCGACTTTGCTCATGTTAGGACGAGGTCTTCCTCCTGTTCCTAACATGCTTAATTTCGATTGTATGAGGGAGTTACTTCCTGTCGTTATAAGCTCATGCTAAAAGGATAAATATGCAAATATAAAATTTTTATTTAAGGTAAAGCTATTAGTAATACATTCATAGATTTTTCGAATCCTATAGCCGTGGAAGGTCTGCTCCCCGTCGGGGTCCTCCTGAGATATAGTTGATAATCCCAATCGGAGGCCGATGTTCAGGCTGCTCCTCCCTCCTTGGCGGCTCCAGCTGCGGCAAGGCCCTAGGCTAGTCTTCCCTACCTTCAAGTCGGTGTCAAATGAATCTATCGAGCCGACCTCGTCTGATGAGCTCCTCGATCTTGTCTCGGAGCTGAATACACTCCTCCGTGTCGTGGCCGTGGTCATGATGATAGAGGTAGAACTTGTTAGGGTTGCACTTCTTGGGGTGTGTGCGCATCCTTTCTGGCCTTGGCAGCTGTTTCTTAACCTCCATTAGCACTTGAGTTTTCGATGTGTTGAGAGGGGCGTAGCTGTGGAATCTCCCAGGGGGAGAGCTCTGCCAAACTCTATGGTCCGGGCTCCTCTACCTACGAGCCCGGGGGGGAGTCTGGACACGCTTGTGTCTGGAGGGAGTTCGAGAACGTGGCTGAGTTTCACTCGACCCTTTTTCAACTGTGGGCTTGCTGGAGTCCTCCGCCTGCCGCTGGTTCGCGGCCTCCTCGTCCTTCATCTTGAAGGCTTCTTCTGCTCGGGCATATCCTTCAGCCCGAGCCAGCAAATCGACAAAATTCCTGGGATATTTTTTTTTCAGGGAAAACAGAAGATTGTTCTTTTAAAGACCGCCCTTCAGGGTGGCCATCATGACTGATTGGTCCAAATTTTGGACCTCCAGCGTGGCGACGTTAAAATGGTTGACGTAAGCTAGGATGGACTCTCCCTCCTTTTGCTTGATGTTGATGAGGGATTTCGAACCTCTCTGGAGACACCGACCGCTAACAAAATGAGCCGCAAACTGATGGCTCATCTGATCAAAGGAGAAGATAGTACCCGGCTTTAGCGTCGAGTACCAGTTTCTTGCTGCTCCCTTTAAGGTAGATGGGAAAGCTCAGCACAGGATGGCATCTGGCATGCCATGGAGTAGCATCATTGTCCGGAAGGCCTCTAGGTGGTCAACCGGATCTGAGGTCCCGTCGTAGCTTTCAAATTGGAGGAGCTTGAAGTTTAGCGGGATCGGTTCCTGCATGATCGTTTAAGAGAAAGGAGGGTCAGTACAGATGTCCTCACCATAAGCAGGGAGAGCGTGGCGGAGCTCTTCGATCCGCCGGTTCATCTCCAAGAGCCTTCGATCTAGAAGGTCCTCTCGACTGCAAGTCTCGAGGGTCTTCTAGCAGAGTGGAGGTAAGGATCCTCCGGGAGTGAAATCGTGATCAGACTGAGGGCTCTCCACCCTCGGATTCCCCTTTCTGGGGAAGACAGGGCAACTGGCCCAAGTGGCCCGCCCTACTGCCAGATTTTAGAACTCCGACGATGCTCTTTCCAGCCGCACTGATGCCTGCGGCTGTTGCTGCTGCTGCTACATGGCCTGCACTCTTTGGTGAGGCCTCTGACCTGCTGAACTAACAGGTCAAACTACTCCATGCTGACTGTCGTTGTCGGAGGAGGAGGAGGAGCCTAGAAAACTGGAGGCGAGGTCGGAGCCTGAGATCTGGCCGCGGAGGCCGTGGATCGCCTGATGGATGCCTTTCAGGGAGGCATCAGGTGGAGATCTAGTAGAAGAAGGAGAAGAGGATGTCGGAGAACATGATCGGAGGCAGTCCCGTTGAGCACTCCTTTAAGAATAAGGGTACTGCGAAGACAGCTTGCCCTTCCTCTAACGCCAATTCTGTTGGTGCAGAATTTCATCGAAGCCAGAGTTGCTGGAGTTGAGATGACCGCAGTCGCCGCCGGGACCTGCAAGGAAAGTCTAAATCAGAGTTGGGGTGCTCCGACAAGATCCTCCGACACTCAAGTCAGTACTCTGCTTCAACAGAAATGGAGTGCTCGAGTGAAAATTTTAGAAGAGTTTCGAGATAGAGTTTTGAGCTTAGAGAAGAATATATCTGGAGATTCCTTTTTATAGACGGAGAGCGTAACTGATTGACAGCGACGTCTGTAACCGCCTGGTAGTGGGCTGTTCAGAGCCTTGCGGAGTTTGTTACGGAGAGTAGTGGCATCAGGGGTCGTTCAGGGCCACGTGGAGTTTGTTACAGAGAGTGGAGTGGTGTCCGTTGTCGTGACTTGCCAGAGAGTGGTAGAGCCCGGAGAGTAGAGTGGTGTCTGTTGTCGCGACTTGCCAGAGAGTGGTGAAGCCATGCGGAATCCATTGCAGAGAGTGGAGTAGGGTAGTGGCCATTGTCGTGACTTGCCAGAGAGTTCGAATCTGTCCGCTGGAGCTCAGCTGGGATATCTGATGGAGCGGAATAGCTCTCTATCCCATCGATCTAGGAGAAACTCGGATGTTTTCGAGGCTGCTAATGAGTCTACTGTTGTCGGATGCCTTAGGCGCTGATGCTACAGGCGAGAGTCATCTGCTGTAGAAGCTCAGATGGAGACATTCTGTTGGCGAAGTCCGATAGGAGTCCGATTGCTAGAGAAGTCTGTCTGAGATTTGCCTGATGTGGAAGCTCGTCTAAAGATTATCCGTCGGAGAAGTCCATTTCATGAAGAATCTAGCAGAGGGTCGGCCGGCGGTGGACTTCGGATGGCGTTGGGGAGGTTCGACAGACACCGGAGGTGATCGACCATTGTAGAAATCCAGCTATCAGAGTCCGTCCATCGTAGGAGCTCATTCGATATCCATCCACTATGGAAGTTCGGACAGAGTCTGGTTCTTGTAGAAGGCTGAAAGGAGACCGCTTATTGTAGAAGCTCGATCGAAGATCGATTATCGTGGGAGCTCGGAGTAGCGACCTGGCCGGTGGATCCTGTCCCATTGTAGAAGCTCACCTGGGATCCGGCTACGAAGAAGCTATGGGGAAAATTCAGTGCAGGGGTAAAATGGTAATTTTAAAACTTTTCAAAATTATAATTTTACAGTAGAAAAATATTAATTAATCTAATTAATTAACATGAATTTATCCTACACTAAGATCTAAATATGATATATAGCATGCATTCATTTAAATTTGAATTTCAAATTCAAACAGTAAACACTTTACTGTAATGTGTTCAGAACACAATACCTTTGTGCAGGTAGTAGATCGTCGTAATCTGATCACCGTCGAGAGAGTCTGATCATCATGACACAGCCACACAGTGTGTCTGGCCTCTACGGATCATCCACACGAAGCTCTCGGTGTTGCCCAGCTATGCAACCCAAGAGGGGGGGGTGAATTGGGTTTCTAAAAATTTTAAGCCCAACTGATTACTTATGAAGAACAAAACAAAGACTTTAATTCAATATTAATTACTTAAAGCAGGAATGCAAGATTATAATAAAGAAATAAAGTGAAGCGATAAAGCATACCACAAACACAAGGATTTATAGTGGTTCGGTGCTAACCTTGCACCTACATCCACTCCCCAAGGTCCTACTTGGGAATTTCAATCCACTATCCTTTGTATTCAACCCGAATACAAAACGTCGGAAACTCCGACACTAGCTATCCCAAGCTAGATCACTTGTTTCCCGGATACAAGTAAACCCAAAACACTCCGATTTCAGGTTCGGATCAACCTTTCTTTGTTTTGGAAATCCTCCAAAAACAAGAACAAAAACTCACAAAGAGTTAGAAAATTTTGAGCACAGATTAATACAATAACAGCTCCTTTAAATGAGCGAATATAACAATAAAAGCTTTACTCAAATGAAGAACCCCTTTTTCGGATTTTCTCAAAGTGGATGAACGCTTGAATGCTTGAAAGAGGTTGATTGTTGATTGAAGATCTCTTAAAGCTTTGAACGATCTCTAGACCAAGGTAGAAACAATAAGCTTGAAAGATTCTCTCCTTGAAAGATCTTGCTTTTCTCTTTCACAATCTCTCTGGTATATTGTGGATCCTCTCTCTTTTTCTTTTTGGATTTTTCGTTGATCTCAGGCTTTTTCGTGCAGATTTCGGATCCTCTCTTCTGTTCTTCTCGTTTTTGATTTCACGTTTGATCCGCTATTTAATCTGCCATTTCTTCCACCATTTTAAGCATTTTGTAGCATTAGAAGCAAGAGAAAACAATTTAGGTAGATAAAGAGCCGTTAGAGCAATTTTAGGAAGCATAAATGGCAATTAAAATGGGCAAAAAAATAGCCGTTGCTGACATTTTCCGTCGCAAGGGTCGACTCATGCTTCAGGGGTCGACTCATGAGTCGACCTCTGTTGCAAAAAACCAGAGAATGCGTTTCTGGAAATTCTTGGCTCAAATTAGCAGGGGTCGACTCATGAGTCGACTCATGCCTTGTGGATCGACTCATGAGTCGACTCACAGGTCGTGCCAAGCCAGAAAACTAGCGTGCCAAGGAGAATTTTTGCGTGCCAATCAGCTCACAGTGCCATGAGTTGACTCATGAGTCGACTCATGCACTCCAAACCTTCATAACTTCAAAAATATAAGTCCAAACATAATGAAATTTTCACCAATAGATTTCAAATCATTTGTTCTACCAAATGGTACTATCAAATCAGGATTTTAGTAAAATTACAATTTTGCCCTTGAAGAGCATAAGGACTTTTTCATTTTAAAATTATTTGTATCCCTTCAATCTGCTTTGTAATCATCAAAATCAATCTAGGAGCAACAATCTCCCCCTTTTTGATGATGAAAAAACACTTGAACAAAAATATTTATGTTAATGCATTAATTTCAAAAGAATCCATTATAGGTGTATATGCTTGAAAAGAGTATGATTCTTTTGGCATGTATGCAAAAATAGTTTATCCATTTTCTTAAAGATTTGAAAAGGGTATTAGATCATTTTGAGTTTAAGATATATCAGAGCAAGAGAAGAGAAATAAATTTTGCAATGTATCAGAGCAAGAAAAATAATTTTTACAATGATATTAGAAAAGATTTTATAATGTATCAGAGCAAAAAATTTTATAATATATCAGAGAAAATTTCACACTGTATTAGAGCAAATGTCAGAAAAAATTTACACTGTATCAGAGCAAATGTCAGAGAAAATTTCACACTTATTAGAGCAAATGTCAGAGAAAATTTCACACTGTATCAGATTAAATTTTATCATGTATCAGAGCAAATTAAAAGGAATTTTAGGGTATATCAGAGTAAATCAAATTTCTTAAGTTGTATCAAAGTAAATTTCAAAAGATGTATCAGAGCAAGTTTGAATTTTGAAATATATCAGAGCATATATAAAAAATACTTATTTGCATTGTACTTATGATTTTGCTTTTGATGGATGGCTTTTTGTTTAATTTCTGTCTGATACCAAATTTCGATACCAAATTTCTCAAAGTTTTGTTTAATTTCTCCAATATTTTTTCCCAATATTTATTTATTTTTTTTTTTTTAATCTTCCAATTTTTTGTTTAATTTCTCAAGTTTGGTTTAATTTCTCAAGTTTGGTTTAATCTTCCAATTCTTGTTTTTGTTTAATTTCTCCCCCTTTTTGACATCATAATTTAGGGTTTTGCTTTTTGTTTATTTCAATTTTTGTTTTTGTTTAATTTCTCCCCCTTTTTGACATCATCATGGGCCACCAAACATAGTTAACTCTTCCCTTTTTTTTTTTTTTTTTTAAATATTCTTTAATTTCTTCCCCTTTAGAGTTTTTCACAGATGTTTGCTCCCCCTTAATATAGCAATTATCAACAGCAAACAACAACAAGGAGAAGACAATATTTCAACAAGAAGAAAATATATAACCAAAATATGATCATTACAAAGATGATTCCATTAATATCATAATTGTTTCAATACATAGGTCTTAAAAATAAAATTCAACCAGCTAATTGTCAATACATGGCCCCGAGGTATAGATCCTAGAAATGATCAAGACAGGTCAAGGATCGGAGTCATCAGATATGATATGAGAAGCTGATGGATCTCTAGTAGAAGTACGTCCTCTACCCCGTCTGCCTCTGGCACGAGCAGGAGAGTGAGAAGAACTGGGTGGCTGAGTATGCTGAGATGCTAAGGACTAAACAGAAAGGGTGAGTCTGATAGAATCAAGTACGTTCAATGCTCTGGAAACAGATTGAAGTAGAGCAGTGAACTGAGTGGTAGCATGCTCACTCGATCCTCGGATCTCTTTCCTCAGTAATTCATATCCACCTTCTAGTGCTCCTCTGAGCCTGCCAGCCTCTGTAGTGAGGTCTGTGACCTCAATAGTAGACTCCTGTGGCTGGGGATGGGCCAATGCAAGGACTTGCCCCTGCAAGTCTAGAACTCTGCCAGTCAATCTCCAGACTGTGTCTTCAAGCTGCTGAATCCGGATGGACTGATCTGAAATCATCTGAAACACAGTGGAGATGTGGGGAGTAATGGTCTGATCAGAAGAGGTGGCTCCAGGTGCAAAAGAAGTACTACCCCATTGACTAGACAGCAAAGAAGCCACACGCTGTGAAATATGCTCGATCTGATCGTCAGCCAGTCTGAACTCTGAATGAGGTGCTCTGCTCTCTGGCTGATGCACTGGTGTGGGCATCCTAGTAAACTCAGAAGGGCCAGCTTCAGTATCAGGAATGAACTGGGTATCTGGTGAAGCTGCCCTGAAGTCATGTACAGGAGAAGATGGACCTTCTTCTTCTATTTTGCCTTCAGTTCTGTCTTCAGCTCTTGTTTCAGCTCTATCCTCAGTTCTTTCTTCAGATCCCTTGATCCAACCACCAACAGTCTTTGTAATTCCCATTCGGTGCAGGCTGTGTTGGTTGAAAGTGTCCACATGTGAGAGTTTGGTAGGTGCCTCCCCCTCACAACTAACTCCAAACTTCCTGAATACTCTAGTAAGGGCCATACCATAAGGCAAGTGTGCCTTGGATCTATTCAAAGTTTCTCTCATGGCCTCTATCATAAGTGCAGGGAGGTTCAGGGGGGTCTGAGTGATGACATGAAACATGATACACACATCTCTGCCAGACAGTAAGTCATGCCTACCACTCCTAGGAAAGAATAGCTTTGTTACAATCTGATGCAGGACCCTCATCTCAATGGACAAAATCTTTGCTTCTAACTTATTTAGACTTCCTGAATAAGTTTCTCCTAAGATCATTCTGATCCCTTCTTCTTTAATTGGGAGTTCCATATATGAGTATCCTTCACTAGGCAACTGAAGTATTTCTCCCAATATTCTAGAATCCAAGCATATGTCAATCCCCTTTATAGTTGAAGTCACTGACCCATTTTCATAATTTAGGTTCTGGTAGAACTCTCTAACTAGATCAACATAGGTGACTTCCTTAAGGGAGCAGTAAAGTTCCCATCCTTGATTTTTGATCTTACTTGCAAAAGTAAAGCCTTCTTTCTCAAAGAACCGAAAATCTATATTTTTCCCGGTTTCTACTTTTCTATCAGAAAGAGGATTTACACTGGGGCTTATGGAGGATTGAGAGGGACCTTGATTAGGTACTGAAACTGGAGTGGGAGCAGTTGAAGACTGAGCATGCCTTTTCTTTTGGACAACTTCTTCAGGCTCACGGATTGATTTCCTTCTTTGGGGAAGCTTCATCTTTGGAGCCATATCCACTAAAGTAGCAGACAAGAAGACTTGATTGAGTGGAGGAGGGATCACAAGAGAGTGACGAAGATTTTGGTGGAGAGAAGAAGTGGATTTTGGAGGTTCGGTAAAGTGCTAGGGCACGTTCCAACCGCGCCAAGCAGAGCGAGAAAGCACAGAAAATCCTTTTGAAGGAGGCGATTTTTGGTGGAGAGGAGGAGGGAGAATTGCCTCAAAATTGATCCTTGGATTTGGAGCAAGAAGAGTTGGAGAAGACGGCTTTTGGAAGAAGAACGATGGGAAGATGAGTCGTCTCACAAACAGTAACCCTTATAAAAACAATGAGCCCGTGGGAAGTTTGTGGGATTTACAAGTTTGCCATTGAGTCGACTCATGGGGGTCGACTCATGAAGTTCAGAAAATCAAAAAAATGTGAATAAATTCCAGAAAATTTTGAAATTTTGAGTGAAGGAATTTTGCTCAATGATAAGTTTTTAGAATGATAAATTTGGGCTTTTTTGACCAGGATAGATGTTGAAACTTGAGCTCTAATCAATTCTTTGGAAATTGAGAAATTTTAGGCAAATGGATCTAGAATTCCTAGATTTCTCCTAATTTCACAGAATCTATCCTCACCAAGGGCCTTTGTAAAGATATCAGCTAATTGATTCTCAGTGCAAACATATTCAAGAATTACATTTTTGTTTTGAACGTGTTCTCTTATAAAATGATGTCTTATTTCAATATGTTTAGATCTTGAGTGTTGAATTGGATTTTTAGATAGATTTATGGCACTTGTGTTGTCACATCTTATTGGTGTTTCATTAAGTTTGATTCCAAAGTCTTCGAGTTGTTGCTTAATCCACAAGATTTGAGCACAACAACTTCCGGTTGCAATGTATTCGACCTCAGCCGTAGACAGTGCCACCGAATTTTGTTTCTTGCTAAACCATGAGATTAGGTTAACTCCAAGAAATTGGCAAGTTCCACTTGTGCTTTTTCTATCTAATTTACATCCAGCAAAATCAGCATCTGAATATCCTAATAAATCAATTTGTGAGTCCTTAGAGTACCATAACCCTAGTGTTTGAGTACCATTTAAGTATCTAAGGATTCTTTTAACAGCATTCAAATGAGATTCTTTAGGATTAGATTGATATCTAGCACATAAGCAAACACTAAACATGATATCAGGCCTACTTGCAGTTAAATATAATAATGAGCCAATCATACCTCTATAGTATTTTAAGTCTACGCTTTTACCTTCATCATCCTTGTCAAGCTTACATGAGGGACTCATTGGTGTGCCAATTGGTTTGCAGTTCTCCATTCCAAATCTTTTGAGTAGTTCCTTGGTGTACTTGCTTTGGGTGATGGAGATTCCCTTTTTGATTGTTTGATTTGGAGTCCGAGGAAGAAGGTGAGTTCTCCCATCATGCTCATCTCGAACTCTCCCTGCATAAGCTTAGCAAAGTCTTGACAAAGGGATTCATTAGTAGACCCAAAAATTATGTCATCAACATAAATTTGTATAACTAGCATATCATTTTGATTTCTTTTAATAAATAGAGTTGTATCTACATTGCCTCTTGAAAAACCATTATTCAATAGAAATTGCTTAGCCTTTCATACCATGCTCTAGGTGCTTGTTTTAATCCATATAAAGCTTTATTTAATCTAAAGACATGATTAGGAAAAGCATGACTTTCAAATCTAGGGGGTTGTTTTACATATACTTCTTCAGAGATATAACCATTTAAAAATGACTTTTAACATCCATTTGAAATAACTTGAAATTCATAAAGCAAGCATATGCAAGTAGAAGTCTAATAGCTTCTAATCTAGCAACAGGTGCAAAGATTTCATCAAAATCAATTCCTTCTTCTTGATTATATCCCTTAGCAACCAGTCTTGCTTTATTTCTAATTACATTTCCATGCTCATCTAATTTGTTTCTAAAGACCCATTTTGTTCCAATTATTGAATAATCTTTAGGTCTTGATACTAAGGTCCAAACATTATTTCTTTCAAATTGATTAAGTTCCTCTTGCATAGCATTAATCCAGTTATGATCATTTTCAGCCTCTTCAAAAGTTTTAGGTTCAAGTTGAGATACAAAAGCACAATGATTAAGTACATCTCTTAGTGAAGAACGTATTTTTACTCCATGCATAGGGTCACCAATAATTAACTCCTTAGGGTGGTTGTGAACATACCTCCATTCCTTGGGTAGGTCATTTGTACCTTGAGGTTGTTCTTGAATTTCTTCACCTCTCTTATCTTGTTTGTCTTCTTGATCCTTGTCTTCTGGAGTTGCTGAATCTTTCAAAGTGATTTCCTTTATACCTTCTATTAGTGGATCTGCATCATCAACACCCTCATTCTTCCTTGAAGGAAGATCGTTAGATTCATCAAAGACAACATGTATGGACTCCTCAACTACTAAAGTTCTTTTGTTGAAAACTCTAAATGCTTTACTAGTGGAGGAGTAACCTAAAAAGATTGCTTCATCTGATTTTGCATCAAATTTACCAAGTTTTTCTTTTCCATTATTTAATACAAAACATCGGCAACCAAAGATATGAAAATATGCAATATTTGGTTTTCTTCCTTTCCAAAGTTCATAGGGGGTTTTCTTTAAAAATTGTCTAGTTAAAGCACGATTTAAAATGTAACATGCTGTGTTAATAGCTTCCACCCAAAAATATCTTGGAAGGTTGCTTTCACAAAGTATGGTACGGGCCATTTCTTCTAAGGTTCTGTTTTTCCTTTCAACTACCCCATTTTGTTGGGGTGTCCTAGGAGCAGAGAAGTTATGGCCAATTCATTTTCATCACAAAAATTTTCAAAGTCATGATTTTCAAATTCTGTTCCATGATCACTTCTAATATTTTGAATTGAAAACCCTTTTTCATTAGTGACTTTTCGATAAAATTTAGTGAAAATATGAAAAGTTTTATTTTTGTGAGCCAAAAAGAAAATCCAAGTAAAACGAGAGTAATCATCTATAATTACAAAGCCATATCTTTTTCCTCCTAGACTGGTGGTTCTTGTTGGTCCAAATAAGTCCATATGTAAGAGCTCTAATGGTCTAGAAGTTGAAACAGTATTTTTGGATTTAAATGATACTCTAGTTTGTTTACCTAATTGGCATGCATCACAGATTCTATCCTTTTCAAAATTCAGTTTTGGCAAACCGAGAACTAAATCTTTCTTAATTAATTTTGAAAGAGAATGCATGCTGATATGTGCAAGTCTACGATGCCACAGCCAACTAGTCTCATTTATTTTAGCATTTAAGGAAACTAGGCATTGCATGTCTAATTTAGTTAAATCATTCAAGTCTACCATATAAACATTGCCATGCCTATGTCCTATAAATTTAATGCCATCGTTAATAGGACTCGTCACAATGCAAACAGATGATTCAAAACTTACTTTATACCCTTTATCACAGAATTGACTAATGCTAAGTAAGTTATGCTTTAAACCTTTAACTAATAAAACATTCTCAATGTATTTGAAGGGAGTGATACCAATGTTACCTATCCCGATGATCTTTCCTTTGCCATTATCTCCAAAGGTGACCATCCCTCCATCCTTAGCATCAAGCGTGATGAATTGTGATTCATCACCAGTCATGTGTCTCGAGCATCTGCTGTCAAGATACCATTTCCTGTTTCCTTCTTGGGATGCTAGACACATCTCATTTTCATGTGCCATCAGGCATAGGTTGGCTTGTTCTGTTGAGGTTTCCTCGTCGGAGCTTGAGTCATCACTCGCATTCCAGGTCACCATCATTGCCTTCTTTTTGAACTTCTTTGGACCTTTTTTCAATTGTGGACATTCGGATCTGAAATGTCCTGGCTTCTTGCACTCGTAGCATATAGGGGGTTGATCTTTCTCCTTTTCTTTGCTTTGATCTCCTTTTGTGAATTTCTTTCTCATCCCCTGTTTCCTTTTTCTTAAAAACTTCTTAAATTTCTCTCATTGATATCTCTTCATCCTGATCTTCATCTTCAGAGTCATCCGTTTCATAATCAGGCGAAGTTGTGGATTTGAGGGCAATGATTCTTTTCTTTTTGACTTCATCCTCTTGATGTTGCTTCATGCTAAGTTCATGAGTCATCAAGGATCTAAGTAGCTCTTCTAGAGGTAGAGTGTTCAAGTCCTTTGCTTCTTGGATGGCAGTCACCTTGGCTTCCCAAGTTTTGGCAGTGACCTGAGAATCTTCCTTACAAGTTCACTGTTAGTATAAGATTTGCCAAGACTCTTCAAACTATTAATTATATCAGTAAAATGAGTAAACATGGCAGTTATGGACTCATCATGCTCTATTTTGAACAATTCATATTTATGTACAAGCATGTTTATTTTAGACTCTTTTACTTGATTTGTTCCCTCATGGGTGACTTCTAACCTATCCCATATTTCTTTAGCAGATGCACAAGTAGAAATGCGATTGAATTCACTAGCATCTAGTGCACAATAAAGAACATTCATGGCTTTGGCATTTAATTGTGCCAATTTCTTGTCAACCTCATCCCATTCTTTCTCGGTTTGGTTGACTCCTCACCATCTATAATCTTGGTGGGTGTGTGAGGACCATTCACTATGATACTCCACATATCATAGTCGAGTGCTTGTATGAAAATCTTCATCCGAGCTTTCCAATAGGTGTAATTAGACCCATTGAAAAGTGGAGGTCGGTTTGTTGATTGCCCCTCGGCTAGAAAGTACCAACATGGGTTGCCATAGATCTTTGGCTCTTTGATTATTAGATCAAAGAAGGGCTAGAGCACCGGCTCTGATACCACTTGTTGCCCAGCTATGCAACCCAAGAGGGGGGGGTGAATTGGGTTTCTAAAAATTTTAAGCCCAACTGATTACTTATGAAGAACAAAACAAAGACTTTAATTCAATATTAATTACTTAAAGCAGGAATGCAAGATTATAATAAAGAAATAAAGTGAAGCGATAAAGCACACCACAAACACAAGGATTTATAGTGGTTCGGTGCTAACCTTGCACCTACATCCACTCCCCAAGGTCCTACTTGAGAATTTCAATCCACTATCCTTTGTATTCAACCCGAATACAAAACGTCGGAAACTCCGACACTAGCTATCCCAAGCTAGATCACTTGTTTCTCGGGTACAAATAAACCCAAAACACTCCGATTTCAGGTTCGGATCAACCTTTCCTTGTTTTGGAAATCCTCCAAAAATAAGAACAAAAACTCACAAAGAGTTAGAAAATTTTGAGCACAGATTAATACAATAACAGCTCCTTTAAATGAGCAATATAACAATAAAAGCTTTACTCAAATGAAGAACCCCTTTTTCGGATTTTCTCAAAGTGGATGAACGCTTGAATGCTTGAGAAGAGGTTGATTGTTGATTGAAGATCTCTTGAAAGCTTTGAACGATCTCTAGACCAAGTAGAAACAATAAGCTTGAAAGATTCTCTCTTGAAAGATCTTGCTTTTCTCTTTCACAATCTCTCTGGTATATTGTGGATCCTCTCTCTTTTTCTTTTTGGATTTTTCGTTGATCTCAGGCTTTTTCGTGCAGATTTCGGATCCTCTCTTCTGTTCTTCTCATTTTTGATTTCACGTTTGATCCGCTATTTAATCTGCAATTTCTTCCACCATTTTAAGCATTTTGTAGCATTAGAAGCAAGAGAAAATAATTTAGGTAGATAAAGAGCCGTTAGAGCAATTTTAGGAAGCATAAATGGCAATTAAAATGGGCAAAAAAATAGCCGTTGCTGACATTTTTCGTCGCAGGGGTCGACTCATGAGTCGACTCATGCTTCAGGGGTCGACTCATGAGTCGACCTCTGTTGCAAAAAACCAGAGAATGCGTTTCTGGAAATTCTTGGCTCAAATTAGCAGGGGTCGACTCATGAGTTGACTCATGCCTTGTGGGTCGACTCATGAGTCGACTCACAGGTCGTGCCAAGCCAGAAAACTAGCGTGCCAAGGAGAATTTTTGCGTGCCAATCAGCTCACAGTGCCATGAGTTGACTCATGAGTCGACTCATGCACTCCAAACCTTCATAACTTCAAAAATATAAGTCCAAACACAATGAAATTTTCACCAATAGATTTCAAATCATTTGTTCTACCAAATGGTACTATCAAATCAGGATTTTAGTGAAATTATGATTTTGCCCTTGAAGAGCATAAGGACTTTTTCATTTTAAAATTATTTGTATCCCTTCAATCTGCTTTGTAATCATCAAAATCAATCTAGGAGCAACACCCGGTCAGATCGACTCCTCACGAGTGCTAGCTCGTTGTAGAGCTCTTTTGACGACCGATGCTGATCGAACTCTTTCGATCGATGTCTGTCGATTCTTTGGATGCTTCGAATCATCAACAAACATGCTTAAGAGGATGTTGAAGATCTTCCTAAGATTTTATGGGCTCACGACACTCATAGCTCACTTTCTCACTTTCCGAACCCCAGGCTAAAACTTTGGGAAACTCACTGAAAACCTTGCACCCACTTTTTTTCTTTTCTTTCTTTTTCTCTTGGAAGGATATGGACTTCCTTCTCATATACAAGACTTCTCATGCCCCAAAATTTTTCTCTAAAAATCTTCTTCTTGCACGCCCCACTCTTCTCCTCCTTTTATAACCACGTCAAACGTCTTATCCAAAAGAAAGGATAAAGATGAGTAATTGCACATTTTAATTCAAATCAAATTTTGAATTCCAATGGACACCAACTCATCCCTTATCCACTAAAGGTGTGAGGCATGGCTTAAATTGTGCATGGAGTGATTTCATGAGAAACTTTTTCTCATGTAATAAATGGAGCGTAAAAAAAGGGATAAGGTGCAAAGATTGATTGCCCATTCAAATTCAAACTTTATTTTGAATTTGAATGGCCAACCAATCATCCTTATCCATTCATATGGCACATTAAAGTGGGGCGTGGAGAGGGCTTGGCATGAGGAAATAATTCATGAGAAGTTCTTTCTCATGAATTCAAATGGGTGCAATGGAAGTAAGGTGGCGCATGGAGATTGGGTCAAGGTGGTTTAATTATTTAAACCAACCTAATTGAACCAAATAACTTGGTCCAATTAGACTGATTTAAACCCAACTAAATTAGGCTTAATTAGGCTCAATAAAATCCTAATCAAATCAAGAATTGACTAAGCCCAACCCCTGATCAAATCAGGGACCAAACCATCTCGACGATTAGGTCAACTCTTAACCTAATCGGGTCAAACCCAACTGAATCCAATTCAATTGGACTTGATCCAAAAATAATTACTCAATCAAATTGAGTTAATTAGTGATCAAATCACTAATTAAACCTCTCATAAATACTGAGTCCAAATTCGATGGACAATCGGGCATCAAAATTCATCGATATGTAACCCTAATCGAAAAGTCCCAACCAATGGGACTCTTAACCCCGGTACCCATAATGTGTGGAACTCATGAACAGAGAATCCTGATTCTCGATCACTGAGTCCCAAACATGTAGAATTCTACATTAGCCATCAGATCAGATAGGAACCCCGAATGTGTGTGACCCCACAGGTTCGAACCTAAGCTGGTAGCACAGAAATCAATTCCTGTACTAATCGAAGTGACCATCTAACAATGGTACCCGATGTCCAGATAGGTTGAAGAGTCGCAATCGTAACACTCAGAACCTACATAAATATGGTTACTGTATAATTCATCCTTTTGACCCCTATGTTTAGGATGACTCAGGGTTAAATTATCAACCCTGATCAGATCATCCGAATCGTGCTCAACTCAAATAGTCCTGTGACTCCTCACAAGGACTACCCTGGCCAAGGTTTTGCTAAATTGAAATACGACTGTACACAGCTCCTAAACTAGAGTGGTCAATCCCATCTTGACACACGCACCGACAAGTCAAGTACTTGACTACACCCAGCAGCCTCCCGTCACTGAATTAAAAATTCAGGTAGTCCAGTGTCTAAGTGCAGTGAGTTGCTTGCAAGTCACCGTGGTGGTCTCAGATCGGAGGGATATTTATATCCATATTCCATTAGAGCAAATCTTGACAGCAGAAATAGCTCTGGAGTCGGTAACGTTCAGTGCAGATGTACCCTTACATCTCACCTGTATGCCATACCAGTGTCTCCACACTCATTGGTTAAGAGGACAACCAACCTATATGGCACACAATGACCTATGCTTGATAAACGTTGTCATCCTTGGTAACAACGTATCATTTGATCGCAAACAGATTTAAGGACTAAATGACAAATCCTCCTTTGTCGAGTCTAAATAGTCCTAAGGACTTCACCACAACATAGGAGTTCATTAGAAGATGAAACATTTTGTGATGAAAAATACCAAAATAATTTTTATTAATTCATAATTCATGTATATATATAAAAATGAGCACAACCGTCAATAGACTGACGATTGACTTTGGGACACTATTCCCAACAATCTCCCACTTGGCCTAAAGCCAATCGATGCAGTATCTAATACCCATCTTCGACTTGTAGTTGTCGAACTCCTTCACTACAATGGCTTTAGTGAATGGGTCGGTCAAGTTCTCCTTCCCATCGATCTTCTGAAGATCGACATCACCTCGATCCATAATTTTTCGGATGAGATGGTAGCGACGCAGAATATGCTTCGTCCGCTGGTGTGCCTTTGGTTCTTTCGCCTGAGCAATGGCTCCAGAGCTGTCACAGTAGAGCAGAACTGGACCATCAAGGGAGGGTGCTACTCCGAGCTCGGTGATGAATTTTTTTAGCCACACCACTTCTTTGGCAGCATTTGATGCGACGACATACTCCGCCTCACAAACTGAATCAGCCACTGTGTGCTGCTTGGAACTTTTCCAGCAGATAGCCCCACCATTAAGGATAAAAATAAATTCTGACACACTTTTGCTGTCATCGTGATCAGACTGGAAACTAGAGTCTGTAAATCCTATAAGTCTCAAGTTCGATTCACCATAAACAAGCCACTGGTCCTTAGTATTTCTTAAATACTTCAGGATGGTTTTAACAACCTTCCAGTGATTCTCCCCTGGATCAGATTGGTATCTACTCACTATCCCTAGTGAGTATGCAACATCTGGTCGTGTACATGTCATGGTGTACATGATAGATCCCACTACCGAAGCATATGGAATCCTACCCATACGCTCTCTCTCTTGAGGTGTTGTTGGACAATCTCTCTTCGAGAGAGAAATTTTATGGCCTATCGGAAGATAGCCTTTCTTGAAATTCTCCATGCTGAATCTCTTCAGCATAGTATCAATGTACGTGGACTGAGATAAACCAAGCAACCTTTTAGATCTATCCCTATAGATCTTCATCCCTAGGATGTAGGAAGCTTCTCCTAGATCCTTCATGGAGAATTATGACGACAGCCAAATCTTTATTCCCTGTAATGCAGGGACATCATTCTCGATTAAGAGAATGTCATCCACATACAATACAAGAAATACTACTACTGGACCATTAGCCCACTTATAAATGCAGGGCTCTTCTCCGTTCTTAACGAAGCCATACGTCTTGATCGTCTTATCAAAACGTATGTTCCAACTCCGTGATGCCTGCTGTTGGTGCAAAAATCTGCTTGCGCCGGAGAAGCTGGAGTCGGGGAAGCCGCGGTCGCCGCGGGACCTGCAAAGGAAGTCTAAACCGGAGGTGGGGTTGCTCCGGCAAGACCCTTCGATGCTCAAGTCAGTTCTCTGCCTCAACAAAAATGGAGTGCTCGAACGAAGAATTTAGCAGAGTTTTGAGATAAGAAATTGAGCTTAGAGAATAACGTATCTGGGTCCCCCTTTTATAGGCGGAGGAGGCAACGGATTGATGGCGACATTTGTAACCGTCTGGTATGGGCCGCCCATGGTCAGGGGAATTGATTGCGAAGGATAGTGGAGTAGACACGTGGCTATTGTTATGGCCTGCCACGTAGAGCCAGTAGCAGGTAGCGGGGCGACGTCCGTTGCCGCTAGCTGTCAGGGAGTAGTGGAGTCGCGCAGCACCTGTCGCAGGGAGTGGAGCAGAATCATGGCCGTTGACACGGCCTGTCAGAGAGTAATGGGTCCGCCGCAGGGGGTGATGGAGCCGTGCGGAATACGCTACAGGAAGTGGAACAGGATCATGTTGTTATTGTGACCTGCCAGGGGGTGCGGACCTGTTGATTGAAGCTTGGCAGCGGTCGGAGTCTGGCCTCTGTAGAGGTCCGGGAGGGGTCCTCCTGGCGATTGGGGTCGTGGGTGGAGCCCGACTTCCGTGGGAGTCCGGGCGGAACCCTCTCGGAGCTGAAGCTACGGGCGGAGCCCGGCTCCCGTAGGAGTCCGGGCGGAGTCCTCTGCAATCAAAGTTAAAGGTGAAGTACGGCTCCCGTAAGGGTCCGGACGGAGCTTACCAGCAGTTGACACCGAGAGCGGAGCTCGGCTCCCGTAGGAGTCCGGGCGGAGTCCTATTCAACCAAAGTTAAAGGTGAAGTCCGGCTCCCGTAGGAGTCCGGGCGGAGTTGTTCTGTAGGTGATGTCGGAGGCGGAGCCCGGCTCCCGTAGGAGTCCGGGCGGAGCTGTTCTGCAGCTGATGTCGGAGGCGGAGCCCGGCTCCCGTAGGAGTCCGGGGGGAGCGGTGCAGTAGTTGATGTCGGAGGCGGAGCCCGGCTCCCGTAGGAGTCCGGGCGGAGCTGTTCTGTAGCTGATGTCGGAGGCGGAGCCCGGCTCACGTAGGAGTTCGGGCGGAGCTGTTCTGTAGCTGATGTCGGAGGTGGAGTCCGGCTCCCGTAGGAGTCCGGGTGGAGCTGTTCTGTAGCTGATGTCGGAGGCGGAGCCCGGCTCCCGTAGGAGTCCGGGCGGAGCGGTGCTGTAGTTGGTGTCCAAGGCGGAGCCCGGCTTCCGTAGGAGTCCGGACGGAGCTGTTCTGTAGCTGATGTCGGAGGCAGAGCCCGGCTCCCGTAGGAGTCCGGGTGGAGCTGTTCTGCAGCTGATGTCGGAGGCGGAGCCCGGCTCCCGTAGGAGTCCGGGCGGAGCTGTTCTGTAGCTGATGTCGGAGGCGGAGCCCGGCTCCCGTAGGAGTCCGGGCGGAGCGGTGCTGTAGTTGGTGTCAGAGGCGAAGCCCAGCTTCCGTAGGAGTCCGGGCAGAGCTGTTCTGTAGCTGATGTCGGAGGCGGAGCCCGGCTCCCGTAGGAGTCCGGGCGGAGCTGTTCTGTAGCTGATGTCGGAGGCGGAGCCCGGCTCCCGTAGGAGTCCGGGCGGAGCTGTTCTGTAGCTGATGTCGGAGGCGGAGCCCGGCTCCTGTAGGAGTCCGGGCGGAGCTGTTCTGCAGCTGATGTCGGAGGCGGAGCCCGGCTCCCGTAGGAGTCCGGGCGGAGCTGTTCTGCAGCTGATGTCGGAGGCGGAGCCCGGCTCCCGTAGGAGTCCGGGCGGAGCTGTTCTGTAGCTGATGTCGGAGGCGGAGCCCGGCTCCCGTAGGAGTCCGGGCGGAGCTGTTCTGTAGCTGATGTCGGAGGTGGAGCCCGGCTCCCGTAGGAGTCCGGGCGGAGCTGTTCTGCAGCTGATGTCGGAGGTGGAGCCCGGCTCCCGTAGGAGTCCGGGCGGAGCGGTGCTGTAGTTGATGTCGGAGGCGGAGCCCGGCTCCCGTAGGAGTCCGGGCGGAGCTGTTCTTTAGTTGATGTCGGAGGTGGAGCCCGGCTCCCGTAGGAGTCCGGGCGGAGCTGTTCTGCAGCTGATGTCGGAGGCGGAGCCCGGCTCCCGTAGGAGTCCGGGCGGAGCGGTGCTGTAGTTGATGTCGGAGGTGGAGCCCGGCTCCTACGGGAGTCCGGGCGGAGCTGTTCTTTAGTTGATGTCGGAGGTGGAGCCCGGCTCCCGTAGGAGTCCGGGCGGAGCTGTTCTGCAGCTGATGTTGGAGGCGGAGCCCGGCTCCCGTAGGAGTCCGGGCGGAGCGGTGCTGTAGTTGATGTCGGAGGCGGAGCCCGGCTCCCGTAGGAGTCCGGGCGGAGCGGTGCTGTAGCTGATGTCGGAGGCGGAGCCCGGCACCCGTAGGTGTCCGGGCAGAGCGGTGCTGTAGTTGATGTCGGAGGCGGAGCCCGGCTCCCGTAGGAGTCCGGGCGGATCGGTGCTGTAGTTGATGTCGGAGGCGGAGCCCGGCTCCCGTAGGAGTCCGGGCGGAGCGGTGCTGTAGTTGATGTTGGAGGCGGAGCCCGACTCCCGTAGGAGTCCGGGCGGGGCTGTTCTGTAGTTGATTCCGCTGAGGGTTCCGGCTGTGGGTATTTTATACCCAACACCAGTCTCCCTACTTTCGAGTTTGAATTTCAAACGAAGGAAGTACAGAGAGAGATGGGCACAGCCAGAACCGTCTCTTCGAATCCTGCGCACTGCCGCCTCCAGATATTTTGGCATTTAATGTGTGTACGTCAGAGCCCGCTTTTCGATGAAGGTGACCTGAAGAGTCTTTTCGGAACCCCCGTTGAAATGCGGTCCCCAAGCGTCGTGCCACGGGAATATGCGAACGGTCAACCCTCGATAGCGATAAAGGGGATAAGCGCGACACGTGGCACGCACCAGTTGGCCCAGGAAGACTCGCCGCCATAACTGCGCTAGGATCCGTCGGCTATTTAAACCCCCTAGTCCTTTCATGGCTTCATCCTGGCGCCTTTCTTTCGTCTGAGAGCCTTGCTTCCCTCGCACCAGTCCTTGCCTTCTTCAGCCCCCCCCAATTCTTCTCTGAGGGTTTCTACACCATGTCCTCTACCCCGGAGGCTGTTCTTGAGGGGATTTCTAGGGCTTGGAGGAAGGTGAGGAGGAGAATGGCGGCCGGTGAGAATCTTCATCGTTTTAAAGGGGGCTCAGGGATGAATTCCTTCAACAACAGGGGTTTAGTAACGGGGGCTGTCGGTGAAGTTATTCTGCCCGCGAATTTCGGAGTAGCAAGGTGGGGTGGTACCGGTTAAGAGGGCAGAGCTGCCGTCATTAGCCATGACGGGATCCTTGACGCCGTCGGGGCCGAGGGATCGGAGGCGGTCGGCGTCGACAGCGGGGCAGTGGAACTTGTTGCGGGGACGGTGGAAGTAGCGCATGCCGACCTTGCCGGAGCATTTTGGGTGGCGACCGTCGTGGAGCATTCGGAGATGAGGCACATCTCTGGCATCGCTATCGCTTCCAAGGTGACTCTGGTTCTTCTTGAAACAGGTCTTCGCTACTGCCGCCGTTGCCCTTACCGCCTCCGGAGATCTATCCCACCCTTTTCTCGCTAGGGTCGGGACTTCGGAGACAGAATGAGGAGAGATGGGGCGAGAGCTGTTACACGCACTGAAGAACGTGATTGAGAAGGATAGAGACGAGAAGAGGAGCTCGCAGCTCGGAGCGGCCTCCGGTGCACCCTTCCCGAACCGTGTTTGCGAGGCTTGCGATGACGTGTATCTTCTTCTTCTTTCTTTTTTTTTTTTTTTTTTTTTTTTTGGCCCACCGGGTCCTGTAACGTATACTCTTGTTAAATGAAAAAGAGATTTTGTTACCTCGCCTGCGTCTCGCATTAAATAGTTATCTGTCGAACTTCTTCATTTTTCTTTCCTTCTCTTCATCTGCATCACGTCGTCCCAAGGTCGTCGACGACCTCTTCTGTTCATGTGGGGTTGTCATTTGCCGAGCTACTTTTAGCTCTTACATCGTTCGAAGATACCCGATTGTCATTCCGTCGACGGTTGCAGGTTCGCTTGGTGCCCTTCGGGCTTGAAGTCTCTCCTAGGGCTTGAATTTGGGGGTTCGAGCTTCTGTTGCCTTCGGGAACTGTTTGCTTTCCTTTTTTGCTTGGGTTTTTTCTTTGCTGAAGTCGGAGCTAAGTTCGGCTCCCTTGGGAGTCCGAACGGAGAAGCCCTCCTGAAGTTGGAGTAGCCTGGCTCTCGTAGGGGTCAGGGCGAAGTCTTCCTGCAATCAAAGTCGTAGGCAAAGTCGGGTCCCGTAGGGGTCTGGACAAGGCCTATCGGCAGTTGCTGTTGTCAGCGGAGCCCGGCTCCCGTAGGAGTCCGGGCGGGGTTGTCCTGTAGCTGATGTCGGTGATGGAACCCGGCTCCCGTAGGAGTCCGGGTGAAGCCTTCCTTGGCGTCGGAACCCGGCTCCCGTAGGAGTCGGGTGGTTGGCGTCGGAACCCGCTCCCGTAGGAGTCCGGGTGGAGCCTTCCTTGGCGTCGGAACCCGACTCCCGTAGGAGTCCGGATGAAACCTTTCATCTCACTCGAGCCGGCGTGAGGTTTTTCTCTCGTTATCAACCTGGCTTGTGGGGGCGCGTTAGGGTGCTGTAAGGCCTCTCCCCCATCCGGTCTAAAAGAACCGGGCCTTCGACTTTGTTCATGTCAGGACGAGGCTCTCCTCCTGTTCCTGACATGGCTGTGGGGGCACATATAGGCATTGTAAGGCCTCTCCCCCCATTCGGTCTAAAAGAACCGGGCCTTCGACTTTGCTCAAGTTAGGGCGAGGTTCTCCTCCTGTCCCTAACAGGGCTGTGGGGGCACATATGGGCGTTGTAAGGCCTCTCCCCCCATCCGGTCTAAAAGAACCGGGCCTTCGACTTTGCTCAAGTTAGGACGAGGTTCTCCTCCTGTCCCTAACAAGGCTGTGGGGGCACATATGGGCGTTGTAAGGCCTCTCCCCCCATCCGGTCTAAAAGAACCGGGTCTTCGACTTTGCTCAAGTTAGGGTGAGGTTCTCCTCCTGTCCCTAACAGGGCTGTGGGGGCACATATGGGCGTTGTAAGGCCTCTTCCCCCATCCGGTCTAAAAGAACTGGGCCTTCGATTTTGCTCAAGTTAGGACGAGGTTCTCCTCCTGTCCCTAACAGGGCTGTGGGGGCACATATGGGCGTTGTAAGGCCTCTCCCCCCATCCGGTTTAAAAGAATCGGGCCTTCGACTTTATGAGATTGCCCTTTTGTTTTTGACACAGTTTGCTTGAATTGTCTAAAGACGCATGGGTATGCGATTTGCGACTAAAACGAAGTTACTGGTAGTACATCCGTAAGTTTTCTAAGCTCCACGGTCATGGGAGGTCGGCTCCTCCGAGCTCCTTGAGATAATAAGTTTCGGGCCAGACTACTTCTTTGACCTCGTAAGGTCCCTCCTAGTTTGGGGCAAGTTTCCCCTGGCCCTGTGGTTGCGAGACAGCAACTCGTCGGAGCACTAGATCCCCTGCTTTAAATGCTTTGTTCTTGACTCGGGCGTTGTAATATCGAGCAACTTTTTGTCTGTAGGCTGTCATTCGAACCTGAGCGATCTTCTGTCTTTCTTCCAGCAGGTCGAGGTTGGCTCTGAGACTTTGTGAATTTTGGTGTTCGTCGAATGCAACGACTCATGCCGACGGGAGTTTAAGCTCGATCGGGATGACGGTTTCCGTCCAAAGGCTAAAGCAAAGGGAGTCTCCCCCGTAGGTAGCCTCTGGGTGGTTCGATACGCCCATAGCACATGATAAAGCTCGTCCGCTCAAGTTCCTTTTGCTTTTTTCAGCCTTGTCTTAATTCCCTGCAATAGGGTTCTGTTAGTTACCTCAGCTTCGCCGTTCACCTGAGGGTGGGCTACTGATGTGAAGTTATGGGAGATGTTTAGATCTTCACAAAATTCGGTGAATCATGCTCCCGCGAATTGCCGTCCATTATCAGTGATTAGGGTTCTAGGCAGACCGAACCTGCACATGATTGACTTCCAAATGAAATCTTGTACTTTTGCTTCTGTGATTTTTGCTAGTGGTTCGGCCTCGACCCATTTGGTGAAGTAGTCGATCGCTACAAGGAGGAACTTCCTTTGCCCAGACGCCATGGAAAAGGGGCCAAGAATATCCATCCCCCATTGTGCAAAAGGCCATGGGGCACTCAAGGGTGTGAGCTCGGTAGCGGGTTGTTTCTGGATGTTGGCGTATCTCTGACATCGATCACACTTTTTGATATATTCAATCGAATCATGATGCATTGTTGGCCAGTAATACCCTTGGTGGAGTAGCTTGTGGGATAAAGATCTGACACCCAAATGGTTTCCGCAAGCTCCCTCATGTACTTCCCATAAAGCGTAGTCAGCTTCTGAGGGCCGGAGACACCTTAAGAGGGGCAAGGAGTATGATCTTTTATACAATTTGCCCTCATAAAGGATGTATCGGGAGGCTTGATTTCGGAGCTTCCGGGCCTCTTTCGCGTCCTGGGGGAGAACTCCATCTCTAAGATAGGTTATCAGGGGGTCGACCCAGCTGGGCTCGTGGTCGATCTCCATTACGAGTCGCGGTTCTTCTATACTCGGATGTTTTAGAACTTCAAAGAGGATGCCTTTGGGCAATTCGGCCGGAGCCGATGTCGCCAGCTTGGAGAGAAGATCGGCTCTGGTATTCTCCGACCTTGAAATCTGCCTGATGTCGAAACTGCTAAAGGTGGGGGTAAACTCCTTTACTTTCTCAAGATATTTGGCCATACTGTCCTCCCGTGCTTCGTAGCTTCCGCTGACTTGTCCCACCATAAGTTGGGAGTCGCTGTGCACCCGGAGTTGACCTATTCCAAGCTCTTTGGAGACCCTTAATCCTGCAATCAGAGCTTCATATTCTGCTTCATTGTTTGTTGCGGGGAACTCGAAATGCAGAGCATACTTTCACGACGACTCCCTCCGGGCTGACCAAAATCAGGCCTGCACCCGCGCCTGCCATGTTGGAAGATCCGTCTACATAGAGGGTCCAAAAGCAATCGGAGGGACTGGCTTCTTCGTTGGGGGAGTTCGGTTGAGTCTTCAGGTCGTCAACTTTGCTTTGCTCAGGTTCGGCCTCCTCTGGGATGGTGCACTCTACTATGAAATCTGCCAATATTTGGGCCTTTATTGCTGGTCTAGGTTTGTAGTTGATGTCGAATTCTGTGAGCTCGATTGCCCATTTTGCCATTCTTCCAGAGGTATCAGCTCGGTGTAAAACCACCTTGATCGGTTGATCGGTGAGTAGCGTCACCGTGTGCCCTTGAAAGTAAGGTCGGAGTCTCCGAGCTGCAATCAACAAGGCGTAGGTCAGTTTTTCTAGTTTAGTATACCTGGTCTCGGCGTCCCTCAGCGCACGGCTAATGTAGTAGACCGGTCGCTGGACTTTCATTTCTTCTTTGACAAGGACAGCTGCGAGGGCTGTGGGAGAGACTGCCAGGTACAAAAATAGTTCCTCCCCAGGTTCGGGCTTCGCCAGCAGTGGGGGTGAGCTAAGGTAGACTTTTAATTCTTCGAATGCCTGTTGGCATTCAGAGGTCCAACAGAAGTTCTTCGACTGCTTGAGGGTTTGAAAGAAGGGCAAACATCGTTCGGCCGACCTCGCGACAAAGCGATTAAGAGCCGCAATCCTTCCCGTGAGGCACTGAACCTCCTTGATCGACCCTGGGGCGGTCATCTCCTGGATGGCGCAAATTTTCTCTGGATTGGCCTCAATCCCGCGCCCCGATACCATGATGCCCAGGAACTTTCCTGAGGTTATCCCAAAAGCACATTTGGTCAGGTTCAGCTTCATTTTATACTTTCGAAGAGCGCCAAAGGTTTCCTCGAGGTCGACGACATGATTTCTGGAAGACCTGCTTTTTACAAGCATATCGTCCGCGTAAACCTCCATGTTTCGGTCGATTTGCTCTTTGAAGATTTTGTTCACCAGTCGTTGATAGGTGGCACCCGCGTTCTTGAGGCCGAACGGCATGACCCTGTAGCAGTAAAGGCCGCGATTAGTGATGAAAGCTGTCTTTTCTTCATCTTCCGATGCCATTCTAATCTGGTTATAGCCGAAGAACGCATCCATAAAAGTTAGGAGCTCATGGCCTGAGGTGGCGTCCACCAGTTGGTCGATTCTGGGAAGGGGGTAGCTGTCCTTAGGATAAGCCTTATTCAGCTTTTTGAAGTCGATACACATCCTCCACTTGCCGTTTGCTTTCTTGACCAAAACAACATTGGAGATCCACTCAGGATAATTGATTTCCTTAATAAATCCGACCTTGAGAAGCTTATCCACTTCCTCGGCTATCGCCTTCTGCCTCTCCGGGGCATGACTCTGGATTTTTTCTTTTGTTGGCCGATGTTTAGGATCGACCGTCAGATGATGTTCCATGACTTCTGTGTCGATCTCCGGCATGTCCGCCGGGACCCATGCGAAAACGTCCGCATTCCTTCGGAGGAAATCTACGAGATGCGTCCGCACCTCCTCCCCCAGGTTGGAGCCAATTAACACCACATGCTCCGTGTTCCCATCATTCAAAGGGATTGGTATTAGGTCTTCGATAGGACCGCCCCTCTCTTCAGTGAGGTCATCACGAGCATCCAATCCATCGACCGGACAGAGGTCCGCTTGATCGCTTCTTTGCAAGACGATGTTGTAGCAATGTCTGGCCAGGGCTTGGTCTCCCCGGACCTCTTCGATCCCCTGATCGGTGGGAACTTCAATTTCAAATGGTAGGTTGAAACAACAGCTCTGAGGGCATTGAGGCCGGGTCGGCCAAGGATTGCATTGTAGGCAGATGGCGCCTTTACCATCAGGAAATTCACCAAAGCTTTGGACTGCTTTGGATACTGACCCGCGGTCACAGTCAGAGCTATCATTCCCTCCGTTGGAACGGCGTCACCGGTGAACCCTATCAAGGGAGAGCAAATCGGTCTCAGATGACCGCTAAGAGTGGCCATTCTTGAAAAGACGTTGTAGAACAGGATGTCAGCCGAACTCCCGTTGTCGACGAGGATACGACGGACGTCGTAATTTGCTATGTTCAAGGAAACTACGACTGCATCGTTATGGGGAATTGGACTCTCTGGGTGTCCACTTTAGTGAAGGTTATGGGTTCTTCAACTTTTTATCGCTTGGGGGATGCAGCCGGTACGCTGATTGCCTCCCACCGGGATTCCCCTGAGATGACGTTGACGGAATCCGGCAGAGACCGATCATCCGGCCACCCCTTATCGACGGCCATAGCCAGAGGTAGTTGTGCAAAGACCTCGTGAGAGGGCACCCGATGAGGGAAGGAGGATTGGGTGTCGGAAAAGATGGCCGGAAGTGGATCCGTTGAGCGCTCCTTTAAGAACAAGGGTACTGCGAAGGTTCAAGCCCTTCCTCTAGCGCCAATCCTGTTGGTGCAAAAATCTGCTTGCGCCGGAGAAGCTGGAGTCGGGGAAGCCACGGTCGCCGTCGAGACCTGCAAAGGAAGTCTAAACCGGAGGTAGGGTTGCTCCGGCAAGACCCTCCGACGCTCAAGTCAGTTCTCTGCCTCAACAAGAATGGAGTGCTCGAACGGAGAATTTAGCAGAGTTTTGAGATAAGAAATTGAGCTTAGAGAATAACGTATCTGGGTCCCCCTTTTATAAGCGAAGGAGGCAACGGATTGATGGTGACATTTGTAACCGTCTGGTAGTGGGCCGCCCATGGTCAGGGGAATTGATTGCGAAGGATAGTGGAGTAGACACGTGGCTATTGTTACGGCCTGCCACGTAGAGCCAGTAGCAGGTAGTGGGGCGGCATCCGTTGCCGCTAGCTGTCAGGGAGTAGTGGAGTCGCGCAGCACCTGTCGCAGGGAGTGGAGCAGAATCATGGCCGTTGACACGGCCTGTCAGAGAGTAATGGGTCCGCCGCAGGGGGTGATGGAGCCGCACGGAATCCGCTACAGGAAGTGGAACAGGATCATGGTTGTTATTGTGACCTGCCAGGGGGCGCGGACCTGTTGATTGAAGCTTGGCAGCGGTCAGAGTCCAGCCTCTGTAGAGGTCCGGGAGGGGTCCTCCTGACGGTTGGGGTCGTGGGTGGAGCCCCACTTCCGTGGGAGTCCGGGCGGAACCCTCTCGGAGCTGAAGCTGCGGGCGGAGCCCGGCTCCCGTAGGAGTCCGGGCGGAGTCCTCTGCAATCAAAGTTAAAGGTGAAGTACGGCTCCCGTAAGGGTCCGGACGGAGCTTACCAGCAGTTGACACCGAGAGCGGAGCCCGGCTCCCGTAGGAGTCCGGGCGGAGTCCTATTCAACCAAAGTTAAAGGTGAAGTCCGGCTCCCGTAGGAGTCCAGGCGGAGTTGTTCTGTAGGTGATGTCGGAGGCGAAGTCCGGCTCCCGTAGGAGTCCGGGCGGAGCTGTTCTGCAGCTGATGTCAGAGGTGGAGCCCGGCTCCCGTAGGAGTCCGGGTGGAGCTGTTCTGCAGCTGATGTCGGAGGCGGAGCCTGGCTCCCGTAGGAGTCCGGGCGGAGCTGTTCTGCAGCTGATGTCGGAGGCGGAGCCCGGCTCCCGTAGGAGTCTGGGCGGAGCTGTTCTGTAGCTGATGTCGGAGGCGGAGCCCGGCTCCCGTAGGAGTTCGGGCAGAGCTGTTCTGTAGCTGATGTCGGAGGCGGAGCCCGGCTCCCGTAGGAGTCCGGGCGGAGCGGTGCTGTAGTTGGTGTCGGAGGTGGAGCCCGACTTCCGTAGGAGTCCGGGCGGAGCTGTTCTATAGCTGATGTCGGAGGCGGAGCCCGGCTCCCGTAGGAGTCCGGGCGGAGCTGTTCTGTAGCTGATGTCGGAGGCAGAGCCCGGCTCCCGTAGGTGTCCGGGCGGAGCTGTTCTGTAGCTGATGTCGGAGGCGGAGCCCGGCTCCCGTAGGAGTCCGGGCAGAGCTGTTCTGTAGCTGATGTCGGAGGCGGAGCCCGGCTCCCGTAGGAGACCGGGCGGAGCTGTTCTGTAGCTGATGTCGGAGGCGGAGCCCGGCTCCCGTAGGAGTCCGGGCGGAGCTGTTCTGCAGCTGATGTCGGAGGCAGAGCCCGGCTCCCGTAGGTGTCCGGGCGGAGCTGTTCTGTAGCTGATGTCGGAGGCGGAGCCCGGCTCCCGTAGGAGTCCGGGCGGAGCTGTTCTGTAGCTGATGTCGGAGGCGGAGCCCGGCTCCCGTAGGAGACCGGGCGGAGCTGTTCTGTAGCTGATGTCGGAGGCAGAGCCTGGCTCCCGTAGGAGTCCGGGCGGAGCGGTGCTGTAGTTGGTGTCGGAGGTGGAGCCCGACTTCCGTAGGAGTCCGGGCGGAGCTGTTCTGTAGCTGATGTCGGAGGTGGAGCCCGGCTCCCGTAGGAGTCCAGACGGAGCTGTTCTGTAGCTGATGTCGGAGGTGGAGCCCGGCTCCCGTAGGAGTCCGGGCGGAGCTGTTCTGTAGCTGATGTCGGAGGCGGAGCCCGGCTCCCGTAGGAGTCCGGGCGGAGCTGTTCTGCAGCTGATGTCGGAGGTGGAGCCTGGCTCCCGTAGGAGTCCGGGCGGAGCTGTTCTGCAGCTAATGTCGGAGGCGGAGCCCGACTCCCGTAGGAGTCCGGGCGGAGCTGTTCTGTAGCTGATGTCGGAGGTGGAGCCCGGCTCCCGTAGGAGTCCGGGCGGAGCTATTCTGTAGCTGATGTCGGAGGTGGAGCCCAGCTCCCGTAGGAGTCCGGACGGAGCTGTTCTGTAGCTGATGTCGGAGGCGGAGCCCGGCTCCTGTAGGAGTCCAGGTGGAGCTGTTCTGCAGCTGATGTCGGAGGCGGAGCCCGGCTCCCGTAGGAGTCCGGGCGGAGCGGTGCTGTAGTTGATGTCGGAGGTGGAGCCCGGCTCCCGTAGGAGTCCGGGCGGAGCTGTTCTATAGTTAATGTCGGAGGCGGAGCCCGGCTCCCGTAGGAGTCCGGGCGGAGCTGTTCTGCAGCTGATGTCAGAGGCGGAGCCCAGCTCCCGTAGGAGTCCGGGCGGAGCGGTGCTGTAGTTGATGTCGGAGGCGGAGCCCGGCTCCCATAGGAGTCCGGGCGGAGCGGTGCTGTAGCTGATGTCGAGGCGGAGCCCGGCTCCCGTAGGAGTCCGGGCGGAGCGATGCTGTAGTTGATGTCGGAGGCGGAGCCCGGCTCCCGTAGGAGTCCGGGCGGAGCGGTGCTGTAGTTGATGTCGGAGGCGGAGCCCGGCTCCCGTAGGAGTCCGGGCGGAGCGGTGCTGTAGTTGATGTCGGAGGCGGAGCCCGGCTCCCGTAGGAGTCCGGGCGGAGCTGTTCTGTAGTTGATTCCGCTGAGGGTTCCGGCTGTGGGTATTTTATACCCAACACCTGCTTAAGTCCATAAATGGACCTCTGTAGCCTGCACACCTTAGACTCATCTGTGGATGTGAATCCTTCAGATTGTATTATATACACCTCTTCATCCAGCTCTCCATTTAGGAAAGCTGTCTTCACATCCATCTGTCAGATTTCATAGTCCAGATGGGCAGCTATCGCAAGCATAATCCGAATGGATTTGAGCATTGCCACAGGAGAAAACATCTCATCATAGTCTATACCATAACGTTGACGATATCTCTTGGCAACCAGACGAGCTTTATAGGTTTCCACCTTTTCGTCTACGCCTCTCTTCCTCTTGAAGACCCACTTACACCCTATGGGTTTTACTCCTTCGGGTGGGTCAACCAATGTCCACACATCGTTGATCTTCATGGACTCCATTTCAAATTTTATGGCTTCTAGCCATTTCTCAGAGTTGGATCTCTGCATTGCATCCATGTAGGTGATCGAATCCTCATCATTTTCATCAAGTTCGATAGGATCATCATCCCGAACCAAGAAACCATAGTATCTATCCGATTGACGTGGTACTCTACCAGATCGCCTTAAGGATGCTTGAACAATGGGCTCCGGATCTGATCTAATCAAATCCGATTCAGGTTCAGCAACTTGTGTCGATTTTTTCACCTGCCGAACTTCGTCAAGTTCAACCTTAGAGGCAACAGTCCCTTCACTAAGAAACTCCTTTTCCAAAAAGACTGCCTTAAGGCTGACAAACACTTTTTGCTCATTAGCTAGGTAGAAGTAATACCCTTTGATCTCTTTCGGGTACCCTATAAAATTACAATTGTCAAACCTAGGTCCAAGCTTGTCCGTAATTAAACGTTTAACATAAGCCGGACACCCCCAAACCCTAAGGTGCGAGAGTACTGGCTTACGTCCCATCCATATCTCATATGGCATTTTGGTTACAGACTTACTAGGAACTCTATTTAGAAGGTAACAAGCCGATTCGAGTGCATATCCCCAGAGGAAGATTGACAGACCAGCAAACCCTATCATGGATCGAACCATGTCCAACAAGGTCCGATTCCTCCTTTCAGACACACCTTATGCTGTGGTGTTTCAGGAGGTGTCCACTGAGAGAGAATCTCATTCTCTCTAAGATATGTCAGAAAATCATTGAAAAGGTATTCACCTCCTCGATCAGATCGAAGAGTTTTAATACACTTTACAGTTTATTTTTCTATCTCATTTCAGAATAGTTTAAATATTTCAAACGATTCCGACTTATGCTTCATTAAATAGACATACCCATACCTCGATAGGTCGTCTGTGAAGGTTATGAAGTAGAAATATCCACCTCTTGTACTTGAGCTCATGGGTCCACATACATCAGAATATACCAGACCCAAGAGTTTACTAGCTCGCTCACCTTTTCCAATAAAAGGTGATTTGATCATTTTATCAAGAAGACAGGACTCACAGGTTGGAAGTGATTCACAATCACCTACTTCAAAAATTCCTTCTTGAGCCAACTTGTTTATCTTGTTCTTATTGATATTACCTAGCCTACAGTGCCAAAGGTAGACTTCTAAGACATTATCTATTCTAGGACGTTTATCGAAGGTTTGAACCATGTTAACAGGTTGTGATAGAAAGTAAATTCTATTATTAAGTTGTCCAACAAATATTGTAACACCATTCAAAATGATATTGCAAACGTTTTCTTTTATTAAAAATTGATAACCGTTCATGGCCAAAAGGCCTACCAAAATAAAATTTAATAAAAAGCTTGGACAATAGTGACATTCACTCAGAATTATATTTCAAAAATTGATTACAAGGTTCATGATTCCTAATGCTAGAACTGGAACTTTGCTTCCATCTCCAACGATCAGGAATCTATCACCTTCATCAAATCTCCTACTGACCTGCAGACCCTGCATCGAATTGCAAATATGATAAGGGCTTTCGGTATCCAATACCCAGACAGTAGTATCATAAATGAAAAAGTTGCAAGGTGTTATCATATAAGTACCTTGCTTCTTCTTCGGCCTGTTCGGGTCCAGGGAGGCAATGTATAGAGGACAGTTCTCTTCCAGTGCCCCTGCTTCTTGCAAAAGAAGCACTCCGCCTGGCTCTGGTTGGGCTTGTGCTTCTTGGTCTGACCCTGTGCAGACGTTCCAGCATGCGACTGTACCTTCTTATTCTTCTTCTTCTTGTTCTTCTTCCCTTTCTTAAAGGGTCGATGACCAGAAGAAGACCCTCCCACAACATTCACTGACTCCTTATGGAGCTGGTGGTCCTTCTCAAAGTTCTGCAGCAACCCCAACAAGCCGTGGTAGTTCACTACAAGCTTTGTCATTCGAAAATGAGTAAGGAAGGAGAGGAAGGACTTGGGCAAAGAATTAAAGATCGCATCCTTACCGAGCTGCTCGTGTAAGGAAAAGCCCAGTTTACTTAGGCACTCAGTCATTTCGATCACGTACAGTATATGATCAATGACTGAGGCCCCAACCCTCATCCGAGCATTGAAAATGGCACAACCAGTGTTGGTGCAAAAATCTGCTTGCGTCAGAGAAGTTGGAGTCACGGTCGCCGTCGGGACCTGCAAAAGAAGTCTAAACCGAAGGTGGGGTTGCTCCGGCAAGACCCTCCGATGCTCAAGTCAGTTCTCTACCTCAACAAGAATGGAGTGCTCTAACAAAAATTTTAGCAGAGTTTTGGGTAAGAAAATGAGAGCTTATCGAATAACGTATCTGGGGTCCCCTTTTATAGGCGAAAAGGGGGCAGTAGACTGATAGTGACATCTGTAACCGTCTGGCAGTGGACTGTCCGGAGTCAAGCGGAGTTTGTTGCAAAGAGTAGTGGAGTGGGATCGTGGCCACCACCGAAATGTGACACGTGGAGTCCGTTGCGGGTAGTGGAACGGCGCCCGTTGTCGCAACTTGCTAGGAGGTGGGAGGATTCGCGCGGTATCCGTCGCAGGGAGTAGAGCAGAATCATGGTCATTATAGCGATCTGCCAGGGAGTGATGGAGCCGCATGGAATACGTCGCAGGAGGTGGAGCAGTATCGTGGCCGTTGCTACGGCCCACCAGTGGGCCCAGGCCTGTCGGTCGAAGTTCGGCTGGAGTGTTTAGCGGAGAGAGGTGGCTGGCCACCCGTCTGAGAGGAGCTCGGAGTCCGGCTCCTATAGAAGTCTGGATGAAGTCTTCTTACAATCGGAGTTGGGGACAAAGCCCGGCTCCCAGGGGAATCCGGGCGGAGTCCACCTGCAATTGGCGTCGGGGGTGAACTCCGGCTTCCGCGGGAGTTCGGATGAAGTTTTCCTGTGGTCGGAGTCAGAGACGAGGTCCGGCTTCCGTAGGAGTCCGAGCGAAGTCTTCCTGTGCTGGAGTTGGAGATGAGATCCGGCTCCCGTAGGAGTTCGATCGAAGTCTACCTGCAATCAAAGTCAGGGATGAAGTCTGGCTCCCTTGGGAGTCCGGATGAAATTTACCAGTAGTCAAAGTCGGGGATGAAGTCCGGCTCCCGTAGGAGTCCAGACGGAGTTTCCCCATGGCCGGAGTCGGAGGGGAGATCCGACTCCCGTAGGAGTCCGGTTGAAGTCTTCCTGTAGCTGGAGTTGGAGACGAGATCCGGCTCCCGTAGGAGTTCGGTCGAAGTCTACCTGCAATTAAAGTCAGGGGCGAAGTCCGGCTCCCTTAGGAGTCCGGACGAAGCTTACCAATAGTCGAGGTTGAGGATGAAGCCCAGCTCCCGTGGGAATCCGGGCGAAGCCTTCCAGCCGTTGAGGTTGGGGATGAAGTCCGGCTCCCGTAGGAGTCCGGATGGAATCTATCTGCAATCAAAGTCAGGGATGAAGTCCGGCTCCCTTAGGAGTCCGGATGAAATTTATCAGTAGTCAAAGTCGGGGATAAAGTCCGGCTCCCGTAGGAGTCCGGACGGAGTTTCTCCGTGGTCGGAGTCAGAGGCGAGATCCGACTCCCATAGGAGTCCGGTTGAAGTCTTCCTGTAGCTAAAGTTGGAGACAAGATCCGGCTCCCGTAGGAGTTCGATCGAAGTCTACCTGCAATTAAAGTCAGGGGCGAAGTCCGGCTTCCTTAGGAGTCCGGATGAAGCTTACCAGCAGTCGAGGTTGAGGACGAAGCCCGACTCCCGTGGGAATCCGAGCGAAGCCTTCTAGCTGTTGAGGTTGGGGATGAAGTCCGGCTCTCGTAGGAGTCCGGACGGAATCTATCTGCAATCAAAGTCAAGGATGGAGTCCGGCTCCCTTAGGAGTCCGAACGAAATTTACCAGTAGTCAAAGTCGGGGACGAAGTCCGACTACCGTAGGAGTCCGAACAAAGTTTCCCCGTGGCCGGAGTCGGAGGCGAGATCCAACTCCCGTAGGAGTTCGGTCGAAGTCTACCTGCAATCAAAGTCAGGGATGAAGTCCGGCTCCTTTGGGAGTCCGAACGAAATTTATCAGTAGTCAAAGTCGGGGATGAAGTCTGGCTCCCGTAGGAGTCCGGACGGAGTTTCCCCATGGTCGGAGTCAGAGGCGAGATCCGACTCCCATAGGAGTCTGGTTGAAGTCTTCCTGTAGCTGGAGTTGGGGACGAGATCCAGCTCCCATAGGAGTTCGGTCAAAGTCTACCTGCAATCAAAGTCAGAGATGAAGTCCGGCTCCCTTGGGAGTCCGGATGAAATTTACCAGTAGTCAAAGTCGGGGACGAAGTCTGGCTCCCGTAGGAGTCCGGATGGAATTTTCCCGCGGCCGGAGTCGGAGGCGAGATCCGGCTCCCATAGGAGTTCGGTTGAAGTCTTCCTGTAGCTGGAGTTGGAGATGAGATCCGGCTCCCATAGGAGTTCGATCAAAGTCTACCGGTAATTAAAGTCAGGGGCGAAGTCTGGCTCCCTTAGGAGTCCGGACGAAGCTTACCAGCAGTCGAGGTTGAGGACGAAGCCCGACTCCCGTGGAAATCCGGGCGAAGCCTTCCAGCCGTTGAGGTTGGGGATGAAGTCCGGCTCCCGTAGGAGTCTGGACGGAATCTATCTGCAATCAAAGTCAGGGATGAAGTCCGGCTCCCTTAGGAGTCCGGATAAAATTTACCAGTAGTCAAAGTCGGGGACGAAGTCCGGCTCCCGTAGGAGTCCGGACGGAGTTTCCCCATGGCCGGAGTCGGAGGCGAGATCCGGCTCCCGTAGGAGTTCGGTCGAAGTCTACCTACAATCAAAGTCAGAGATGAAGTCCGGCTCCCTTGGGAGTCCGGACGAAATTTATCAGTAGTCAAAGTCGGGGATGAAGTCCGGCTCCCGTAGGAGTCCGGACGGAGTTTCCCCATGGCCGGAATCGGAGACGAGGTCCGGGTCCCGTAGGAGTCCGGACGGAGTCTGCCTGTAGCTGGAGTTGGAGACGAGATTCGGCTCCCGTAGGAGTCCGGACGGAGTCTACCTGTAGCTGGAGTTGGAGACGAGATCCGACTCCCGTAGGAGTCCGGTAGTTGTAGAAATCTGCCGTTGGTGAAGTTCAGCTGTTGGTGAGGTCCGAGGCAGTTCGGGTTGGAGTTGAACCTGTCTGGAAGGGATTTGGGGAGCAACCGACGGCCATAGGAGGTCGGCTGGCGGCAGAGCTTAGTGAGCGCTTGGGGCGGCTTGATAGACGACTGGGGGAACTCATGTTGAAGGAGTTTGGGGTGGTGCAGTGGGAGTTCATCCGTCGGGGGAGTTCAGTCAACACCATGGAAATCCGGCTGTTGGAGAAGTCCGGAGAGATACCATCTGTAGTCGAAAGCCGGATGAGTCTCGGGAGGATCAATCCTGCTGTGAACTTCGACTGAGGGTATTTTATACCCAACACCAGTCCCCATACTTCCGAGTTCGAATTTTGAATGAAGAAAGTACAGAGAAATTTTTGCAGCCGAAGTTATCCCCTTGAATCCTGTGCGCGACCACCCTCAGATATTTTGGCATTAAATGCGCGTGTGCTGGAGTCTTTTCGAATCAGGGTGGTTCGAAGGGACCCTTCAGAATCCCCGCTGGCGCGCTGGCCCAGATATGGCGTAATAATGGCTCCGTCAGCTGTCAGCCACTTTTAGCCACCTGTCGAGGCGAGTGGGACACGTGTCGAGTGCGGGTCGGCCTGGGGGATTCGCGATCATTATGGCGCCGAATCCCAGGGTCTATTTAAACTCGCCTTTCCGCCCGAAAGTTCTACCGGTATCCACCTTTTCTTCGAGAGCCCTGACCTCCCTTGGCATCTTCCTTGGCCCTAGGCGTCTTCCGAGTCATCCCTGTCCTCGCCCTTCTGCATCCTCCAGAGCGATCTAGGTTAGTCCCAGAACCTTCGTTTTTCTTCTTACCACCTAGGGGGCCTTTTCTCCTCCATTTTCTCCTATCTTATTCCTCCGATTTGGTCTCCCACAACCTCTCATCCTTTGTCTCATCCGATTTCTCTGGGATCTTTAGGGCTTTCGTCTGAAGTCATTCAAAATATCTTCCAGCATCTCCGCCCCTAGTGGTTCAGGGAGTTCTTCCACCTCAGCCCCCCAGGACCTCCATTCTGTAGACGAACCCACATCTGGGACTGGACTTCGCCCAGTTTTTGCGTCGAGCACCATTTCCTGCTCCCTGACTCCGGATGAACTCCTGCTAATAAGGGTTCAGTACGGAGTTCCTCCGGAGTACGACTTGGAGCTTCCTGGCCCCTCCGACCGGGCTAGCACTCCCCCACCCGATCATTTTTGCCTGTATCAGGAGGCATTCCGTGCCGGACTCCGGCTTCCACTTCCGCCCTTTGTTGTTGCCCTTTTCCGCTTCTTAGATATCTCTTTGGCTTCAGTGGCTCCGAATTTCTTTAGGTTTTTGATAGGGTTTCTTTCCCTTTGCCATGTAGTTGAAGTTCAGCCATCGCTTTCTTTGTTTAGGCATTTTTACACATTCAAGCGTCACCCTTCGGTGAAGAACTGGTGGTATTTCTCTCCCCAGTTTGGCAAAAAGAGGTTGCTGAAAGGTGCTCCCTCTTTAATCCACAACTGGAAGGAGAAATACCTCTTCGTCCACTGCCCGACCCTGAGGCTGGGCCTGCCCCCTTGGGGCTCTCTGAGGGATTCTGTCCGTCGGGCTCCCAGCCTGGGAGAGGATGACCTTCAGGCCGCCCGGAAGCTTCTTGACTATTCCGCTCCTTCCCTTCCCAACCTTCTGAGGGAGCAATTTTTGTTCAACATCGGCTTGAGCCCCCAAGATCCTGCGAGTATTCCATATTTTTTCTTCTATTCTTTTCCTCTGTCCTCCTTTCTCTCTTCTTTTCTTTTCTCTCTTCTTTTTTTTTCCTTTTCCTCTCTTTCTCTTTTTTTTTTTGTGTGCCACTTCTTCCTTTTTACCCTATCACTGATTTTTGATTTTTTTTTTTTTAGGAATGGACGCCGAAGCAGCACGGATGCTCGCCAGGGGCCACAAGACCCACAAAAGAAGAGGTGCCGCGGCCTCCGGATCAGCAAAGAGGGCCAGAGTGGAGGAGAGAGCTCGACCGCGCCTGCCCAGGCGGCTCCCGCGATCGACGTTCCTTTGGACGCTGAACGCCGGCCCCCCGGGCCTCTTCAAGAAGCCCGCCGACTGGGGCTCCCATTTTGGGGGTCCGTTCACAGAGGCACCCAGAGTCGAGAGGGGGATGAGAAGGAAGTCGGTGGCCCGCAGGGGGAGTAGCCGCCGAGCTGTCGTTGAAGAGTCCCTCTATTCCGAAGAAGGGCTGGAGAACCCCTTCAATGACAGGGACTTAATCAAGCGGCTGATCGACGGCTGCATTCTGCCTGAAGTCATCGAGAGGATTGACCGCACCGATCCTGAGCAGCAGGTTTGGGACTCCTTAGGGTCCTTTCTCGAGGTAAATAAATCTTCATTTAATTGATTTTCGACTCCTGCTCTGATCCCCTAGCTGTCCTTGTAGATTGGGCACCAGCTCCTTGCCAACATCGAGGCGACGAACCGGGCGAGGAGGAATGCCATCCAAGCGGAGGAGCATCATCGGGCCGAAATGCCCATCTTGAAGAGAAGGCAGCCGAGGTAATCGCCCTCCAAGAGGCCCTGGAAAGAGAGAAACAGGCCCGGGAGGAAGAGAAGCAGACCTCAGAGGAGACGGTGATAAAGGCGGAGGCTGAGGTCGCCAATTTGGCTGAGCAGATTTCAGTCCTGGTCTCGGAGGCCAGGGTTCTTGCGGTAGAAGAGTTCAAGGCCTCCGCGGAGATGAGGGACCTGAACGTCCGATTCGGCCAGGAAGCGTTCATCAAGGGGTTCGAGCTCTGCCAGGAGAAGGTGGCCAGAAAATTTTCAAAGCTCGACCTCAGCTTCCTGGGTGAGGAGTCTGAAGATGAGGCCGGTCCCTCTCCTGCAGCCACCGCTACCGCAGCCCCCCTTCCAGGGACACCGAGCTCCCTCACCCCTACTACAGAGGTCTGAGACCTCCGACCTTGTATTTTTCTTTTACTGTAATTTTTTTTTTTTTTTGTCTTTAAGAAACATTTAATCAATAAAGTTGAATTTCTTATCGTGGATGGCTTCTCCTTTCTTCCTTTCTTCTTTCTGCTTTTCTTTCTGTGATGAGATGCGCCTTGACGCTTTTGCCTCCCGATGGCAGTGCCCTGCCAAAGCACTTCCCCTGCCCCTGGGGATCCCACTGAAGTCCACAATCCGATGACTGAGGAAGGAAGTTCTTCACTTGACAAAAGGGGTGAAAAAGATGGAAGACGAGCTTCGCAGGTTGAGAGAGGGTCACTCTGAAGCCACCGCGGAGGCCACCCGCTTTCGGAATCTCCACGTGAAGGGGATCATGGAGTATAGCCGGAGGAAGCGGACTTCGCGAAGGAGCTTGAGGAATACAAGAAGAGCGCCAGCGATCGAATTTGGGCTCAAGCTGCCAAGATCGGTGCTCTCAGGGTGGATCTGTCGGCTGCGAAGGAGAGGATCAGCCAGCTGGAGGGAAGTTCGTCCCGGCTCTTGGCCCGGGCCAACGACGATCGAGAGTGGTCGAAGAAGGTCTCCGACCTTCAGCAGCAGCTTCAAGATGTCGAGGTGAGCTAAGACGTGCATCGGGCCGGCTGGCGCAGGTAGGTGGATGAATACAAAGGGAGACTCAGGGTGGCGACCGACGAAGTCGCCCATCTTCAAAGGTAGTTGGCTGACAGGGCTCAGCTCGCTTCCTCTCGGGACTCCAATGAACTCCAATCCCTAAGAAGAACTGCAGAAGGGCTTTCTGTCGCCCTTGGGGAGGGGAAGGCCGAGCTGCAGCAGTTGAAGATCCAGCTGGTGTGTGAGCAGCAGGCCATCAAGGATGCTGAGGCGAAATCCGAGGTCCTGAGGAAGAGGCGTCGAGAGGCAGAGAACGAAAGCCAGCGACTCCATCGGGCGCTCCAGGATGTGCTGCTGAAAAAGGGAGAGCTAGAAGAAGAAGTTAAAAATCTGAGGCAGTCCTGGATAAGGGGCGAAGCAGATAATTCGAGATCGGAAGGAGCAGAGCCTTCCTAGGGCTCTTTTTGGCCTTCCGTCTTTCTATGCATACATTTTCTCTTTTGTTGTTTTGTTTTGCTCTCGTCGTTTTGTTTTTCTTCCTTTGGCCTTCTGGGCTTCGTGGTGTATATTTCACAAATGGAATGAAAAGGAGATTTCATGTTACCTTGTCCACGTATTGTGTTGAATCGTCGCCCGTCGAACTTCTTTCATCTTTTGACTTGTCCGACTCTGACGTCGCTTGGAGGTGTCCAGCCGTCGCTACGCTGACTTGCTTTTCTTATCATCCATGGCCGTGGGCTCGAGCTTGGTGGTCCGAACTCCGTATTACCTCAAAGGTGTCGCTACTTTCTTGACCTGTGTCGAGAGCCTTCTTAGAGGCTGGGGATGTTTGGTAAGAACTTTCCGTCTTTGTCGAGGCGAGGCTCCTTAGATCTTTGGTGCGGTTTGTTTTTCGTCTGTTCTCAATGTTATTCGCCGCTTTCCTTTTTAGTTTTCCTCCTCTCTTCAAGTGAGGATCCTCCCCTTGCTTTTTGAGGGGTCATGTAGAAGTGTTGAGGTGCCATTGAGGGAACTTTTCTCTTTACCCAATTTTGTTGGGCGGCCAAGTTTTTGTCATCGTCGGGATGAGGTTCTCCTTCTATTCTTGACGTAGTCGATCTCAGCTTAGGTTAGGACGAGATTCTCATCCTGTCTCCAACGGGGCTGTGGGGGCACATAAGGGTCATTGCAAGGGCCTCTCCCCCCACCCGATCTAAAAGAATCGAATCTTTGACTTTGCTCATGTTAGGGCGAGGTTCTCCTCCTGTCCTTAACAAGGCTGTAGGAGCACATGTGGGCACTGTTCGGCCTCTCCCCCCATCCGGTCTAAGAGGAACCGGGCCTTCGACTTTGCTCATGTTAGGGTAAGGTTCTCCTCCTGTCCCTAACAAGGCTGTGGGGGCGCATGTGGGTGCTGTTCGGCCTCTCCCCCTATCCGGTCTAAGAGGAATCGGGCCTTCGACTTTGCTCATATTAGGGCGAGGTTCTCCTCCTGTCCCTAACAAGGCTGTGGGGGCGCATATGGGCACTGTTCGGCCTCTCCCCCCATCCGGTCTAAAAGAACCAGGCCTTTGACTTTGCTCATGCCAGGGCGAGGTTCTCCTCCTGTCCCTAGCATGGCCGTGGGGGCACGTTAGGGCGTTGTAGGGCCTCTCCCCCCATCCGGTCTAAAAGAATCGGGCCTTTGACTTTGCTCATGTTAGGGTGAGGTTCTCCTCCTGTCCCTAACATGGTTCAGGGGGCATTCGAGAGCCGTTAAACGGGCCTTCCCCCGATCCGATCTTACAATAATCAGACTTTCATTTGGCTCATGTTAGGATGAGGTTCCCCTCCTGTTCCTAATATGACCTTGTGTTAATTGTTCGAAGGGGTCATCCCCAATCGTGACAGATCCATACCAAAAGGGAAAGACATGCAAAGTTCGAAAGGAATTTAGATTCAGAGCAAAATCGTGAGCAGTACATTTACAGGTTTCTCGAGTTCCGCGGTCATGGAAGGTCCGCCCCTCCTTGAGGCCCTCCGGTGATGGAGTCGATGGTTCTGATTGGAGGCCGATCTCTGGGCTGCTCCTCCCTCCTTGGCGGTTCGGGTTGCGGTAGGGCCCTTGGCCGATCTTCTCTACCTTCAGGCCGACGTCGAATGAACCTATCGAGTCGACCTCACCGGATGAGCTTCTGGATCTTGTCTCAGAGCTGGATGCATTCCTCCGTGTCATGGCCGTGGTCGTGATGGTAGAGACAGAACTTGTTGGGGTTGCGCTTCTCGGGGTGTGTGTGCATCCTCTCAGGCCTGGAGAGCTGCTCCCTGACCTCCATCAGCACCTGGGTCTTCGAGGCATTGAGGGAGGCGTAGTTGCGAATCTTTTCGGTGGAGAACTCCGACGAACCCCACGATCCGGACTTCTCTGCCTACGTACCCGAGGCAGAGTTTGGACACGCTTGTGCCCAGGAGGGGATCGAGAGCGTGGCCGAGCTTCTCTCGACCCTTTTTCGACTGCGGGCTTACCCGAGTCTCCCGTCTGCCGTTCTCTCGCAGTCTCCTCGTCCTTCATTTTGAAGGCTTCTTCCGCTCGGGCGTACCCTTCGGCCTGAGCCAACAGATCAGCAAAATCTCTGGGGTACTTCTTCTCCAGGGAGAACAAAAGGTCATTCTTCTGAAGGCCGTCCTTCAGAGCGGCCATTGCTACTGACTGGTCCAAGTTCCGGACCTCCAGCGCGGCGACATTGAAGCGGTTGATGTAGGCTCGAATGGACTCCCCCTCCCTCTGCTTGATATTGATGAGGGACTCCGAACCCTTCCGGGGGTGCCGGCTGCTGACAAAATGGGCCACAAATTGGTGACTCATTTGATCGAAGGAAAAGATGGTACCTGGTTTCAGTGTCGAGTATCAGTTTCTCACCGCTTCCTTCAAGGTGGATAGGAAGGCTCGGCATAGAATGGCGTCGGGTGCACCATGAAGCAGCATCATCGTCCGGAAGGCCTCCAGATGATCAACCGGGTCTGAAGTCCCATCGTAGCTTTCGAACTGGGGGAGTTTGAAGTTCGACGGGATGGGTTCCTGCATGATCATTTAAGAAAAGGGAGGGTCAGTGCAAATATCCTCACCATAAGCAGGGGGTGCATGGCGGAGTTCTTCGATCCGTCGGTTCATCTCCTGGAGCCTCCGGTCCAGAAATCCTCTCGACTACGGGTCTCGAGGGTCCTCTGGCAGAATGGGGGTAGAGATCTTCCAGGGGTGGAGTCATGGTCGGACTGGGGGCTTTCCACCCTTGGATTCGTCTTTCCGGGAAAGACTGGGTGGCTGGCCCAAGTGGCGCATCCCGTCGTCGGGTTTTGGAGTTCCGACGATGCTCTTTCCGGCCGCACCGATGCCTGCGGCTGCTGCTGCTGTTGCATGGCCTGCACAGCTTCAGTTAGGCCTCTGACCTGTTGCACCAGTAGGTCGAATTGCTCCGTGCCAACCGCCGTCGTCGTCGGAGGAGGCAGAGGCTGGGAGACTGGAGGTGAGGTCGGAGCCTGTGATCTGGCCGTGGAGGCCGTAGATCGCCGTGTGGATGCCCTGCGAGGAGGCATCGGCGAAGATCAGGTGGGAGAAGGAGGAGTGGATGTCGGAGAAGATGACCAGAAGTGGTCCCATTGAGCGCTCCTTTAAGAACAAGGGTACTGCGAAGGTTCAGCTCCTTCCTCTAGCGGCAATCCTATTGGTGCAAAAATCTGCTTGCGTCGGAGAAGCTGGAGTCGAGGGAGTCGCGATCGCCGTCGGGACCTGTAAAAGAAGTCTAAACCAGAGGTGGGGTTGCTCCAGCAAGACCCTCCGACGCTCAAGTCAGTTCTCTGCCTCAACAAGAATGGAGTGCTCTAACAGAAATTTTAGCAGAATTTTGGGTAAGAAAATGAGAGCTTATCGAATAACGTATCTGGGGTCCCCTTTTATAGGCAAAAAGGGGCAGTAGACTGATAGTGACATCTGTAACCATCTGGCAGTGGACTGTCCGGAGTCAGGCAGAGTTTGTTGCAAAGAGTAGTGGAGTGGGATCGTGGCCACCGTCGAAACGTGACACATGGAGTCCATTGCGGGTAGTGGAACGGCACCCGTTGTCGCGACTTGTCAGGAGGTGGGAGGAATCGTGCGGTATCCGTCGTAGGGAGTGGAGCAGAATCGTGGTCATTATAGCGATCTGCTAGGGAGTGATGGAGCCACGTGGAATACGTCGCAGGAGGTGGAGCAGTATCGTGGCCGTTGCTGCGGCCCACCAGTGGGCCCAGGCCTATCGGTCGAAGTTCGGCTGGAGTGTCTGGCGGAGAGAGATGGCTGGCCACCCGTCTGAGAGGAGCTCAGAGTCGGCTCCTGTAGGAGTCCGGATGAAGTCTTCTTTCAATCGGAGTTGGGGATGAAGCCCGGCTCCTGTGGGAATCCGGATGGAGTCCACCTGCAATTGGCGTCGGGGGCGAAGTCCGACTTCCGCGGGAGTCCGGATGAAGTTTTCCTGTGGCCGGAGTCGGAGACGAGGTCCGACTCCCATAGGAGTCCGGGCGAAGCCTTCCTGTAGCTGGAGTTGGAGACGAGATCCGACTCCCACAGGAGTTCGGTCGAAGTCTACCCGCAATCAAAGTCAGGGATGAAGTCCGGCTCCCTTGGGAGTTCGGACGAAATTTACCAGTAGTCAAAGTCGGGGACAAAGTCCGGCTCCCGTAGGAGTCCGGACGGAGTTTCCCCATGGCCGGAGTCGGAGGCGAGATCCGGCTCCCGTAGGAGTCCGGTTGAAGTCTTCCTGTAGCTGGAGTTGGAGACAAAATCCGGCTCCCGTAGGAGTTCGATCAAAGTCTACCTGCAATTAAAGTCAGGGGCGAAGTCTGGCTCCCTTAGGAGTCCGGACGAAGCTTACCAGCAGTCGAGGTTGAGGATGAAGCCCGGCTCCCGTGGGAATCCGGACGAAGCCTTCCAGCCGTTAAGGTTGGGGATGAAGTCCGGCTCCCGTAGGAGTCTGGACGGAATCTATCTGCAATCAAAGTCAGGGATGAAGTCTGGCTCCCTTAGGAGTCCGGACGAAATTTATCAGTAGTCAAAGTCGGGGATGAAGTCCGGCTCCCATAGGAGTCCGGACAGAGTTTCCCCGTGATCGAAGTCGGAGGCAAGATCCGGCTCCCATAGGAGTCCGGTTGAAGTCTTCCTGTAGCTGGAGTTGGAGACGAGATCCGGCTCCCATTGGAGTTCGGTCGAAGTCTACCTGCAATTAAAGTCAGGGGTGAAGTCCGGCTCCCTTAGGAGTCCGGACGAAGCTTACCAGTAGTCATGGTTGAGGATGAAGCCCGGCTCCCATGGGAATCCGGGCGAAGCCTTCCAGTCGTTGAGGTTGGGGATGAAGTCGGCTCCCATAGGAGTCCGGACGGAATCTATCTGCAATCAAAGTCAAGGATGGAGTCCGGCTCCCTTAGGAGTCCGGACGAAATTTACCAGTAGTCAAAGTCGGAGACGAAGTCCGACTCCCGTAGGAGTCCGGATGGAGTTTCCCCATGGCCGGAGTCGGAGGCGAGATCCGGCTCCCATAGGAGTTCGGTCGAAGTCTACCTGCAATCAAAGTCAGGGATGAAGTCCGGCTCCCTTGGGAGTCCGGACGAAATTTACCAGTAGTCAAAGTCGGGGATGAAGTCTGGCTCCCGTAGGAGTCCGGACGGAGTTTCCTCGTGGCCAGAGTCGGAGGCGAGATCCGGCTCCCGTAGGAGTCCGGTTGAAGTCTTCCTGTAGCTGGAGTTGGAGACGAGATCCGGCTCCCATAGTAGTTCGATTTAGTCTACCTGCAATCAAAGTCAGGGATGAAGTCCGGCTCCCTTGGGAGTCCGGACGAAATTTACCAGTAGTCAAAGTCGGGGACGAAGTCCGGCTCCCGTAGGAGTCCGGACAAAGTTTCCCCATGGCCGGAGTCGGAGGCGAGATCCGGCTCCCGTAGGAGTCCGGTTGAAGTCTTTCTGTAGCTGGAGTTGGAGACGAGATCCGGCTCCCGTAGGAGTTCGGTCGAAGTCTACCTACAATTAAAGTCAGGGGCGAAGTCTGGCTCCCTTAGGAGTCCGGACGAAGCTTACCAGCAGTCGAGGTTGAGGACGAAGCCCGACTCCCATGGGAATCCAGGCGAAGCCTTCCAGCCATTGAGGTTGGGGATGAAGTCCGGCTCCCGTAGGAGTCCGGACGGAATCTATCTGCAATCAATGTCAGGGATGAAGTCTGGCTCCCTTAGGAGTCCGGACGAAATTTACCAGTAGTCAAAGTCGGGGATGAAGTCCGGCTCCCGTAGGAGTCCGGCGGACTTTCCCCGTGGTCGGAGTCGGAGGCGAGATCCGGCTCCCGTAGGAGTTCGGTCGAAGTTTACCTGCAATCAAAGTCAGAGATGAAGTCCGGCTCCCTTGGGAGCCCAGACGAAATTTACCAGTAGTCAAAGTTGGGGACGAAGTCCGGCTCCCGTAGGAGTCCGGACGGAATCTGCCTGTAGCTGGAGTTGGAGATGAGATTCGGCTCCCGTAGGAGTCCGGACGGAGTCTGCCTGTAGCTGGAGTTGGAGACGAGATCCGGCTCCCGTAGGAGTCCAGTAGTTGTAGAAATCTACCGTTGGTGCAGTTCAGCTGTTGGTGAGGTCTGAGGCAGTTCGGGTTGGAGTTGAACCTGTCTGGAAGGGATTTGGGGAGCAGCCGACGGCCATAGGAGGTCGGCTGGCGGCAAAGCTTAGTGAGCACTTGGGGCGGCTTGATAGACAACTGGGGGAACTCATGTTGAAGGAGTTTGGGGTGGTGCAGTGGGAGTTCGTCCGTCGGGGGAGTTCAGTCAACATCGTGGAAATCCGACTGTTGGAGAAGTCCGGAGAGGTACCATCTGCAGTCGAAAGCCGGATGAGTCTCGGGAGGATCAATCCTGCTGTGAACTTCGACTGAGGGTATTTTATACCCAACAACTAGTTTTGTGCCTTTCAACATCGTCAGGCATGCCAAAGGAGTCGTTCAACATTTGAAGCATCTCCTGTGGCTGGGCATTCTCGAACCTGCGGCTGAACTCATCATTCATTGCCGCCAGCATAATGCACCGAATGATAGTGCGGACGTTGAGCCACTTCTGATAAATATCTCAGACCGTCCCTCTAACGTTCAGGGCTGGCTCCTCAGGAGCCAGATCCATTACTACATAAAGGATCCGCTCATGCTCAAGGATGATTTTTAATTTTGATACCAGCTATCGAAATTAGGTCCCATGAGCTTGTCATTATCTAATAATGACCAGAGAGACAGGGTAGTGGCCATAGCTGCATAAAGAAAAACTAGACCTCTATTAGTACATAAATTATAAATACTAAAGACTTGGACTTTAGTCTAAAGTTTCTCCTAATATTTTTATGAATTGGTAGCCTCAACCTCCAATTCGAGAAATTACTTTAATTCCTTAGTGGGTACTAGAATCCACACAGACTACACACGAGCCCAACTTTGGTTGGTCAACCCATGTGCATCTATGGGTAGGTTCATAACCAGTTGTTTCTTTAAACAACTTTTAGTAATTGATTTTGCCCCAGAACCTAATCAGTAGGCTTTGGCCTCCACTGAAAAGATCTGGTTAGGTCCAACCATTAACATGATTTGATTTGGTAAATTGGACCAATAAATGATCAGGCTCGACTTTGGCCAGCCAACCTGATCACCATCAGAAAGACTCAAACCAAATTATCATATTATGAATGATAATTCCATTAGTCAATAAGCACCAGGCCTTTGGGCCTCCAATGATTATTAAACTAATGGACTCATTATCACTCACTTAATGGGAGGCTATGACTTAGTTATCAATATAACTTAATCATTTTCAGGGACCTAATAATTTTTGAGGATTTTATTAAAGGATAGATGAGAAGAAAATATCCAGCCAATTTCAATCCTCCCACTGACTTCACCAAGTCAGATTAAAAAGGATTTACTTAAAGCTGGCATTAGGAGCACCTAAATCAGTCAAACTGATTTACCTAATGACATGGGTGAGCCCTAATCACCAAGTGATCTAATCAAAATCTAATTCACTAAGTTGGCCAGGTAAGTGAGATCAGTGGTGGGGATAAGCCATTAACTCGTCAGAGATCAAATCACTGCAAGTAGCTCCCACTTAAAAACCACTGATCAAACTGCCAAACTTATCTTAGACACCAACCGGTTCATTAGTTTTAATTTGATCAACTTAGTAAATAGGATTCCACCGCGTAGCCATGAATTAAGTCCATCTTGGTCTAGTTAAAGACATGGACCCATTCAACTACAACTATTGGAGTTGAGTCTAGAGTATCCTTGACCTAATCTAATTCAACTTTTGATTAGATCTGACCAATTACTCTAATTTAGTCCATTTCTTTAAGCTAACCTTAGGTCTAACCCAATTATGGACCTAATCCATCTAATCCATTGAACCACAAGTTTATGCAATTATCTTAGGTCTTAATTCACAATTTTAGACCTACTAGAAAACACTTAATTCTTTTAATTAAGTATTTGGGTTGATGGGTCAGGGTTTGGTATTTCGAAAATAATTTTCAAATTTGAAAGGTTTTATTTTCTGTTTACCAAATATATTGACTCATTTCATAAATAGATCAGCACATTTCATAAATAGCAATCCTATTGCTAATTACATAACAGAAAATAACTCAATCAAAATAAATCATGAATATTCCTTTAGATCTAATCTAACACATTCATGATAAATTTTATAATTGAATCTTTACAATTAATTCCTTTCATTGCTTCATCTGCATGGATATAATTGCATCGGCACCCCTACCGCCATAGGAGACTCCATCGAATGAGAAGAGAGGGCCTTTAAACCCTACTTTTTTCCTATGATCGGATGGCCATGGCAACCAATCCAATTCGATTACTTACTACTTGGATCAAGTATATCTAAATATACCAATTTCAAAATTTAAATTTCAAATTTTAAATTTCAAATTTTAAATTTTGAATTTTGAATTTTGAATTTTAAATTTTGAATTTCAAATTTAAAATTTTAACCAAATTTTAAATTTCAAATTTCAAGTTTTGAATTTCAAATTTTTGAATTTTTAAATTTTGAATTTCAAATTTCATAATTCAAATTTCAAATTTTGAATTTTAAATTTTTGAATTTGAATTTCGAACAACTTTTAAAATTTAAATTTTAAATTTTAAATTTAAACTTTTAGATTACAACTTAATCTACGTATGTAAATATATATATCATATCTAAGAATCCGCTCTGATACCAATTATGGAGAAAATTCAGTGCAGAGGTAAAATAGTAATTTTAAAACTTTTTCAAAATTATGATTTTACAGCAGAAAAATATTAATTAATCTAATTAATTAATATGAATTTATCCTACATTAGGATCTAAATATGATATATAGCATGCATTCATTTAAATTTGAATTTCAAAATCAAACAGTAAACACTTTACTGTAATGTGTTCAGAATACAATACCTTTGTGCGGGTAGTAGATCGTCGCAATCTGATCACCGTCGGGAGAGTCTGATCGTCGCGATACAGCCACACAGCATGTCTGACCTCTGTGGATCATCCACACGAAGCTCCCGGTCTGATCGACTCCTCACAAGTGCTAGCTCGTTGTAGAGCTCTTTTGACGGTCGATGCTAATCGAACTCCTTCGATCGATGTCTATCAATTCTTCGGATGCTTTGAATCATCAACAGACATGCTTGAGAGGATGTTGAAGATCTTCCTAAGATTTTATAGGCTCACGACACTCGTAGCTCACTTTCTCACTTCTCGAACCCCAAGCTAAAACTCTAGGAAACTCACCGAAAACCTTGCACCCACTTTTCTTTCTTTTCTTTCTTTTTCTCTTGGAAGGATATGGACTTCCTTCTCATGCACAAGACTTCTCACACCCTAGAATTTTTCTTCAAAAATCTTCTTCTTGCACGCCCCACTCTTCTCTTCCTTTTATAACCACGTCAAATATCTTATCCAAAAGAAAGGATAAAGATGAGTAATTGCACATTTGAATTCAAATCAAATTTTGAATTCAAATAGACCCCAACTCCTCCCTTATCCACTAAAGGTGTGAGGCATGGCTTAATGTCACGCCCCCGACCCGAGATTGTGAATCGAGGGTCATGGCAACCGCCGCATACTCATAGAAAACTCTTCCCATAAGCATGCAAGGCATCTTATCATACTATCCTAAAACAACAGCGGAATAATTAGTCAATAATTTAAATCCAAAATATAACGATCTAATTTTTTCTTTAATATCTTAATAAATTCAACAATAATTCAAAGGCTTTGCATCAAATTCAATAAGCCTTCCAACCTAAAATAAAAGTACGAAGATTC
>NC_025996.2:107431757-107514444 GCF_000442705.2 Elaeis guineensis
GAGAGCTTATCGAATAACGTATCTGGGGTCCCCTTTTATAGGCGAAAAGGGGGCAGTAGACTGATAGTGACATCTGTAACCGTCTGGCAGTGGACTGCCGGAGTCAAGCGGAGTTTGTTGCAAAGAGTAGTGGAGTGGGATCGTGGCCACCACCGAAATGTGACACGTGGAGTCCGTTGCGGGTAGTGGAACGGCGCCCGTTGTCGCAACTTGCTAGGAGGTGGGAGGATTCACGCGGTATCCGTCGCAGGGAGTTGAGCAGAATCATGGTCATTATAGCGATCTGGCCAGGGAGTGATGGAGCCGCACGGAATACGTCGCAGGAGGTGGTGCAGTATCGTGGCCGTTGCTACGGCCCACCAGTGGGCCCAGGCCTGTCGGTCGAAGTTCGGCTGGAGTGTTTGGCGGAGAGAGGTGGCTGGCCACCCGTCTGAGAGGAGCTCGGAGTCCGGCTCCTGTAGGAGTCTGGATGAAGTCTTCTTACAATCGGAGTTGGGGACAAAGCCCGGCTCCCAGGGGAATCCGGGCGGAGTCCACCTACAATTGGCGTCGGGGGTGAACTCCGGCTTCCGCGGGAGTTCGGATGAAGTTTTCCTGTGGTCGGAGTCAGAGACGAGGTCCGGCTTCCGTAGGAGTCCGAGCGAAGTCTTCCTGTGCTGGAGTTGGAGATGAGATCCGGCTCCCGTAGGAGTTCGGTCGAAGTCTACCTGCAATCAAAGTCAGGGATGAAGTCTGGCTCCCTTGGGAGTCCGGATGAAATTTACCAGTAGTCAAAGTCGGGGATGAAGTCCGGCTCCCGTAGGAGTCCAGACGGAGTTTCCCCATGGCCGGAGTCGGAGGGGAGATCCGACTCCCGTAGGAGTCCGATTGAAGTCTTCCTGTAGCTGGAGTTGGAGACGAGATCCGGCTCCCGTAGGAGTTCGGTCGAAGTCTACCTGCAATTAAAGTCAGAGGCGAAGTCCGGCTCCCTTAGGAGTCCGGACGAAGCTTACCAGCAGTCGAGGTTGAGGATGAAGCCCGCTCCCGTGGGAATCCGGGCGAAGCCTTCCAGCCGTTGAGGTTGGGGATGAAGTCCGGCTCCCGTAGGAGTCCGGATGGAATCTATCTGCAATCAAAGTCAGGGATGAAGTCCGGCTTCCCTTAGGAGTCCGGATGAAATTTATCAGTAGTCAAAGTCGGGGATAAAGTCTGGCTCCCGTAGGAGTCCGGACGGAGTTTCTCCGTGGTCGGAGTCAGAGGCGAGATCCGGCTCCCATAGGAGTCCGGTTGAAGTCTTCCTGTAGCTAAAGTTGGAGACAAGATCCGGCTCCCGTAAGTTCGATCGAAGTCTACCTGCAATTAAAGTCAGGGGCGAAGTCCGGCTTCCTTAGGAGTCCGGATGAAGCTTACCAGCAGTTGAGGTTGAGGACGAAGCCCGACTCCCGTGGGAATCCGAGCGAAGCCTCTAGCTTGAGGTTGGGGATGAAGTCCGGCTCTCGTAGGAGTCCGGACGGAATCTATCTGCAATCAAAGTCAAGGATGGAGTCCGGCTCCCTTAGGAGTCCGAACGAAATTTACCAGTAGTCAAAGTCGGGGACGAAGTCCGACTACCGTAGGAGTCCGAACAAAGTTTCCCCATGGCCGGAGTCAGAGGCGAGATCCAACTCCCGTAGGAGTTCGGTCGAAGTCTACCTGCAATCAAAGTCAGGGATGAAGTCCGGCTCCTTTGGGAGTCCGAACGAAATTTACAGTAGTCAAAGTCGGGGATGAAGTCTGGCTCCCGTAGGAGTCCGGACGGAGTTTCCCATGGCGGAGTCAGAGGCGAGATCCGACTCCCATAGGAGTCTGGTTGAAGTCTTCCTGTAGCTGGAGTTGGGGACGAGATCCAGCTCCCATAGGAGTTCGGTCAAAGTCTACCTGCAATCAAAGTCAGAGATGAAGTCCGGCTCCCTTGGGAGTCCGGATGAAATTTACCAGTAGTCAAAGTCGGGGACGAAGTCTGGCTCCCGTAGGAGTCCGGATGGAATTTTCCCGCGGCCGGAGTCGGAGGCGAGATCCGGCTCCCATAGGAGTTCGGTTGAAGTCTTCCTGTAGCTGGAGTTGGAGATGAGATCCGGCTCCCATAGGAGTTCGATCAAAGTCTATCGTAATTAAAGTCAGGGGCGAAGTCTGGCTCCCTTAGGAGTCCTGGACGAAGCCTTACCTAGCAGTCGAGGTTGAGGACGAAGCCCGACTCCCGTGGATCGGGCGAAGCCTTCCAGCCGTTGAGGTTGGGGATGAAGTCCGGCTCCCGTAGGAGTCTGGACGGAATCTATCTGCAATCAAAGTCAGGGATGAAGTCCGGCTCCCTTAGGAGTCCGGATAAAATTTACCAGTAGTCAAAGTCGGGGACGAAGTCCGGCTCCCGTAGGAGTCCGGACGGAGTTTCCCCATGGCCGGAGTCGGAGGCGAGATCCGGCTCCCGTAGGAGTTCGGTCGAAGTCTACCTACAATCAAAGTCAGAGATGAAGTCCGGCTCCCTTGGGAGTCCGGACGAAATTTACAGTAGTCAAAGTCGGGGATGAAGTCCGGCTCCCGTAGGAGTCCGGACGGAGTTTCCCCATGGCCGGAATCGGAGACGAGGTCCGGCTCCCGTAGGAGTCCGGACGGAGTCTGCCTGTAGCTGGAGTTGAGAGAGATTCGGCTCTGTCTTCCCGTAGGAGTCCGGACGGAGTCTGCCCTGTAGCTGGAGTTGGGACGAGATGGCTCCCGTAGGAGTCCCGGTAGTTGTAGAAATCTCCGTTGGTGAAGTTCAGCTGTTGGTGAGGTCCGAGGCAGTTCGGGTTGGAGTTGAACCTGTCTGGAAAGGGATTTGGGAGCACCGACGGCCATAGGAGGTCGGCTGGCGGCAGAGCTTAGTGAGCGCTTGGGGCGGCTTGATAGATCGACTGGGGGAACTCATGTTGAAGGAGTTTGGGTGGTGCAGTGGGAGTTCGTCCGTCGGGGGAGTTCAGTCAACACCGTGGAAATCGGCTGTTGGAGAAGTCCGGAGAGGTACCATCTGCAGTCGAAAGCCGGATGAGTTTCGGGAGGATCAATCTGCTGTGAACTTCGGCTGAGGGTATTTTATACCCAACACCAGTCCCCCTACTTTCGAGTTCGAATTTCGAATGAAGAAGTACAGAGAAATTTTGCAGCCGAAGTTATCCCCTTGAATCCTGTGCACGACCCCCCAGATATTTTGGCATTAAATGCGCGTGTGCTGGAGTCTTTTCGAATCGGGGGTTCGAAGGGACCCTTCGAAATCCCCGCTGGCGCGCTGGCCCAGATAGGCGTAATAATGGCTCCGTCAGCTGTCGCCACTTTTAGCCGCCTGCCGAGGCGAGTGGGACACGTGTCGGAGTGCGGGTCGGCCTGGGGGGATTCGCGATCATTATGGCGCCGGATCCCAGGGTCTATTTAAACTCGCCTTTCCGCCTGAAAGTTCTACCGGTATCCCTTTTCTTCGAGAGCCCTGACCTCCCTTGGCGTCTTCCTTGGCCCTAGGCGTCTTCCGAGTCATCCCTGTCCTCGCCCTTCTGCATCCTCCAGAGCGATCTAGGTTAGTCCCAGAACCTTCGTTTTCTTCTTGCCACCTAGGGCCTTTCTCCTCCATTTTCCTGTCGTATTCCTCCGATTTGGTCTCCCGCAACCTCTCATCCTTTGTCTCGTCCGATTTCTCTGGGATCTTTAGGGCTTTCGTCTGAAGTCGTTCGAAATGTCTTCCAGCATCTCCGCCCCTAGCTGGTTCAGGGAGTTCTTCCACCTCAGCCCCCAGGACCCCATTCTGTAGACGAACCCACATCTGGGACTGGGCTTCGCCCATTTTTGCGCCGAGCACCATTCCTGCTCCCTGACTCCGGATGAACTCCTGCTGATAAGGGTTCAGTACGGAGTTCCTCCGGAGTACGACTGAGCTTCCTGGCCCCTCCGACCGGGCTAGCACTCCCCCACCCGTCGTTTTTGCCTGTATCAGGAGGCGTTCCGTGCCGGACTCCGGCTTCCGCTTCCGCCCTTTGTTGTTGCCCTTTTCCGCTTCTTAGATATCTCTTTGGCTTCAGTGGCTCCGAATTCCTTTAGGTTTTTGATAGGGTTTCTTTCCCTTTGCCATGTAGTTGAAGTTCAGCCATCCCTTTCTTTGTTTAGGCATTTTACACTTTCAAGCGTCACCCTTCGGTGAAGAACTGGTGGTATTTCTCCCCCCAGTTTGGCAAAAAGGGTTGCTGAAAGGTGCTCCCTCTTCAATCCACAACTGGAAGAGAAATACCTCTTCGTCCACTGCCGACCCTGAGGCTGGGCCTGCCCCCTTGGGGCTCTCTGAGGGACTCTGTCCGTCGGGGCTCCCAGCCTGGGAGAGGATGACCTTCAGGCCGCCCGAAGCTTCTTGACTATTCCGCTCCTTCCCTTCCCAACCTTCTGAGGGAGCAATTTTTGTTCAACATCGGCTTGAGCCCCAAGATCTGCGAGTATTCCATCTTTTCTTCTACTTCTTTTCCTCCGTCCTCCTTTTCTCTCTTCTTTCTTTTCTTCTTCTTTTTTCTTTCTCTCTTCTTTTTTTTTTTTTTTTGTGCCACTTCTTTTTTTTACCCTATCACTGATTTTCGATTTTTTTTTTTTTTAGGAATGGACGCCGAAGCAGCACGGATGCTCGCCAGGGGCCTCAAGGCCCACAAAAGAAGAGGTGCCGCGGCCTCCGGATCAGCAAAGAGGGCCAGAGTGGAGGAGACAGCTCGACCGGCCTGCCCAGGTGGCTCCCGCGATCGACGTTCCTTCGGACGCCGAACCGCCGGCCCCCGGGCCCTTCAAGAAGCCCGCCGACTGGGGCTCCCGTTTGGGGGTCCGTTCTACGGAGGCACCCGAGTCGAGAGGGGGATGAAAGGAAGTCGGTGGCCCCAGGGGGAGTAGCCGCGAGCCACCGTTGAAGAGTCCCTCTATTCCGAAGAAGGGCTGGAGAACCCCTTCAATGACAGGGACTTGATCAAGCGGCTGATCGACGGCTGCATTCTGCCTGAAGTCATCGAGAGGATCGACCGCATCGATCCTGAGCAGCGGGTTTGGGACTCCTTAGGGTCCTTTCTCGAGGTAAATAAATCTTCATTTAATTGACTTTTTCGACCCCTGCTCTGATCCCCTAGCCGCCCTTGCAGATTGGGCACCAGCTCCTTGCCAACATCGAGGCGACGAACCGGGCGAGGAGGAAGCCATCCAAGCGGAGGAGCATCACGGGCCGAAATCGCCCATCTCGAAGAGAAGGCAGCCGAGGTAATCGCCCTCCAAGAGGCCCTGGAAAGAGAGAAACAGGCCCGGGAGGAAGAGAAGCAGACCTCGGAGGAGACGGTGAGAAAGGCGGAGGCTGAGGTCGCCAATTTGGCTGAGCAGATTTCAGTCCTGGTCTCGAGGCCAGGGTTCTTGCGGTAGAAGAGTTCAAGGCCTCCGCGGAGATGAGGGACCTGAACGTCCGATTCGGCCAGGAAGCGTTCATCAAGGGGTTCGAGCTCTGCCAGGAGAAGGTGGCCAGAAATTTTCAAGCTCGACCTCAGCTTCCTGGGTGAGGAGTCTGAAGATGAGGCCGGTCCCTCTCCTGCAGCCACCGCTGCCGCAGCCCCCCTTCCAGGGACACCGAGCTCCCTCACCCCTACTACAGAGGTCTGAGACCTCCGACCTTGTATTTTTCTTTTACTGTAATTTTTTTTTTTTTTTGTCTTTAAGAAATATTTAATCAATAAAGTTGAATTTCTTATCGTGGATGGCTTCTCCTTTCTTCCTTTCTTCTTTCTGCTTTTCTTTCTGTGATGAGATGCGTCTTGACGCTTTTGCCTCCCGATGGCAGTGCCCTGCCGAAGCACTTCCCCTGCCCCTGGGGATCCCACTGAAGTCCACGATCCGACGACTGAGGAAGGAAGTTCTTCACTTGACAAAAGGGGCGAAGAAGATGGAAGGCGAGCTTCGCAGGTTGAGAGGGGTCACTCTGAAGCCACCGCGGAGGCCACCCCTTTCGAATCTCCACGTGAAGGGGATCATGGAGTATAGCCGGAGGAAGGCGGACTTCGCGAAGGAGCTTGAGGAATACAAGAAGAGCGCCAGCGATCGAATTTGGGCTCAAGCTGCCAAGATCAGTGCTCTAGGGTGGAACTGTCGGCTGCGAAGGAGAGGATCGCCAGCTGGAGGGAAGTTCGTCCCGGCTCTTGGCCCGGGCCGACGGTGATCGAGAGTGGTCGAAGAAGGTCTCCGACCTTCAGCAGCAGCTTCAAGATGTCGAGGTGAGCTATGACGTGCATCGGGCCAGCTGGCGCAGGCAGGTGGATGAATACAAAGGGAGACTCAGGTGGCGACCGACGAAGTCGCCCTCTTCAAAGGTAGTTGGCTGACAGGGCTCAGCTCGCTTCCTCTCGGGACTCCAATGAACTCCAATCCCTAAGAAGAACTGCAGAAGGGCTTTCTGTCGCCCTTGGGAGGGGAAGGCCGAGCTGCAGCAGTTGAAGATCCAGCTGGTGTGTGAGCAGCAGGCCGTCAAGGATGCTGAGGCAGAATCCGAGGTCCTGAGGAAGAGGCGTCGAGAGGCGAGAACGAAAGCCAGCGACTCCGTCGGGCGCTCCAGGATGTGCTGCTGAAAAAGGAGAGCTAGAAGAAGAAGTTAAAAATCTGAGGCAGTCCTGGATAAGGGGCGAAGCAGATAATTCGAGATCGGAAGGAGCAGAGCTTCCCTAGGGCTCTTTTTGGCCTTCCGTCTTTCTATGCATACTTTTCTCTTTTGTTGTTTTGTTTTGCTCTCGTCGTTTTGTTTTTCTTCCTTTGGCCTTCTGGGCTTCGTGGTGTATATTTCACAAATGGAATGAAAAGGAGATTTCATGTTACCTTGTCCATGTATTGTGTTGAATCTCGCCCGTCGAACTTCTTTCATCTTTTGACTTGTCCGACTCTGACGTCGCTTGGAGGTGTCCAGCCGTCGCTACGCTGACTTGCTTTTCTTATCATCCATGGCCGTGGGCTCGAGCTTGGTGGTCCGAACTCCGTATTACCTCGAAGGTGTCGCTACTTTCTTGACCTGTGTCGAGAGCCTTCTTAGAGGCTGGGGATGTTTGGTAAGAACTTCCCGTCTTTGTCGAGGCGAGGCTCCTTAGATCTTTGGTGCGGTTTGTTTTTCGTCTGTTCTCATGTTATTCGCCGCTTTCCTTTTTAGTTTTCTCCTCTCTTCAAGTGAGGATCCTCCCCTTGCTTTTGAGGGGTCATGTAGAAGTGTTGAGGTGCCATTGAGGGAACTTTTCTCTTTACCCAATTTTGTTGGGCGGCCGAGTTTTTGTCATCGTCGGGATGAGGTTCTCCTTCTTTCTTGACGTAGTCGATCTCAGCTTAGGTTAGGACGAGATTCTCATCCTGTCCCCAACGGGCTGTGGGGGCACATAAGGGTCTTGCAAGGGCCTCTCCCCCACCCGATCTAAAGAATCGAATCTTTGACTTTGCTCATGTTAGGGTGAGGTTCTCCTCCTGTCCTAACAAGGCTGTGGGCACATTGGGCCTGTTCGGCCTCTCCCCCCATCCGGTCTAAAGAACGGGCCTTCGACTTTGCTCATGTTAGGGTAGGTTCTCCTCCTGTCCCTAACAAGGCTGTGGGGGCGCATGTGGGTGCTGTTCGGCCTCTCCCCCATCCGGTCTAAAAGAATCGGGCCTTTCGACTTTGCTCATATTAGGGCGAGGTTCTCCTCCTGTCCCTAACAAGGCTGTGGGGGCGCATATGGGCATGTTCGGCCTCTCCCCCATCCGTCTAAAAGAACCAGGCCTTTGACTTTGCTCATGCCAGGGCGAGGTTCTCCTCCTGTCCCTAGCATGGCCGTGGGGGCATGTTAGGGCGTTGTAGGGCCTCTCCCCCCATCCGGTCTAAAAGAATCGGGCCTTTGACTTTGCTCATGTTAGGGGAGGTTCTCCTCCTGTCCCTAACATGGTTCAGGGGGCATTCGAGAGCCGTTAAACGGGCCTTCCCCCGATCCGATCTTACAATAATCAGACTTTCATTTGGCTCATGTTAGGATGAGGTTCCCCTCCTGTTCCTAACATGACCTTGTGTTAATTGTTCGAAGGGGTCATCCCCAATCGTGACAGATCCATACCAAAAGGGAAAGACATGCAAAGTTCGAAAGGAATTTAGATTCAGAGCAAAGTCGTGAGCAGTACATTTACAGGTTTCTCGAGTTCGCGGTCATGAAGGTCCGCCCCTCCTTGAGGCCCTCCGGTGATGGAGTCGATGGTTCTGATTGGAGGCCGATCTCGGGCTGCTCCTCCCTCCTTGGCGGTTCGGGTTGCGGTAGGGCCCTTGGCCGATCTTCTCTACCTTCAGGCCGACGTCGAATGAACCTATCGAGTCGACCTCGCCGGATGAGCTCCTCGATCTCGTCTCAGAGCTGGATGCATTCCTCCGTGTCGTGGCCGTGGTCGTGATGGTAGAGACAGAACTTGTTGGGGTTGCGCTTCTCGGGTGTGTGCGCATCCTCTCAGGCCTGGGAGCTGCTCCCTGACCTCCATCAGCACCTGGGTCTTCGAGGCATTGAGGGGGCGTAGTTGCGGAATCTTCTCGGTGGAGAACTCCGCCGAACCCCACGATCCGGACTTCTCTGCCTACGTACCCGAGGCGAGTTTGGACACGCTTGTGCCCAGGAGGGGATCGAGAGCGTGGCCGAGCTTCTCTCGACCCTTTTTCGACTGCGGGCTTACCCGAGTCTCCCGCCTGCCGTTCTCTCGCAGTCTCCTCGTCCTTCATTTTGAAGGCTTCTTCCGCTCGGGCGTACCCTTCGGCCCGAGCCAACAGATCAGCAAAATCCTGGGGTACTTCTTCTCCAGGAGAACAAAAGGTCGTTCTTCTGAAGGCCGCCCTTCAGAGCGGCCATTGCTACTGACTGGTCCAAGTTCCGGACCTCCAGCGCGGCGACATTGAAGCGGTTGATGTAGGCTCGAATGGACTCCCCCTCCCTCTGCTTGATATTGATGAGGGACTCCGAACCCTTCCGGGGGCCGGCTGCTGACAAAATGGGCCACAAATTGGTGGCTCATTTGATCGAAGGAAAAGATGGTACCCGGCTTCAGCGTCGAGTACCAGTTTCTCACCGCTCCCTTCAAGGTGGATGGGAAGGCTCGGCATAGAATGGCGTCGGGTGCCCATGAAGCAGCATCATCGTCCGGAAGGCCTCCAGATGATCAACCGGGTCTGAAGTCCCATCGTAGCTTTCGAACTGGGGGAGTTTGAAGTTCGACGGGATGGGTTCCTGCATGATCATTTGAGAAAAGGGAGGGTCAGTGCAAATATCCTCACCATAAGCGGGGGTGCGTGGCGGAGTTCTTCGATCCGTCGGTTCATCTCCTGGAGCCTCCGGTCCAGGAAATCCTCTCGACTATGGGTCTCGAGGGTCCTCTGGCAGAATGGGGGTAGAGATCTTCCAGGGGTGGAGTCATGGTCAGGACTGGGGGCTTTCCACCCTTGGATTCGTCTTTCCGGGAAAGACTGGGTGGCTGGCCCAAGTGGCGCATCCCGTCGTCGGGTTTTGGAGTTCCGACGATGCTCTTTCTAGCCGCACCGATGCCTGCGGCTGCTGCTGCTGTTGCATGGCCTGCACAGCTTCAGTTAGGCCTCTGACCTGTTGCACCAGTAGGTCGAATTGCTCCGTGCCAACCGCCTCGTCGTCGGAGGAGGCAGAGGCTGGGAGACTGGAGGTGAGGTCGGAGCCTGTGATCTGGCCGCGGAGGCCGTAGATCGCCGTGTGGATGCCCTGCGGGGAGGCATCGGGCGAAGATCAGGTGGGAGAAGGAGGAGTGGATGTCGGAGAAGATGACCAGAAGTGGTCCCATTGAGCGCTCCTTTAAGAACAAGGGTACTGCGAAGGTTCAGCTCCTTCCTCTAGCGGCCAATCCTATTGGTGCAAAAATCTGCTTACGTCGGAGAAGCTGGAGTCGAGGGAGTCGCGATCGCCGTCGGGACCTGTAAAAGAAGTCTAAACCAGAGGTGGGGTTGCTCCAGCAAGACCCTCCGACGCTCAAGTCAGTTCTCTGCCTCAACAAGAATGGAGTGCTCTAACAGAAATTTTAGCAGAATTTTGGGTAAGAAAATGAGAGCTTATCGAATAACGTATCTGGGTTCCCCTTTTATAGGCAAAAAGGGGGCAGTAGACTGATAGTGACATCTGTAACCATCTGGCAGTGGACTGTCCGGAGTCAGGCAGAGTTTGTTGCAAAGAGTAGTGGAGTGGGATCGTGGCCACCGTCGAAACGTGACACATGGAGTCCATTGCGGGTAGTGGAACGGCACCCGTTGTCGCGACTTGTCAGGAGGTGGGAGGAATCGTGCGGTATCCGTCGTAGGGAGTGGAGCAGAATCGTGGTCATTATAGCGATCTGCTAGGGAGTGATGGAGCCACGTGGAATACGTCGCAGGAGGTGGAGCAGTATCGTGGCCGTTGCTACGGCCCACCAGTGGGCCCAGGCCTATCGGTCGAAGTTCGGCTGGAGTGTCTGGCGGAGAGAGATGGCTGGCCACCCATCTGAGAGGAGCTCGGAGTCCGGCTCCTGTAGGAGTCCGGATGAAGTCTTCTTTCAATCGGAGTTGGGGATGAAGCCCGGCTCCTGTGGGAATCCGGATGGAGTCCACCTGCAATTGGCGTCGGGGGCGAAGTCCGACTTCCGTGGGAGTCCGGATGAAGTTTTCCTGTGGTCGGAGTCGGAGACGAGGTCCGACTCCCATAGGAGTCCGGGCGAAGCCTTCCTGTAGCTGGAGTTGGAGACGAGATCCGACTCCCACAGGAGTTCGGTCGAAGTCTACCTGCAATCAAAGTCAGGGATGAAGTCCGGCTCCCTTGGGAGTTCGGACGAAATTTACCAGTAGTCAAAGTCGGGGACAAAGTCCGGCTCCCGTAGGAGTCCGGACGGAGTTTCCCCATGGCCGGAGTCGGAGGCGAGATCCGGCTCCCGTAGGAGTCCGGTTGAAGTCTTCCTGTAGCTGGAGTTGGAGACAAAATCCGGCTCCCGTAGGAGTTCGATCAAAGTCTACCTGCAATTAAAGTCAGGGGCGAAGTCTGGCTCCCTTAGGAGTCCGGACGAAGCTTACCAGCAGTGGAGGTTGAGGATGAAGCCCGGCTCCCGTGGGAATCCGGACGAAGCCTTCCAGCCGTTAAGGTTGGGGATGAAGTCCGGCTCCCGTAGGAGTCTGGACGGAATCTATCTGCAATCAAAGTCAGGGATGAAGTCTGGCTCCCTTAGGAGTCCGGACGAAATTTATCAGTAGTCAAAGTCGGGGATGAAGTCCGGCTCCCGTAGGAGTCCGGACAGAGTTTCCCCGTGATCGAAGTCGGAGGCAAGATCCGGCTCCCATAGGAGTCCGGTTGAAGTCTTCCTGTAGCTGGAGTTGGAGACGAGATCCGGCTCCCATTGGAGTTCGGTCGAAGTCTACCTGCAATTAAAGTCAGGGGTGAAGTCCGGCTCCCTTAGGAGTCCGGACGAAGCTTACCAGCAGTCATGGTTGAGGATGAAGCCCGGCTCCCATGGGAATCCGGGCGAAGCCTTCCAGCCGTTGAGGTTGGGGATGAAGTCTGGCTCCCATAGGAGTCCGGACGGAATCTATCTGCAATCAAAGTCAAGGATGGAGTCCGGCTCCCTTAGGAGTCCGGACGAAATTTACCAGTAGTCAAAGTCGGAGACGAAGTCCGACTCCCGTAGGAGTCCGGATGGAGTTTCCCCATGGCCGGAGTCGGAGGCGAGATCCGGCTCCCATAGGAGTTCGGTCGAAGTCTACCTGCAATCAAAGTCAGGGATGAAGTCCGGCTCCCTTGGGAGTCCGGACGAAATTTACCAGTAGTCAAAGTCGGGGATGAAGTCTGGCTCCCGTAGGAGTCCGGACGGAGTTTCCTCGTGGCCAGAGTCGGAGGCGAGATCCGGCTCCCGTAGGAGTCCGGTTGAAGTCTTCCTGTAGCTGGAGTTGGAGACGAGATCCGGCTCCCATAGTAGTTCGATTTAGTCTACCTGCAATCAAAGTCAGGGATGAAGTCCGGCTCCCTTGGGAGTCCGGACGAAATTTACCAGTAGTCAAAGTCGGGGACGAAGTCCGGCTCCCGTAGGAGTCCGGACAAAGTTTCCCCATGGCCGGAGTCGGAGGCGAGATCCGGCTCCCGTAGGAGTCCGGTTGAAGTCTTTCTGTAGCTGGAGTTGGAGACGAGATCCGGCTCCCGTAGGAGTTCGGTCGAAGTCTACCTACAATTAAAGTCAGGGGCGAAGTCTGGCTCCCTTAGGAGTCCGGACGAAGCTTACCAGCAGTCGAGGTTGAGGACGAAGCCCGACTCCCATGGGAATCCAGGCGAAGCCTTCCAGCCATTGAGGTTGGGGATGAAGTTCGGCTCCCGTAGGAGTCCGGACGGAATCTATCTGCAATCAATGTCAGGGATGAAGTCTGGCTCCCTTAGGAGTCCGGACGAAATTTACCAGTAGTCAAAGTCGGGGATGAAGTCGGGCTCCCGTAGGAGTCCGACAGACTTTCCCCGTGGTCGGAGTCGGAGGCGAGATCCGGCTCCCGTAGGAGTTCGGTCGAAGTTTACCTGCAATCAAAGTCAGAGATGAAGTCCGGCTCCCTTGGGAGCCCAGACGAAATTTACCAGTAGTCAAAGTTGGGGACGAAGTCCGGCTCCCGTAGGAGTCCGGACGGAATCTGCCTGTAGCTGGAGTTGGAGATGAGATTCGGCTCCCGTAGGAGTCCGGACGGAGTCTGCCTGTAGCTGGAGTTGGAGACGAGATCCGGCTCCCGTAGGAGTCCAGTAGTTGTAGAAATCTACCGTTGGTGAAGTTCAGCTGTTGGTGAGGTCTGAGGCAGTTCGGGTTGGAGTTGAACCTGTCTGGAAGGGATTTGGGGAGCAGCCGACGGCCATAGGAGGTCGGCTGGCGGCAAAGCTTAGTGAGCACTTGGGGCGGCTTGATAGACAACTGGGGGAACTCATGTTGAAGGAGTTTGGGGTGGTGCAGTGGGAGTTCGTCCGTCGGGGGAGTTCAGTCAACATCGTGGAAATCCGACTGTTGGAGAAGTCCGGAGAGGTACCATCTGCAGTCGAAAGCCGGATGAGTCTCGGGAGGATCAATCCTGCTGTGAACTTCGACTGAGGGTATTTTATACCCAACAACTAGTTTTGTGCCTTTCAACATCGTCAGGCATGCCAAAGGAGTCGTTCAACATTTGAAGCATCTCCTGTGGCTGGGCATTCTCGAACCTGCGGCTGAACTCATCATTCATTGCCGCCAGCATAATGCACCGAATGATAGTGCGGATGTTGAGCCACTTCTGATAAATATCTCAGACCGTCCCTCTAACGTTCAGGGCTGGCTCCTCAGGAGCCAGATCCATTACTACATAAAGGATCCGCTCATGCTCAAGGATGATTTTTAATTTTCGATACCAGCTATCGAAATTAGGTCCCATGAGCTTGTCATTATCTAATAATGACCAGAGGGACAGGGTAGTGGCCATAGCTGCATAAAGAAAAACTAGACCTCTATTAGTACATAAATTATAAATACTAAAGACTTGGACTTTAGTCTAAAGTTTCTCCTAATATTTTTATGAATTGGTAGCCTCAACCTCCAATTCGAGGAATTACTTTAATTCCTTAGTGGGTACTAGAATCCACACAGACTACACACGAGCCCAACTTTGGTTGGTCAACCCATGTGCATCTATGGGTAGGTTCATAACCAGTTGTTTCTTTAAACAACTTTTAGTAATTAATTTTGCCCCAGAACCTTTTCAGTAGGCTTTGGCCTCCACTGAAAAGATCTGGTTAGGTCCAACCATTAACATGATTTGATTTGGTAAATTGGACCAATAAATGATCAGGCTCGACTTTGGCCAGCCAACCTGATCACCATCAGAAAGACTCAAACCAAATTATCATATTATGAATGATAATTCCATTAGTCAATAAGCACCAGGCCTTTAGGCCTCCAATGATTATTAAACTAATGGACTCATTATCACTCACTTAATGGGAGGCTATGACTTAGTTATCAATATAACTTAATCATTTTCAGGGACCTAATAATTTTTGAGGATTTTATTAAAGGATAGATGAGAAGAAAATATCCAGCCAATTTCAATCCTCCCACTGACTTCACCAAGTCAGATTAAAAAGGATTTACTTAAAGCTGGCATTAGGAGCACCTAAATCAGTCAAACTGATTTACCTAATGACATGGGTGAGCCCTAATCACCAAGTGATCTAATCAAAATCTAATTCACTAAGTTGGCCAGGTAAGTGAGATCAGTGGTGGGGATAAGCCATTAACTCGTCAGAGATCAAATCACTGCGAGTAGCTCCCACTTAAAAACCACTGATCAAACTGCCAAACTTATCTTAGACACCAACCGGTTCATTAGTTTTAATTTGATCAACTTAGTAAATAGGATTCCACCGCGTAGCCATGAATTAAGTCAATCTTGGTCTAGTTAAAGACATGGACCCATTCAACTACAACTATTGGAGTTGAGTCTAGAGTATCCTTGACCTAATCTAATTCAACTTTTGATTAGATCTGACCAATTACTCTAATTTAGTCCATTTCTTTAAGCTAACCTTAGGTCTAACCCAATTATGGACCTAATCCATCTAATCCATTGACCCACAAGTTTATGCAATTATCTTAGGTCTTAATTCACAATTCTAGACCTACTAGAAAACACTTAATTCTTTTAATTAAGTATTTGGGTTGATGGATCAGGGTTTGGTATTTCGAAAATAATTTTCAAATTTGAAAGGTTTTATTTTCTGTTTACCAAATATGTTGACTCATTTCATAAATAGATCAGCACATTTCATAAATAGCAATCCTATTGCTACTTACATAACAGAAAATAACTCAATCAAAATAAATCATGAATATTCCTTTAGATCTAATCTAACACATTCATGATAAATTTTATAATTGAATCTTTACAATTAATTCCTTTCATTGCTTCATCTGCATGGGATATAATTGCATCGGCACCCCTACCGCCATAGGAGACTCCATCGAATGAGAAGAGAGGGCCTTTAAACCCTACTTTTTTCCTATGATCGGATGGCCATGGCAACCAATCCAATTCGATTACTTACTACTTGGATCAAGTATATCTAAATATACCAATTTCAAAATTTAAATTTCAAATTTTAAATTTCAAATTTTAAATTTTGAATTTTAAATTTTGAATTTCAAATTTAAAATTTTAACCAAATTTTAAATTTTAAATTTCAAGTTTTGAATTTCAAATTTTTGAATTTTTAAATTTTAAATTTCAAATTTCATAATTCAAATTTCAAATTTTGAATTTCAAATTTTTGAATTTTGAATTTCGAACAACTTTCAAAATTTAAATTTTAAATTTTAAATTTAAACTTTTAGATTACAACTTAATCTACGTATGTAAATATATATATCATATCTAAGAATCCGCTCTGATACCAATTATGGAGAAAATTCAGTGCAGAGGTAAAATAGTAATTTTAAAACTTTTTCAAAATTATGATTTTACAGCAGAAAAATATTAATTAATCTAATTAATTAATATGAATTTATCCTATATTAGGATCTAAATATGATATATAGCATGCATTCATTTAAATTTGAATTTCAAAATCAAACAGTCAACACTTTACTGTAATGTGTTCAGAACACAATACCTTTGTGCGGGTAGTAGATCGTCGCAATCTGATCACCGTCGGGAGAGTCTGATCATCGCAATACAGCCACACAGCATGTCTGACCTCTGTGGATCATCCACACGAAGCTCCCGGTCTGATCGACTCCTCACAAGTGCTAGCTCGTTGTAGAGCTCTTTTGACGGTCGATGCTAATCGAACTCCTTCGATCGATGTCTATCAATTCTTCGGATGCTTCGAATCATCAACAGACATGCTTGAGAGGATGTTGAAGATCTTCCTAAGATTTTATAGGCTCACGACACTCGTAGCTCACTTTCTCACTTCTCGAACCCCAAGCTAAAACTCTAGGAAACTCACCGAAAACCTTGCACCCACTTTTCTTTCTTTTCTTTCTTTTTCTCTTGGAAGGATATGGACTTCCTTCTTATGCACAAGACTTCTCACACCCTAGAATTTTTCTTCAAAAATCTTCTTCTTGCACGCCCCACTCTTCTCTTCCTTTTATAACCACGTCAAATGTCTTATCCAAAAGAAAGGATAAAGATGAGTAATTGCACATTTGAATTCAAATCAAATTTTGAATTCCAATAGACACCAACTCATCCCTTATCCACTAAAGGTGTGAGGCATGGCTTAAATTGTGCATGGAGTGATTTCATGAGAAATCTTTTCTCATGTAATAAATGGGGCATAAAAAAGGGGATAAGGTGCAAAGATTGATTGCCCATTCAAATTCAAACTTTATTTTGAATTTGAATGGCCAACCAATCATCCTTATCCATTCATATGGCACATTAAAGTGAGGTATGGAGAGGGCTTGGCATTAGGAAATAATTCATAAGAAGTTCCTTCTCATGAATTCAAATGGGTGCAATGGAAGTAAGGTGGCGCATGGAGATTGGGTCAAGATGGTTTAATTATTTAAACCAACCTAATTGAACCAAATAATTTAGGTCCAATTAGACTGATTTAAATTTAACTAAATTAGGTTTAATTAGGCTTAATAAAATTCTAATCAAATCAGAAATTGACTAAGCCAAACCCCTGATCAAATCAGGGACCAAACCATCTCGACGATTAGGTCACTCTTAACCTAATCGGGTCAAACCCAACTGAATCCAATTCAATTGGACTTGATTCAAAAATAATTACTCAATCAAATTGAGTTAATTAGTGATCAAATCACTAATTAAACCTCTCATAAATACTGAGTCCAAATCTGATGGGCAATCGGGCATCAAAATTCATCGATATGTAACCCTGATCGAAAAGTCCCAACCAGTGGGACTCTTGACCCCGGTACCCATAATGTGTGGAACTTGTGATCAGAGAATCTTGATTCTCGATCACTGAGTCTCAAACATATAGGATTCTACATCAGCCATCAGATCAGATAGGAACCTCTAATGTGTGTGACCCCGCAGGTTCGAACCTAAGTCGGTAGCACAGGAATCAATTCTTGTACTAATCGAAGTGACCATCTAGCAATGGTACCCAATATCCAGATAGGTCGAAGAGTCACAATCGTAACACTCAGAACCTACATGAATATGATTACTGTATAATTCATCCTTTTGACCCCTGTATTTAGGATGACTCAGGGTTAAACTGTCAACCCTGATCAGATCATCCGAATCGTGCTCAACTCAAACAGTCCTGTGACTCCTCACAAGGACTACCATGGCTAAGGTTTTGCTAAATTGAAATACGACTGTACACAGCTTCTAAACTGGAGTGGTCAATCCCATCTTGACGCACGCACTGACAAGTCAAGTACTTGACTACACCCAGCAGCCGTCCGTCACTGAATTAAAAATTCAGGTAGTCCAATACCTAAGTGTAGTGAGTTGCTTGCAAGTCACCATGACGGTCTCAGATCAGAGGGATATTTATACTCATATTCCATCGGAGCAAATCTTGACAACAGAAATAGCTCCGGAGTCGGTCACATTCAGTGCAGATGTACCCTTACATCTCACCTGTATGCCATACCAGTGTCTCCACACTCATTGGTTAAGAGGACAACCAACCTATATGGCACACAACGACCTATGCTTGATAAACGTTGTCGTCCTTAATAACAACGTATCATTTGATCGCGAACAGATTTAAGGACTAAATGATAAATCCTCCTTTGTCAAGTCTAAATAGTCCTAAGGACTTCACCACAACATAGGAGTTTATTAGAAGATGAAATATTTTGTGATGAAAAATATCAAAATAATTTTTATTAATTCATAATTCATGTACATATACAAAAATAAGCACAACCGTCAATAGACTGACGATTGGCTTTGGGACACTATTCCCAACAGAAGCTCGGCTGAAGTCTACCTGTAATAGAAGTTCGAAAGAAATTTGTTTATAGTAGAGGCTCGAATGGAATTTGCTTACGGTAGATATCCGGGATAGACCGTCCGCTGTAGGAGTTCGGAGTAGACCGCTCGTAGTAGAAGTTCGGAGTAGACCGCTCATAGTAGAAGTTCGACTCTCGCAGGAGCTCGATTGGAATCCTGAAGGTGGTCGACCATCGTAGAAACTTGGATAGAGTCTGATTACTGTAGAAATCTCATTGTCGGAGAAGCTCGGATATTGACGAAGTCCGGAAGAAGTTCGGAGAATAGTTGATCACTGTAGAAGGTCGGCTGATAGTGAGGTCTAGAGAGCCTTTGGAGCGACCTGGTAGATGGATGGAGAAGCTCATTGTCGGAGAAGTTCAGATGGTATTATGGAAGCTCGGACAGTCGAGAGGGTTCAAAGAGATGCCACATAAGGTCAGAAGCCAAAAAAGTCCTGGAAGGGTCGGTTTTTTACAAACTTCGGTTGGGGGTATTTTATACCCAACATGTGCAGTCTAAGTGGATTCTAGTACCCACTAAAGAATTAGGGTAATTCCATGAATTGGAGGTAGATGCTACCAATTCGAATAAAATAGCGGGAGAAACCTTTTGATTAAAGTCCAAATCTTTAGGTTTAATGAATCAATTACTAATTAGGTTATAATTTTTCTTTGTGCAGATATGGTCACTTTCCTATCGCTCTGATCATTGTTGGACAATGATAAGTTGGTGGGACCCAACTTTGGTAGCTGGTATCAAAAGTTGAAGATAGTCCTGGAGCATGAACGGATCCTATATGTGATAATGGATCCTGCACCTGAGGAGCCAGCTGCCAATGCACGTGGAATAGTCGGAGATACTTATCAGAAGTGGCTCAGTGATCGAACCACAATGCACTGCATCATGCTGGCTATCATGAGCGACAAGTTCAATCGTAGATTTGAGACGGCTCAGCCAAAGGACATGCTTCAAGTATTGGAGGATGCCTTTGGCACACCCGATGATGTGGAGAGGTACAAGACTAGTTGTGCCATCTTCAATGCCAAAATGCGAGATGGTGCTCCTGTCACTGATCATGTATTGTACATGATAGAGCTGATGGAGCATTTGAGCAAGCTCGGCTTTTCCTTGCATGAGCAGCTTGGGAAGGATGCAATACTGAACTCACTGTCCAAGTCTTATCTCCCATTCCTCACTCATTATAGAATGACAAAGTCTGAAGTAAACTACCACGGGTTACTGGGATTGCTTTAGAACTTTGAGAAGGATCACCAACTCTACAAAGAGTCGATGAACTTAGTGGGAGGTTCCTCTTCTGGTTCTCGACCCTTTGAGAAAGGGAAAAAGAATAAGAAGAAAAAAGTGATGAAGGTGCAAGTTTAGGCTGGGACATCTGTGCAGGGCCAGACCAGAAAGATCAAGCCTGATAAGAGTCTATTCTACTGGTAAGCACCCAAGATTAGATAGTGTATCAGATATCTACTTATGAAACTGTAGGCTAGGTCATATAAACGAGAATAGAATAAACAAGTTGACTCAAGAGAAAATCCTCAAAGTCAGTGATTGTGAATCACTTTCAACCTGTGAGTCCTATCTTCTTGGTAAAATGACCAAGTCACCTTTTACTGAAAAAGTGAGAGAGCTGCTGAACTCTTGGGCCTAGTACATACTGATGTATGCAGGCCCATGAGCACAAGTGCTAAAGATGGATATTTCTACTTCATCACTTTCATGGATGATCTATCCAGATATGGATATGTCTATCTGATGAAACATAAGTCAGATTCATTTAAATATTCAAACGATTCCGAAGTGAAGTAGAAAAATAAACTGAAAAGAGTATTAAAACTCTTCGGTCTTACCGAGGAGGGAAATACCTTTCTATTGAGTTTCTCATATATCTAGGAGAGAATGGGATTCTCTTCCAATGGACTCCTCCAGGAACACCATAGCATAATGGTGTGTCTGAAAGGAGAAATCAAACTCTATTAAACATGGTCCGATCCATGATGAATTTTGCCAGCTTGCCGATATCCTTCTGGGGATATGTACTCGAATCGATCTGTTATCTGTTAAATAGGGTTCCAAGTAAATCTGTAATTAAGACTCCATATGAGATATGAACAGGACGTAAGTCAGCACTTTCATACCTTAGGGTCTGGGGGTGCCCGACCTATGTCAAACGGTTAGTTACAGATAAACTTGGACCTAGGTCTAACAAATGCACATTCATAGGGTACCCTAAAGAGATCAAAGGATATTTTTTCTACCATACTGATGAACAAAATGTTTATCAGCCTTAAGACAACCTTTTTAGAAAAGAAGTTCCTTGGTGAAGGAACCGTTGCCTCCAAGGTTAAACTTGATGAAGTTCAACAGGTAGAAGGACCGACACCAATAGCTGAACCTGAGTCAGATTTGATTAGATCAGATCTGGAGCCCAATGTACCTGCACCATTAAGGCGATCCGATAGAGTACCGTGTCAACCAGACAAATACTATAGTTTCTTGATCCGAGACGGTGATCCCATCAAACTTGATGAGAATGATGAGGATCCGATCATCTATATGGATGCAATGCAAAGATCTGATTCTGAAAAATAGCTTGAAGCCATGAAATTCGAAATGAAGTCCGTGAAGGTCAACGATGTATGGACATTCGTTGACCCACCTGAAGGGGTTAAACTTATTGGGTGTAAATAGATCTTCAAAAGGAAGAGGGGCACAGACGAAAAGGTGGAGACCTATAAAGTCTGTCTGGTTGCTAAAGGGTATCGTCAACATTATGGTATTGACTATGACGAGACATTCTCTCCTGTGGTAATACTCAAATCTATTTGGATAATGCTTGCAATAGCTGCCCATCTAGATTATGAGATCTGGCAGATGGATGTAAAGACAGCTTTTCTGAATGGAGAGCTGACTGAAGAGGTATATATAATGCAATCGATGGGGTTTACATCCATAGATGAGTCCAAGGTGTGCAAGCTTCAGAGATTCATTTATGGATTGAAGCAAGCTTCTCGAAGTTGGAACATGCATTTTAATAAGGTGATCAAAACGTATGGCATCATTAAGAATGGAGAAGAGCCCTGCATCTATAAATGGACAAATGATCTAGTTATGATATACCTTGTCTTGTACGTGGATGATATTCTCATAATCAAAAAAGACATCCCCGCACTACAGGGAATAAAAGTTTGGTTGTTATCACAGTTCTCCATGAAGGACTTGGGTGAAGCATCCTACATCCTAAGGATGAAGATCTATAGGGATAGATCTAAAGGATGCTTGGGTTATCCCAGTCCACGTACATAGACACTGTGCTGAAGAAGTTCAGCATGGAGAATTTCAAGAAGGACTATCTACCGATAGGCCATAAAATTTCTCTCTCTAAGAAGGATTATCCGACAACTCCTGAAGAGAGAGAGCATATGAGTAGAATCTCATATGCTTCGACCGTGAGATCTATCATGTACGCCATGACATGTAGAAGGTCAGATATGGCATACTCACTAGGGGTAGTGAGTAGATACCAATCTAATCCTGGAGAAAACTACTAGAAAGTGGTTAAAGCCATCCTTAAATATTTGAAAAATACTAAGGATCAATGGTTGGTTTATGGCGAGTCAGATCTGAAACTTATGGGGTTCACAGACTCCAGCTTTCAATCTGACCATGATGACAGTAGAAGCATGTCGGGTTATATCTTTACTCTAAATAGTGAAGTCATCTGTTGGAAGAGTTTCAAGCAGCATACTATGGCAGGCCCTGTTTGTGAGGCGGAGTACATCGCAGCATCGAATGCCGTGAAGGAAGCTGTGTGGCTGAGAAAATTCATCATCGAGCTCGGAGTAGCATCCTCCCTCGATGGTCCGATCCTACTCTACTGCGACAGCACTGGTGCCATAGCTCAGGCGAAGAATCCAAAGCACACCAGCGGATGAAGCATATTTTATGCTACTTCCACCTAATCCGAGAGATCGTGGATCGAGGTGACATCGACCTTCAAAAGATCGACGGAAAGGAGAACCTAGCCGACCCCTTCACTAAAACCCTGACGATAAAGGAGTTCGACGATCACAAGTCGAAGATGGGTATTAGATACTGTGCCCAGTGGCTTTAGGACAAGTGAGAATTGTTGGAAAATATGTTCCAAAAGCCAATCGTCAGTCTGTTGACGGTAAAGCAACCTTGTATTGTAATTGATTTATTAATAAATAAAATATATTTTTGATATTTTCATCATAAGTTTTCATCTTCTAAAGAACTCCGTTGTTGTGATGAAGTCTTAGGACTATTTAGGTTCGATAAAGAGAGGATTTATCGATTAGTCCTTAAAATTATTCACGATCAAATGATAGGCTGTTAATAAGGACGACAGCTTCTATCGAGCATAGGTTGTTGTAGGCCATATGGGTTGGTTGTCCTCTTAACCAAAAAATATGAGACACTGGTAGGCATACAGGTGAGATGTAAGGATACATCATCATTAAACGTGACCAACTCTAGAGCATTCTGTTGTCGAGAATGTCTCTAATGAAATATAGGTATAAGTATCCCTTAGACCTGAGATCGCCTTAGTGACTTGCAAGCACTTCGCTGTGCTTTGATACTGGATTAAATAAATTTCTAATTTAGTGACAGAAGACTTTTAGGCATAGTTAAGTACTTGTGAAGTCGGAGTGTGATCAAGATAGGATTGACCACTCCAAGAGTTCGAGAAGAATGAGTCGCTGTATTTCAATTTAGCAAAATCTTGGCCAGGATAATCCATCAGATCGATTTGATATTTTGAAATACAATATGGACAACCTGATCAGAGTTGACAGTTGAACTCTAAGGTGTCCTATGAGCATTTTGGTCAAGGGGATGAATTATATGAAAACTATATCCGCATGGGTTCTAAGGATGTTGTTCTATACATTCGACCTATCCGATTGTCGGGTATCATTGCTAGATGGCCACTTCGATTGGTACAAAAATTTATTTCTATACTATCAACTTAGGTTTGGACCTACAAGGTCACATACATTAGAGTTCACGATCCGATCGGATGGTTGATCAACAATTAAAAATTATTCTAGGGTTAAATGATCAATACGATTGACATTTAACCTAGTGCAAATGTTGCAGGAGGATCGATTAGCAATTTGATTGCAAATTAGCTTAATTTGATTAAGCCAATGAATTGAGATTAAGTCTAATTGAATATGATTTAATTAGATTTAGTTTGGGCTTGATTGGATCAAGTTCAATTGATTTATTGGATAAGCCAAGTGCAAGGAAAAACTAGTCCTAGTTCAATTAAGACTTGGGTCAACCTAATTTCTAATTTGATTAAAAAATTAAATTAGATTTTTAATTAGATTAAAACCTATTTTAATTGATTGATTTGATTTTGGTTTGATTTGGTTTAAGAAATCAAATTTGAAACAAATCATAGATTGAATCCTAGTAAGACTAGGATTCCACCTTGCGCCACCTTAGCCCCCACACCCACTCTCTCTTATTTTGTGTGACAAATATTCTCTCCTAGGTCTTCATGCATGCCCAAAGGTTTTCTCTCTTTCTCTTTTATATAAAAAGTGGTTGTAGATCAAGTCAAAATAGGAATTAGTTTGGATTTCAAATTCTATGAGATAGAGTTTTAAGAAATCAAAACTCTTTTCTTATGGCACTGATTTTATCTAAATTTTTTTTAAAATTTTCATGACTTTTATGGCACATAATATGCACTCTTTGCTGGTGGTCCATGCACAAAAAGAAAGAGGAGACGCCCAAGAGTTGGGTGCCCCTTGTCTTGACATGTTTGGATAATCCTTGACTAGGTATTTAACCTAGACATAGACTCTATCATATCTCTCTATTTAAAATAAATTTCTTCATAAAATTTTCATAGAAAATAGAGAAAAGAGAGACCTTTGGGGCATGCAAAAATTAGGAAAAAAGAAAGTTGGAGCATGGAGATACAATAGACACAAGACTAGGTGTCTAGGTGAGAGCAAAGAGAAGAAGAAGAGGGTCTTCTTCTAGGGTTGCTTGTTCACCTCTTCCCTTCCTCATCTTGAGTTTTCTGAGAGTATCTCAGATCTAAAACTCCTTCTTCTACTTCTCATCTTTGGAAGAGTCCTAATCAAGAAGAAAGAGATATTTGATCGACCATCGAAGAAGGATCAGCGTAGTACTAGCATACTGTGCTAATTTTCTGGATCAGAACTTCTGATCGTGATTCGTGGGCTCGTGTGGACGACTCCTAGAGGTTGGATGCGTGTGTGGCTCACAATATCATCCTCAAGCTCTGATCAGCAAAGTTAAAATGTCTAACTTGCAAGGTAATAAATCCGATCTATTATATTTTACATACATTAGACGTAGTATAGAAACATGTTGAAATGATCAACATGTAGTTCTTATTCTTTATATTTTAATTTCTGATTTAATGCCATGTAATAATCATGTAATAGGATCTTAGATCTAGGAATTTTTTGATTTTATAAGATAAATTTTGATTTATTTTAGTCTTCCACTGCCTGATCTTGAAAAAATTTCAAGATCTAACCCTGAAATCCTAGATCTGGTTCTTTCAGCCTATGAGTTGGGCACTCCTTGTCTTGCCCTATTTGGATTTTTCTTGACTAGGTATTTGACCTAGACAAGACTTTTTTATATCTCTTTATTTAGGATGAATTTCTTCTTGAGATTTTCATGAATTATAGGGCATTGAGAGACCTTTGGGGCATGTGAAAATTAGGAAGAAAGAGTGTTGGGGCGTGGAGATATAATAGACACAAAACTAAGTGTCTGGGTTAGAGCAAAGAGAAGAAGAAGAGGGTCTTCTTCTAGGGTTGCTGAGTTCACCCCTTCTCTTCCTCCATCTGTGAGTTTTCTGAGAGTGTCTCACATCTAAAACTTCTTCTCCTACTTATCATATTTGGAAGAGTCTAAATCAAAAAGAAAGAGATATCTGATCGACCATCGAAGAAGGATCAGTACAGTACTAGCATACTATGCTGATTTCCTAGATCAGGACTTCTGATCATGATTCGTGGGCTCGTGTGGATGACTCTTAGAGGCCGGACACGTGTGCGGCTCACAACATCATCCTCAAACTCGGATCAATAAAGTTAGAATGTCTAACTTGCAAGGTAATGATCTGATCTATTATATCTTACATACATTAGATGTAGTATAGAAACATGTTGATACGATCAACATATAGTTCTTGCTCTTTATATTTTAATTTCTAATTTAATGCCATGTAATAATTATGTAATAGATCTTAGATCTAGAAATTCTCTAATTTTATAAGATAAATTTTGATTTATTTTAGTCTTTCGCTGTCTGATCTTGAAAAAGTTTCAAGATCTAACCCTGAAACCCTAGATCTAGTTCCTACAATTGGTATCAGAGCTTAGGTTATTTATTACATGATTATTTATACATGCTTAGATTATTTCTTAGATTAGATCTAATTTATAATTTGATTGTTAAATCTAAAATTAAAATTTTTAAATCAATCACGAACTGTAGGTTGTCCTGCTGTAAGGTTTATCCCTTACAGTGCAAAGGTTGTCCTAGTTCGTGTAGATCTATCTTTAATCATAAATTTGTTAGATATGATCTAGATTAAATTTATGATTTATTAGATTTAAAAGATGTTTAAATCTAAAATAAAATCTCCTTGTTAATAATTTTTGTGCAAAGAACCATCATATATTTGTCTGAAAAATTTGCGCAGTTTAAAGTTGAAATTGTTTCAATTACATGAACCTATTTAGATTAGATCTAAAATAGTTTCATGCTTATTTCACTTGCATTTTGATTATGAATCAAACATGCAATTTGATTGGTAGAACCATGTTGTAAAAATATTTTACAAACATGAAAATTATTTTCTAAAAGCCAAACCCCAACCCTCAACCCAAAACTTAATTGAGAATTAAGAAGTTGTTTGATTAGGTTCTAGGATTGTGAATTGAAGAACCTAAGACACAAACCATAACACATTGGGTTAATGGGTTAGTGAGAAATAGGTCCATTAATTGGATTAGACCTAAGGTTAGATTAAAGATGAACTTAATTAGAGAATTGACTAAATCTAATCAATTGTTATCTTAGATTAGGTCAAGGATTCTCTAGATCAATTACAATAGTTGTAGTTGGTCAAGTCTATATCTTTAATGAAAACCAAATGGACTTGATTCTTGGCTAAACGGTCTAGCACGAACTGTTAGGTTGATCTAATCGAAACTAATTAAATCAGTTGGTGTCTAAGATAAATCAGACCGGTGATTTTTAATTGGCAGCCTGCTTACCTGGCCATTTCTGATGGTGTCTAAGGCAAGCTTTGGCAGACCCTCCCATCGATCGAACTTACCTGGTCTCTTGGTGAAATTATATTTTGATCGGATCACTTGACTATTCAAGCTGACCCATGTCAGCTAAGTAAATCAGTGTGACTGATTTAGGTGCTCCTAGACCAGCCCTTTTAATGGTCTCCCTTAAGCTGACTTGGTGAAGCCAGTGGGAGGATCATGATAAGCTGGTTCATCTGACCTCCTCCTCTAAATCAATTAAATCTTCTAAAGTTATTAAGTCTTTAAAATAAAATAGTTATGGTGATAACTAGATCATAGCCTCCCATTAAGTGGATGATAATGGGTCCATTAGTTGGATAATCATTGGAGGCCCAAAGGCCTGGTGCTTATCAGCTGATGGAATTATCATTCATAATATGATTTCTTGACTGTATCTTTCTAAATGGTGGTTAGGTTAGCCAACCAAAATTGGGCCTAATCATTCATTGGCTAGATGGGCTAAGTATGGTCATGTTAATGGTTGGATCTAATCAGACCTTTTCAGTGGAGGGCAAAGCCTACTGATTAGGGACTGGGGCAAAATTAAAATTACTAAAAATTATTTAGAGAAATAATTGGTTATGAACCTACCCTTAGATGTACATAGGTTGGCCAACCAAAGTTGAGCTTGTGTGCAGTCTAAGTGAATTCTAGTACCCACTAAGGAATTAGGGTAATTCTTCGAATTAGAGGTAGAGGCTATCAATTTGAATAAAATAGTGAGAGAAACCTTTTGATTAAAGTTCAAATCTTTAGGTTTAATGAATCAATTACTAATTAGGTTATGATTTTTCTTTGTGTAGATATGGCCACTTCTCTATCGCTCCAATCATTGTTGGACAATGATAATTTGGTGGGACCCAACTTCGGTAGTTGGTACCGAAAGTTGAAGATAGTCCTGGAGCATCAACGGATCCTATATATGATAACGAATCCTAAACCTAAGAAGCCAGCTGCCAATACACGTGGAACAGTCAGAGACACTTACCAGAAGTGGCTCCGTGATCGGATCACGATGCGCTGCATCATGCTGGCTGCCATGAGCAACGAGTTTAGTCTCAGATTTGAGATGGCTCAGCCAAAGGACATACTTCAAGTGTTGGAGGATGCCTTTGGCACACCCGATAATGCGGAGAGACACAAGACTAGTTGTGCCATCTTCAATGCCAAAATACGGGATGGTGCCTCTGTCACTAATCATATATTGTACATGATCAAGCTGATGGAGCATTTGAGCAAGCTCAGCTTTTTCTTGCATGAGCAGCTTGGGAAAGATGCAATACTGAACTCGCTATCCAAGTCTTATCTCCTATTCCTCACTCATTATAGAATGACAAAGCCTGAAGTAAACTATCATGGGTTACTGGGGTTGCTTCAGAACTTTGAGAAGGATCACCAACTCCACAAAGAGTCGGTGAACTTAGTGGGAGGTTCGTATTCTGGTTCTCGACCCTTTGAGAAAGGGAAGAAAAATAAGAAGAAGAATGTGAAGAAGGTACAAGTTCAGATTGGAACATCAGTGCAGAGCCAGATCAGAAAGATCAAGCCCAATAAGAGTCAAACTGAATGCTTCTTTTGCAAGAAGCGGGGGCACTGGAAAAGAAACTTGTGGGGAAAATTCAGTGCAAGGGTAAAATGGTAATTTTAAATTTTTTTCAAAATCACTATTTTACAGTGAAAATTATTAATTAATCTAATTAATTAATAAAAATTTATCCTACACTAGGATCTAAATATGATATATAACATGCATGCATTTAAATTTAAAATTCGAATTTAAACAGTAAACACGTTACTGTAATGTGTTCAGAACATAATACCTTTGTATGGGTAGAAGATCACCACAATCTGATCACCGTCAGGAGAGTCTGATCATCGTGATGTAGCCATACAGTGTGTCTGGCGATCACCACAATCTGATCACCGTCAGGAGAGTCTGATCATCGTGATGTAGCCATACAGTGTGTCTGGCCTCTGTGGATCGTCTACACAAAGCTTTCGGTCTGATCGACTCCTCACGAGTGCTAGCTCGTTGTAGAGCCCTTTCGATGGCGATGCTAATTGAACTCCTTCGATCGATGTCTGTCGATTCTTCAAATACTCCAGATTGTTAGCAGACATGCCTAAGAGGATGTTGAAGATCTTTCTAAAATTTGGTGCACTCACGACACTCGTAGCTCACCTTCTCAATTTCGAACTCCAGGCTGAAACCATGAAGAACTCACAGAAACCCTGCGCACACTTTTTCTTTCTTTTCTTTCTTTTTCTCTCGAGAGGATATAGACCTTCACCTTACACACAAGGATTCCTCATGCCCAGATTCTCTCTCCAAAATTTTTCTTTTTTACACGTCCCACTCTTCTCCTCCTTTTAAACAATGTCAAATGTCTTATCCATGTGAGAGGATAAAGATGAGTAATTGCACATTTGAATTCAAATCAAATTTTGAATTCAAATGGAAACCAATTTATCCCTATCCACTAAGGGTGTTAGAGCATAGATTAATTTGTGCATGAGTAATTTCATGAGAAATATTTTCTCGTGTAATAAATGGGGTGCTAAAAGAGGATAAGATCAAGGTGCTAAGATTGGTTGCTCATTCAAATTCAAACTTTGTTTTGAATTTGAATGGCCAACCAATCATCCTTATCCACTCATTTGGTGCATTAAAGTAGGGTGTGAGGAGGGATTTGCGTGAGGAAAAATTCATGAGAACTTTCTTCTCGTGAATTCAAATGGGTGCAGTGGAAGTGAGGTGGCGCAGGGAGAATGGGTCAAGGTGGTTTCATTATTTAAACCAACCTAATTGAACCAAATAAGTTAGACCCAATTAGATTAATTTAAATCCAACCTAATTAGGCTTAATTAGGCTTAATAAAATCCTAATCAAATCAGAAATTGATTAAGCCCAACCCCTGATCAAATTAGAGACCAAACCATCTCGACGATTTGGTCAACTCTTAACCTAATCGGGTCAAACCCAACTGAATCCAATTCAATTGGACTTGATCCAAAAATAATTACTCAATCAAATTGAGTTAATTAGCGATCAAATCACTAATTAAACCTTTCATAAATATTGAATCCAAATCTGATGGATAATCGGACATCAGAATTCATCGATATGTAACCCTGATCGAAAAGTCCCAAACCAGTGGGACTCTTGACCTCGGTACCCAAAATGTGTGGGACTCATGATCAGAGAATCCTGATTCTCGATCATAGAGTTTCAGACATGTAGGATTCATAGTCCACGAGCATTAGGACTATTCATCAGTCATCAGATCAGATAGGAACCTCTAATGTGTGTGACCCCGCAAGTTCGAACCTAAGCCGGTAGCACAGGAACCAATTCCTGTACTAATCGAAGTGACCATCTAGCAATGGTACCCGACGATCGATAGGTCGAATAGTCACAATCGCAACACTCAGAACCTACGTGAATATGGTTACTGTATAATTCATCCTTTTGACCTCTGTGTTTAGGATGACTCAGGGTTAAACTATCAACCCTGATTAGATCATCCAAATCGTGCTCAACTCAAACAGTCCTGTGACTCCTCACAAAGACTACTCTGGCCAAAGTTTTGCTAAATTAAGACACGATTGTACACAGCTCCTAAACTAAAGTGGTCAATCCTATCTTGATACACGCACCGACAAGTCAAGTACTTGACTACACCCAGTAGCCTTCCGTCACTGAATTAGAAATTCAGGTAGTCCAGTGCCTAAGTGCAGTGAGTTGCTTGCAAGTCACCATGGCGGTCTCAGGTCGGAGGGATATTTATACTCATATTCCATCGGAGTAAATCTTGACAGCAGAAATAGCTCCGGAGTCGGTCACGTTCAATGCAGATGTACCCTTACATCTCACCTGTATGCCATACCAGTATCTCCACACTCATTGGTTAAGAGGACAACCAACCTATATGGCACACAACAACCTATACTTTATAAATATTGTCGTCCTTGGTAACAACGTATCATTTGGTCACGAACAGATTTAAGGGCTAAACGATAAATCCTCCTTTGTTGAGTCTAAATAGTCCTAAGGACTTCACCACAACATACGAGTTCATTAGAAGATGAAATATTTTGTGATGAAAAATATCAAAATAATTTTTATTAATTCATAATTCATATACATATACAAAAATAAGCACAACCGTCAACAGACTGATGATTAACTTTGGGACACTATTCCCAACAATCTCCCACTTAGCCTAAAGCCAATCGGTGCAGTATCTAATACCCATCTTCGACTTGTAGTCGTCGAACTCCTTCACCGTAATGGCTTTAGTGAATGGGTCGGCCAGGTTCTCCTTTTCATTGATCTTCAGAAGGTCGACGTCACCTCGATCCATAATTTTTCGGATGAGATGGTAGCGACGCAGAATATGCTTCGTCCGCTAGTGTGCCTTGGGTTCCTTCGCCTGAGCAATGGCTCCAGAGCTGTCACAATAGAGCAGAACTGGACCAACAAGGGAGGGTGCTACTCCGAGCTCAGTAATAAATTTTCTCAGCCACACCACTTTTTTGGCAGCATCTGATGCAACGACATACTCCGCCTCACAAACTGAATCAGCCACTGTGTGTTGCTTGGAACTCTTCCAGCAGATAGCCCCACTATTAAGGATAAAAATAAATCCTGACACACTTTTGCTGTCATCGTAATCAGACTGAAAACTAGAGTCTGTAAACCCTATAAGTCTCAAGTCTGATTCACCATAAACAAGCCACTGGTCCTTAGTATTTTTTAAATACTTTAGGATGGTTTTAACAACCTTCCAGTGATTCTCTCCTGGATCAGATTGGTATCTACTCACTACCCCTAGTGAGTATGCCATATCTGGTCATGTACATGTCATGGCGTACATGATAGATCCCACTGTCGAAGCATATGGAATCCTACCCATACGCTCTCTCTCTTGAGGTATTGTCGGACAATCCCTCTTCGAGAGAAAAATTTCATGGCCTATCGGTAGATAGCCTTTCTTGAAATTGTCCATGATGAACCTCTTCAGCATAGTATCTATGTACGTAGACTGGGATAAACCAAGCAACCTTTTAAATCTATCCCTATAGATCCTCATCCCTAGGATGTAGGAAGCTTCTCCCAAATCCTTCATGGAGAACTGTGACGACAGTCAAATCTTTATTCTCTGTAATGCAGGGACATCATTTTCGATTAAGAGAATATCATCCACATACAATACAAGAAATACCACTACTGGACCATTAGCCCACTTATAAATGCAAGGCTCTTCTCCATTCTTAACGAAGCTATACGTCTTGATCATCCTATCAAAACGTATGTTCCAACTCCGGGATGCCTGCTTAAGTCCATAAATGGACCTCTGTAGTCTGCACACCTTAGACTCATCAGTGGATGTGAATCTTTCAGGTTGTATCATATACACCTCTTCATCCAGCTTTTCATTTAGGAAAACTGTCTTACATCCATCTGTCAGATTTCATAGTCCAGATGGGCAGCTATCGCAAGCATAATCCGAAAGGATTTGAGCATTGCCATAGGAGAAAATGACTCGTCATAGTCTATACCATAACGTTGACGATATCCTTTGACAACTAGACGGGCTTTATAGGTTTTCACCTTTCTGTCTGCGCCCCTCTTCCTCTTGAAGACCCATTTACACCCTATGGGTTTTACTCCTTCGGGTGGGTCAACCAATGTCCACACATCGTTGACCTTCATGGACTGCATTTCGGATTTCATGGCCTCTAGCCATTTCTCAGAGTCGGGTCTCTGCATTGCATCCATGTAGGTGATCGGATCCTCATCATTTTCATCAAGTTTGATAGGATCATCGTTCCGGACCAAAAAACCATAGTATCTATCTGGTTGATGTGGTACTCTACCAGATTGCCTTAAGGGTGCTTGAACAATGGGCTCCGGATCTGATCTAATCAAATCTGATTCAGGTTCAGCAACTTGTGTCGATTTTTCCACCTATCAAACTTCGTCAAGTTCGATCTTAGAGGCAACAGTCCCTTCACCAAGGAACTCTTTTTTCAAAAAGATTGTCTTAAGGCTGACAAACACCTTTTGCTCATCAGTCAGATAGAAATAATATCCTTTGGTCTCTTTTGGGTATCCTATAAAATTACACTTGTCAGACCTAGGTCCTAGCTTGTCCGTAATTAAACGTTTAACATAAGTCGGATACCCCCAAACCCTAAGGTGCGAGAGTACTGGCTTACGTCCTATCCATATCTCATATGGCATTTTGGTTACAGACTTATTCGGAACTCTATTTAAAAGGTAACAAGCCGATTCGAGCGCATATCCCCAGAGAAGATCGGTAACCAGCAAACCCCATCATGGATCGAACCATGTCCAACAAGGTCTGATTCCTCCTTTCAGATACACCATTATGCTGTGGTGTTCCAGAAGGAGTCCATTGAGAGACAATCCCATTCTCCCCAAGATATGTCAGAAACTCATTGGAAAGGTATTCACCTCCTCGATCAGATCAAAGAGTTTTAATACACTTCCCAGTTTGTTTTTCTATCTCATTTCAGAATAGTTTGAACATTTCAAACGACTCTGACTTATGCTTCATTAAATAGATATACCCATACCTCGATAGGTCGTCTGTGAAGGTTATGAAGTAGAAATATCCACCTCTTGCACTTATGCTCATGGGTCCACATACATCAGAATGTACCAGATCCAAGAGTTCACTAGCTCGCTCATCTTTTCCATAAAAGGTGACTTGGTCATTTTATCAAGAAGACAGGACTCACAGGTTGGAAGTGATTCACAATCACCTACTTCAAGAATTCCTTCTTGTGCCAACCTGTTTATCCTGTTCTTATTGATATGACCTAGCCTACAGTGCCAAAGGTAGACTTCTGACATATTATCTATTCTAGGACATTTATCGGAGGTTTGAACCACATTAACAGGTTGTGATAGAAAGTAAATTACATTATAAAGTTGTCCAATAAACATTGTAACACCATTCAAAATGATATTGCAAATATTTTTTTTTATTAAAAATTGATAACCGTTCATGGTCAAAAGGCCTATAGAAATAATATTTAATAAAAAGTTTGGATAATAGTGACATTCACTCAAAATTATATTTCGAGAATTGATTACAAGGTTCATGATTTTTAATGCTAGAACTGAAACTTTGCTTCCATCTCCAACGTTTAGGAACCTCTCGTCTTCATCAAATCTCCTACTGACCTGCAGACCCTGCATCGAATTATAAATATGATAAGGGCTTCCGGTATCCAATACCCAGGCAGTAGTATCACAAATGAAAAAGTTGCAAGGTGTTATCATATAAGTATCTTGCTTCTTCTTTGGCCTGTTCGGGTCCAGTGAGGCAATGTATAGAGGACAATTCCTCTTCCAGTGCCCCTGCTTCTTGCAAAAGAAGCACTCCGCCTGGCGCTAATCGGGCTTGCACTTCTTGGTCTGACCCTGTGCAGACATCCTAGCATGCAGCTACACCTTCTTATTCTTCTTCTTCTTGTTCTTCTTTCCTTTTTTAAAGGGTCGACGATAAGAAGAAGACCCTCCCACAACATTCACCAACTCCTTATGGAGCTGGTGATCCTTCTCAAAGTTCTGCAGCAACCCCAACAAGCCGGGGTAGTTCACTGCAGGCTTTGTCATTCGAAAATGAGTAAGGAAAGGAAGGAAGGACTTGGACAGAGAATTAAGGATCGCATCCTTACCGAGCTGCTCGTGCAGGAGAAAATCCAGTTTACTTAGGCGTTCAATCATTTCGATCATGTACAGTACATGACCAGTGACTGAGGCTCTATCTCTCATTCGAGCATTGAAAATGGCACAACTAGTTTTGTGCCTTTCAACGTCGTCAGGCATGCCAAAAGAGTCGTTCAATATTTGAAGCATCTCTTGTGGCTGGGCGTTCTCGAACCTGCGACTGAACTCATCATTCATTGCCGCCAACATTATGCATCGGATGTTGGTGTGGTCGTTGAGCCACTTCTGGTAAGTATCTCGGACCGTCCCTCTAGCATTCAGGGCTGGCTCCTCAGGTGCCGGATCCGTTACTACATAAAGGATCCGTTTATGCTCAATGATGATTTTTAATTTTTGATACCAGCTATCGAAATTAGATCCCATGAGCTTGTCATTATCTAATAATGACCGAAGCGACAGGATAGTGGCCATAGCTGCATAAAGAAAAACCAGACCTATATTAGTACATAAATTATTAATACTAAAGACTTGGACTTTAGTCTAAAGTTTCTCTCAGTATTTTTACGAATTGGTAACCTCAACCTCCAATTCGAGGAATTACTTTAATTCTTTAATGGGTACTAAAATTCACACAGACTACACACGAGCCCAACTTTGGTTGGTCAACCCATGTGCATCTATGGGTAGGTTCATAACCAGTTATTTCTCTAAACAACTTCTAGTAATTAATTTTGCCCCATAACCTAATTAGTAGGCTTTGGCCTCCACTGAAAAAATCTGATTAGGTCCAACCATTAACATGATTTGATTTGGTGAATCGGACCAATAAATGATCAAGCCCGACTTTGGTCGGCCAACCTAACCACCATCAGAAAGACTCAAACCAAATTAACATACTATGAATGATAATTCCATTAGTCAATAAGCACCAGGCCTTTGGGCCTCCAATGATTATTAAACTAATGGACTCATTATCACTCACTTAATGGGAGGCTATGACTTAGTTATCAATATAACTTAATCATTTTTAGGACCTAATAATTTTTTTTTTTTGAGAATTTTATTAAAGAACAGATGAGAAAAAAATATCCAGCCAATTTCAATCCTCCCACTGACTTCACCAAGTCAGATTAAAAAGAATTTACTTAAAGCTGGCATTAGGAGCACCTAAATCAGTCAAACTGATTTACCTAATGACATGGGTGAGCTCTAATCACCAAGTGATCTAATCAAAACCTAATTCACCAGGTTGGCCAGGTAAGTGAGATCAGTGGTGGGGATAAGCCATTAACTCGTCAGAGATCGAATCACTGCGAGTAGCTCCAACTTAAAAACCACTGGTCAAACTGCCAAACTTACCTTAGACACCAACCGGTTCATTAGTTTTAATTTGATCAATTTAGTAAATAGGGTTCCACCACATAGCCATGAATTAAGTCCATCTTGGTTTAGTTAAAGACATGGACCCATTCAACTATAACTATTGGAGTTGAGTCTAGAGTATCCTTGACCTAATCTAATTCAATTTTTGATTAGATTTGACCAATTACTCTAATTTAGTCCATTTCTTTAAGCTAACCTTAGGTCTAACCCAATTATGGACCTAATCCATCTAACCCATTGACCTACAAGTTTATGCAATTGTCTTAGGTCTTAATTCACAATTCTAGACCTACTAGACAACACTTAATTCTTTTAATTAAGTATTTGGACTGATGGATCAAGGTTTGGCATTTTGAAAATAATTTTCAAATTTGAAAGGTTTTATTTTCTGTTCATCAAATATGTTGACTTATTATACAAATATATCAGCACATTTCATAAATAGCAATCCTATTGCTAATTACATAACAGAAAATAACTCAATCAAAATAAATCATAAATATTTCTTTCGCTGCTTCATCTACATGGGATATAATCAATCGGCACCCCTACCGCCATAGGAGACCCCATCGATTGTGAAGAGAGGGCCTTTAAACCCTACTTTTCTCCTATGACCGGACGGCCATGGCAACCAATCCAATTCGATTACTTGCTACTTGGATCAAGTATATCTAAATATATCAATTTTAAAATTTAAATTTTAAATTTTAAATTTTAAATTTTAAATTTTGAATTTCAAATTTCAAACAAATTTCAAATCTTAAATTTTTGAATTTTAAATTTTGAATTTCAAATTTTGAATCTAAAATTTTGAATTTTAAATTTAAAATTTCAACCAAATTTCAAATTTCAAATTTCAAATTTTTGAATTTTGAATTTTGAATTTTAAATTTCAAAATTCAAATTTTAAATTTTGAATTTCAAATTTTTGAATTTTGAATTTCGAACAACTTTCAAATTTCAAATTTCAAATTTAAACTTTTAGATTATAACTTAATCTATGCATGCAAATATATATATCATATCTAAGAACCCGCTCTGATACCATTTGTGGGAAAAATTCAGTGCAGGAGTAAAATGATAATTTTAAAATATTTTCTAAATCACTATTTTACAGTAAAAATTATTAATTAATCTAATTAATTAATAAAAATTTATCTTATACTAGGATCTAAATATGATATATAGCATGCATGCATTTAAATTTGAAATTTGAATTTAAACAGTAAACACTTTACTATAATATGTTCAGAACACAATACCTTTGTGCGGGTAGAAGATCGCCGTAATCTGATCATCGTCGGAAGAGTCTGATCATCGCGATGTAACCACACAGTGTGTCTAGCCTCTGTGGATCATCCACATGAAGCTCTCGATCTGATCGACTCCTCACGAGTGCTAGCTCATTGTAGAGCCCTTTCGACGGTCGATGCTGATCGAACTCCTTCGATCGATGTCTGTCGATTCTTTGGATACTCTGGATCATCAGCAGACGTGCTTGAGAGGATGTTGAAGATCTTTCTAAAATTTAGTGGGCTCACAACACTCGTAGCTCACCTTCTCAATTCCCGAACTCCAGGCTGAAATCCTGAAGAACTCATTGAAACCCTGCGCACACTTTTTCTTTTTTTTCTTTCTTTTTCTCTCGGAAGGATATAGACCTTCACCTTACACACAAGGATTCCTCACGCCCAAATTTTCTCTCTAAAATTTTTCTTTTTTACATGCCCCACTCTTCTCCTCCTTTTAAAACAATGTCAAACATCTTATCCACGTGAGAGGATAAAGATGAGTAATTGCACATTTGAATTCAAATCAAATTTTGAATTCAAATGGAAACCAATTTATCCCTATCCACTAAGGGTGTGAGAAGAGAGGGCGTGGCTTAATTTGTGTGTGAGTGATTTCATGAGAAACATTTTCTCATGTAATAAATGGGGTGCTAAAAGAGGATAAGGTCAAGGCGCTAAGATTGGTTGCTCATTCAAATTCAAACTTTGTTTTGAATTTGAATGGCCAACCAATCATCCTTATCCACTCATTTGGTGCATTAAAGTAGGGCATGAGGAGGGTTTTGCATGAGAAAAAATTCATGACAACTTCCTTCTCATGAATTCAAATGGGCGCAGTGGAAGTGAGGTGGCACAGGGAGAATGGGTCAAGGTGGTTTCATTATTTAAACCAACCTAATTGAACCAAATAAGTTAGGCCCAATTAGACTAATTTAAACCCAACTTAATTAGGCTTATTAGGTTCAATAAAATCTTAATCAAATCAAGAATTGATTAAGTCCAACCCCTGATCAAATCAGGGACCAAACCATCTCGACGATTAGGTCAACTCTTAACCTAATCGGGTCAAACCCAACTGAATCCAATTCAATTGGACTTGATCCAAAAATAATTACTCAATCAAATTGAGTTAATTAGCGATCAAATCATTAATTAAACCTCTCATAAATATTGAGTCCAAATTTGATGGGTAATCGGGCATCAGAATTCATCAATATGTAACCCTGATCGAAGAGTCCCAAACCAATGGGACTCTTGACCCCGATACCCAAAATATGTGGGACTCATGATCAGAGAATTCTGATTCTCGATCACAGAGTCCCAGACATGTAGGACTCATAGTCCATGAGCATTAGGACTCTTCATCAGCCATCAGATCAGATAAGAACCTCTAATGTGTGTGACCCCGCAGGTTCGAACCTAAGCCGGTAGCACAGGAACCAATTTCTGTACTAATCGAAGTGACCATCTAGCAATGGTACCCGATGATCGGATAGGTCAAATAGTCACAATCACAATACTCAGAACCTATGTGAATATGGTTACTGTATAATTCATCCTTTTGACCTCTGTGTTTAGGATGACTCAGGTTAAACTGTCAACCCTGATTAGATCAACCGAATCGTGCTCAACTCAAACAGTCCTGTGACTCCTCACAAAGACTACCCTGGTCAAGATTTTGCTAAATTGAAACACGACTGTACACAGCTCCTAAACTGGAGTGGTCAATCCCATCTTGACACACGCACCGACAAGTCAAGTACTTGACTACACCCAGCAGCCTTCCGTCACTGAATTAGAAATTCAGGTAGTCCAGTGCCTAAGTGCAGTGAGGTGCTTGCAAGTCACCGTGGTGGTTTCAGGTCGGAGGGACATTTATACTCATATTCCATCGGAGCAAATCTTGACAGCAGAAATAGCTCCGGAGTCGGTCACGTTCAGTGCAGATGTACCCTTACATCTCATCTGTATGCCATACCAGTGTCTCCACACTCATTGGTTAAGAGGACAACCAACCTATATGGCACACAACGACCTATACTTGATAAACATTGTCGTCCTTGATAACAACGTATCATTTGATCGCGAACAGATTTAAGGACTAAACGACAAATCTTCTTTTGTCGAGTCTAAATAGTCCTAAGGACTTCACCACAATATAGGAGTTCATTAGAAGATAAAATATTTTGTGATGAAAAATATCAAAATAATTTTTATTAATTCATAATTGATGTACATATACAAAAATGAGCACAACCGTCAACAGGCTGACGATTGGCTTTGGGACACTATTCCCAACAGAACTGTCCTCAGTACATTGCCACCCTAGACCCGAACAGGAAGAGAAAGAAGCCAGCTGTTGCTGGACAAGGTATTTATATGATAACTCCTTGCAATTTTTTTATTTGTGATATAACTGACTAGATATTGGATATCGATAGCCCTTACCATATTTGCAATTTATTGCAGGAGTTGCAGGTCAGTATGAGATTCGAGCAAGGTGAGAGATTCCTGAACATTGGAGATGGAAGACAAATTCCAGTTCTAGCATTAGAAATCTTGAAACTTGTATTTGAGTCCCATACTGTTGTTCTTAATGATTGTCATTTCTATCTCGATTTCTTTTTAAATGTTATTTCTGTAGGCCTTCTGGCCAAAAATGATTATGAAATTTCAATAAAGAAACAAGTTTGTAATATCATTATGAATGGTGTTACTATTTTTATGGACATTTGAACAATGGTGTATATATGTTATCACAACCTGTTAATGTAGTCTATTCTACTGGCAAGCACCCTAGATTAGATAGTGTATCAGATATCTGCTTATGGTACTGTAGGCTAGATCATATAAACAAGTACAGGATAAACAGGTTGACTCAAGAGGAAATCCTCGAAGTCAGTGATTGTGAATCACTTTCAATTTGTGAGTCCTATCTTCTTGGTAAAATGACCAGAGCACCTTTTTACTGAAAAAGGTGAGAGAGCTATTGAGCTCTTGGGCCTAGTACATACTGATGTATGCAGGCCCATAAGCACAAGTGCTAGAGATGGATATTTCTACTTCATCACTTTCATAGATGATCTATCCAAATATGGATATGTCTATCTGATGAAACATAAGTCGGATTCATTTGAAATGTTTAAACGATTCCGAAGTGAAGTAGAAAAATAAACTAGGAAGAGTATTAAAACTCTTCGATCTGATCAAGGAGGAGAATACCTTTCTGATGAGTTTCTCACATATCTAGGAGAGAATGGAATTCTCTCCCAATGGACTCTTCCAGGAACACCACAGCATAATGGTGTATCTGAAAGAAAAAATCAGACTCTATTAGATATGATCCGATCTATGATGGATTTTGCCAGCTTGCCGATATCCTTCTGGAGATATGCACTCGAATCGACCTGTTATCTGTTAAATAGAGTTTCAAGTAAGTCTATAATTAAGACTCCATATGAGATATAGACAGGGCATAAACCAGCACTTTCACACCTTAGAGTCTGGAGGTGCCCGACCTATGTTAAACAGTTAGTTACAGATAACTTGGACCAAGGTCTCGCAAATGCACATTCATAGGGTATCCCAAAGAGACCAAAAGACATTTTTTCTACCATGCTGATGAACAAAATGTGTTCATCAACCTTAAGGTAACTTTTTTAGAAAAGAAGATCCTTTGTGAAGGAACCGTTGTCTCTAAGGTTGAACTTGATGAAGTTTAAAAGGTAGAAGGACCGACATCAATAGCTGAACCTAAGTCAATTTGAATAGATTAGATCTGGAACCCAATGTACCTGTACCATTAAGATGATCCGGTAGAGTACCGCATCAGCCAGATAGATACTATAATTTTTTGGTCCGAGATGGTGATCCCATCGAACTCGATAAGAACGATGAGGATCCGATCACCTATATGGATGCAATGCAGAGACCTAATTTTGAGAAATGGTTTGAAGCTATAAAATTCGAAATAGAGTACATCGCAGCATCGGATGCCGTAAAGAAAGCTGTGTGGCTGAAAAATTCATCATCGAGCTCGGAGTAGCACCCTCCCTCAATGGTCCGATCCTGCTGTACTGCGACAGCACTGGTGCCATAGCACAGGCGAAGGAACCCAAAGCACACCAGCGAACAAAGCATATTTTGCATTGCTTCCACCTGATCTGGGAGATGGTGGATCGAGATGACGTCGATCTTCAGAAGATCGATAGAAAGGAGAATCTGGCCGACCCCTTCACTAAAGCCCTGGTAATAAAGGAGTTCGACAACCACAAGTCGAAGATGGGTATTAGATACTGTGCCAAGTAGCTTTAGGACAAGTGGGAGTTATTGAAAAATATGTTCTAAAAGCTAATCATCAACCTGTTGATAGTTGAGCAACCTTGTATTGTAATTGATTTGTTAATAAATAAAATATAATTTTGGCATTTTCATCATAAGTTTTCATCTTCTAATGAACTCCGTTGTTGTAATGAAATTTTTAGGACTATTTAGGTTCGATAAAGAGAAGATTTATCGATTAGTCCTTAAAACTGTTCATGATCAAATGATGGGCTGTTAGCAAGGATGACAGCTTCTATCGAGCATAGGTCGCTGTAGGCCATATGGGTTGGTTGTCCTCTTAACCAAGGAGTGTGGAGACACTGGTATGGCATACAGGTGAGATGTAAGGATACATTATCATTGAACATGACCAACTCTAGAGTATTCTGTTATCAAAATATCTCTGATGGGATATAGGTATAAGTGTCCCTTAGACCTGAGATCGCCTCAGTGACTTGCAAGCAACTCACTGTGCTTTAGTACTGGACTAACTAAATTTCTAATTCAGTGATGGAAGACTTTTGGGCACAGTCAAGTACTTGTGAAGTCGGAGTGTGATCAAGATGGGATTGATCACTCCAAGAGTTGGAGAAGAATGAGTCATTGTATTTCAATTTAGCAAAACCTTGGTCAGGATAATCCATCAGATGGATTTGATATTTTGAAATACAATGTGGATAACCTAATCAGAGTTGACAGTTGAAATCTGAGGTGTCCTATGAGCATTTTGGTCAAGAGGATGAATTATATGAAAATTATATCCGCATGGGTTCTAAGGATGTTGTTCTACACATTCGACCTATTCGACCATCGGGTACCATTGCTAGATGGTCACTTCAATTAGTATAAAAATTTATTTGTGTTACTGACTTAGGTTTGGACCCATGAGATCACACACATTAGAGTTCATGATCTGATCGAATGGTTGATCAACGATTAAGAATCATTCTAGGATTAAATGATCAATACGATTGACATTTAACCTAGTGCAAGTGTTGCAGGAGGATCATTAGCAATTCGATTGCTAATTGACTTAATTTGATTAAGCCAATAGGTTGAGATTAAGTCTAATTGAATATAATTTAATTAAATTTAGTTTGAATTTGATTGGATCAAATCTAATTGATTTATTGGATAAGCCAAGTGCAAGAAAAAACTAGTCCTAGTTCAATTAAGACTTGGGTCAACCTAATTTCTAATTCGATTAAAAAATTAAATTTAATTTAAATCTAATTTAATTTGATTAAATTAGGTTTTTAATTGAGTTAAAATCTATTTTAATTGGGTTAATTTGGTTTTGGTTTGATTTGATTTGAGAAACCAAATTTGAACAAGTCATAGATTGAATCCTATTAAGACTAGGATTCCACCTTGCGCCATCTTAGACCCCCACATCCACTCTCTATTATTTTGTGTGACAAAATCTTCTCTCCCAGACCTTCACACATGCCCAAAGCTTTCCACTCTTTCTCTCTTTCATGGAATGTGGTTGTGAACCAAGTCAAAGTAAGAATTAGTTTGGATTTCAAATTCTATGAGATAGAATTTTAGGAAACCAAAACTCTTTTCTTATGGCATTGATTTTACTCAGATTTTTTCTAAAATTTTCATGAATTTTATGGCATATATTGTGCACCCTTTACTGGTGGTCCATGATAGAAAAAGAAGGAGGGGGCGCCCATGAGTTGGGCACCCCTTGTCTTGCCCTGTTTGGATTTTTCTTGACTAGGTATTTGACCTAGACAAAGATTCTTCATATCTCTTTATTTAAGATAAATTTTTTCTTGATATTTTTGTTGATTATAGAGAATTGAGAGACCTTTTAGGTGTGTGAAAATTAGGAAGAAAGAGTATTGGGGTATGGAGATATAATAGACACAAAACTAAGTGTTTGGGTTAGAGCAAAGAAAAGAAGAAGAGGGTCTTCTTCTAGGGTTGCTGAGTTTACCTCTTTCCTTCCTCTATCTATGAGTTTCCTGAGAGTGTCTCACATCTAAAACTTTTTCTCTTACTTTTCATCTTTGAAAGAATTCAAATCAAGAAGAAGGAGGCATCTGATCGATCATCGAAGAAGGATCAGCTCAGTACTAGCATACTATGCTGATTTTCTGGATCAGAATTTCTGATCATGATTCGTGGCTCATGTGGATGACTCTTAGAGGTCGGACATATATGTGGCTCACAACATTATCCTCAAGCCTAGATCAGCAAAGTTAGAACATCTAACTTGCAAGATAATAGATCTGATCTATTATATTTTACATACATTAGATGTAGTATAGAAATATGTTGATATGATCAACATATAGTTCTTGCTCTTTATATTTTAATTTATGATTTAATATCATATAATAATCATGTAATAAAATCTTAGATCTAGAGATTTTCTAATTTTATAAGATAAATTTTAATTTATTTTAGTCTTTCACTGTCAGATCTTGAAAAAGTTTCAAGATCTAACCCTGAAATCCTAGATCTGGTTCCTTCATGCCCCTACATGCTACTAGACATTATTGATGGATTATGGGATCAATAAAAATTATTTTGATGATTAATAATTTTTAATAGATGAGTTGAAATTATTTCAATCCATTGAAAGAAATTTTAATGATATTTTGATGGAGATCAAAATATATCTCACTATCAGATAAAATAGACCTATGAAATCACACACAAAAGAGGTCCTGACTGATCAAATTATTGAATTATGATTTTGAATCATAAAAGAATTCAATTATCAATATGATTGAGATTGGACTAATATGTAAAAATTGAAGGAAAAAATGGCTTTTTCCTTGTAGGATCTTCCAGATCTAATGAGATCTGGGATGGAATATTTCAAAAAAAATATATCCTATGATATTTCAGATCTAAGATCTATTAGGTCTAATTCTTATTATCTGATATTAAATCTTTAAATCTAGAAATATGAGGAATAGACAAATACCTCTAGGGTAACTAGATTACCTTGTAGATGATCGCAGCAATGCCCAAGGTTCTAAAATAGCCACGTAGTCATCTGGCCTCTATCGATATCCACTCGAGCAGGATCTGGATCATCTTCTCCTCATGAATCGTTGCTCCAAAAATCAGATCTGGATCTGATCTGGAAGATCTTCTGAAGCTGGAGCAGCAGCTTCTCGATAAATCTCTGCAGCCTTCTAATCAGGAAGCCACCACGTCTTGGATAAGCACCAGATAGATGCCCAACCTTTTGGATGTGAAGATTGGAGGGAGAAGAGTAGAGGGGGCATAGAGAAGTGGAGGGTTTCAGGCTTTTTTGGGTATTGAGCAGAGTCTCAGCCCTAGGCGCAGATAAGGTTTAAATGACCTTGCTGCGCCATGCAGTGCCGCATCATTTGATCAATCAGAAAATTTTAATTAATTCTGAAAAAATTTTGATTGGTGGAGTGATATTATTTGATAATATCATATAAGAATCCCCACAATCCCTCCTACTGTTGGTGCCAACACTGGATAAGCACAGTGAGATTGGCACCCCACAGTCCAAGTTGATCAAAAGATCAGAGTCCTTATCTCATGGGATTCTATTCTTATCCACTTGGGGTGCACGCCCAATCTGAATATGGTGCCTACTTTGAGGCCCAATTTAGTAGGTGGATACTCCATAAAAAATCTCCAATGACCTCTTGCCAAGTGGCCTTCAGTCCAAGATCCATGGGTCAATGTTTGATCAATGTCCTAAAACAAAAATGGCAGGTGACAGGAATTAGCAGGTGTTGTCTTAAATTCATCTCATGAATTAAGATAAGTCCTTTCTAAACTGGACTGGCTTCAGTCAGACTGAGAAAAACTTTCTCAAGATTCTTTGGATGAGTCAAATCACATTTGGCTCAGACGAGATAGAAAAGATTACACGAGGAGAAAGTTATGCTCAATCATATGCTAGCACGATTTTCTTGAACCTAATTGGATCTAATCCAAATCAATCAAACTGGGCTAGCTTAATTGATGACATCTAGATCCTAACTCTTATTTGTGTGATTTAGTTAGGTTCATTTCCGTATGGTAATGAGACATGTCGTGATCTCATCATCGACATTATCGAAACTCCTTTCGATGGACTAGAACTCTTCTGATTCAGACAATCAGAATGATCGATCATCAAGATCATTCTAATTTTTCTCAAAATCCACTAGTGACACCTAGTAGTATATGGTGGCAACCCATCAGAAATGAAGACGAACCTCTCGATGCAGCTACCTGTGTGATTGAGTTCTTCTATCATGAGTCCCAACTGAATTAGGGTTAAGGTGAACTCGTCAAACCCAACATCAGTCATATGAATCAATCGATCGATCCAAGTCCGATCTGAAATCTTAATGGAAATTTTTTTCTATTATTTCACTCTGCCATGGCCATGGGCTTAAGGACTCGATCTTTCGATCATCATAGGACTACTCCTCTCGTCTACCGAGGTTGATAGATCCCATCTTGGTGCAATCTGGTTCCTACAATGAATATGCTACAGCCAACATACACCACAGGATTTCGAATGGCTAGAAGATCGAGTTATGGTGTAGTCAAACTATAACACACTCAAGATAAACTGTTGATGCACCTCAGGTCAAAGAACTAGACACACAGCTGCAGCATCGAGCTAGTCATCGACGAGAAGGTAGACTTCCTTACGACTGTTCGAGATGGTCACGCTCAGTACTCTCATTCTCAATGAATACCTGTACTCTCACTCGGTGTCTCCACACCGTAGACTCAAAACACATCTACCCTAAGAAAGCGATCGTACACCAACCTTCCAGATCGATCACCATCCTCGTGATGATCCTATGGTCAGGAGCTATTTATGAGTTAGTTATGTAAATTCATGCCTTAAATTTTCAACTCTTGAAAATATGAATTAACATTCCTACTGTTGGGAAATGTGTCCCAAAAAGCCAATCGTCAAGCTGTTGACGGTTGAGCAACCAAGTATTGTAATTAATTTGTTAATAAATAAAATATATTTGGCATCTTCATCATAAGCTTTCATCTTCTAATGAACTCCGTTATTATGATGAAGTCCTTAGGACTATTTAAGTTCGATAAAAAGAGGATTTATCGATTAGTCCTTAAAACTGTTCATGACCAAATGATAGGCTGTTAATAAGGACGACAGTTTCTATCGAGCATAGGTCGCTGTAGGCCATATGGGTTGGTTGTCCTCTTAACCAAGGAGTGTGGAGACACTGGTATGGCATACAGATGAGATGTAAGGATACATCATCATTGAACGTGACCAACTCAGAGCATTCTGCTGTCGAGAATGTCTCTGATGGGATATAGGTATAAGTGTCCCTTAGACTTGAGATCGCCTCAGTGACTTGCAAGCAACTCACAGTGCTTTGGTACTGGACTAACTGAATTTCTAATTCAGGGATGGAAGGCTTCCGGGCATAGTTAAGTACTTGCAAAGTCAGAGTGTGATCGAGATGGGATTGACCACTCCAAGAGTTGGAGAAGAATGAGTCATGTATTTCAATTTAGCAAAACCTTTTCAGGGTAATCCATTAGATGGATTTGATATTTTGAAATACAATGTGGACAACCTGATCAGAGTTGACAGTTGAACTCTGGGGTGTCCTATGATCATTTTGGTCAAGGGGATGAATTATATGAAAACTATATCCGCATGGGTTCTAAGGATGTTGTTCTACACATTCGACCTATCCGGTCATCGGGTACCATTGCTAGATGGTCACTTCGATTGGTACAAAAATTTATTCCTGTGCTATCGACTTAGGTTCAGACCTATGAAGTCACACACATTAGAGTTCATGATCCGATCAGATGGTTGATCAATGATTAAGAATTGTTCTAGGGTTAAATGATCAATATGATTGACATTTAACCCAGTGCAAGTATTGCAGGAGGATCGATTAGCAATTCGATTGCTAATTGGCTTAATTTGATTAAGCCAATGGGCTGACATTAAGTCTAATTAAATATGATTTAATTAGATTTATTTTGGGCTTGATTGGATCAAGTCCAATTGGTTTATTGGATAAGCCAAGTGCAAGGAAAAACTAGTCCTAGTTCAACTAGGACTTGGGTCAATCTAATTTCTAATTTGATTAGAAAATTAAATCAGATTTAAATCTAATTTAATCTAATTAAATTAGGTTCTTAATTGAATTAAGATCTATTTTAATTAGGTTGATCTAATTTTGATTTGATTTGGTTTGGAAAACCAAATTAAAACAAATCATAAGATAGAATCCTAGTAAGACTAGGATTCCACCTTGCACCACATAAGCCTTCCCCACACCCTCTCTCTTATTCAACGCCAATCTCTACTTATTTTATGCAACAAAAGCCCTCTCTCAGGTCTCTCTCACATTCACAAAAGGTTTCCTCTCTTCTTTCTTACATGGAAGGTGGTTTGGATCAAATCAAAAAGGAATAAGTTTGGATTTCGAATTCTATGAGATAGAGTTTTAGAAATTCAAAACTCTTTCAATTTTGCACCGAATTTATCCAAATTTTTTTTGAAATTTTTGTAACTTTTAGGGTATACATTGTGCACCCTTTTTTGATAATCCATGCACAAAAATATGGAGGAGGTGCTCAAGAGTTGGGCGCCCCTTAACTTGCCATGTTTGGATAAGCCTTGACTAAGTATTTGACCTAGACAAGGACTCTATCATATCTCTCTGTATAAAATGAGTTTGTTTATAAAATTTTTGTTGAAGATAGATACTTGAGAGACCTTTGATCCATCCAAAAATCATAGAGAAAGACCTTTGGGTCGTGGAGATATAAAAGACACAAGTTAGGGTGTCTAGAGAGAAAAACGTGAAGAAGAAGAGGGTCTTCTTCTAGAGTTTTTTGTTTTCATATCTTTCCTCCCTCCATCTTGAGTTTTCTGAGAGTGTCTCAGATCTAAACTCCTCCTTCTACTTTTTATCTTTGGAAGAGTCCAAATCAAGAAGAAGGAGGCACCTGATCAACCATCAAAGAAGGATCGACGCAGTACTAGCATACTGTGCTGATTTCTTGAAACAGGACTTCTGATCGAGATTCGTGGGCTCGTGTGGATGACTCCTAGAGCTGGATGCATGTGCGGCTTGCAACATCATCCTTAAGCCCGGATCAGCGAGGTTAGAGCATCTAACTTGCAAGGTAATAGATCTGATCTATTGTTTAATACATACATTAGATGTGGTATAGAAACATGTTGATATGATCAACATGTAGTTCATGCTATATTTATATATTTTAATTTTTGATTTAATACTATATAATAATCATGTAATAAGATCTTAAATCTAGAAATTTTTTAATTTTAAAAAATAAATTTTGATTTATTTTAGTCTTCCACTGTATGATCTTGAAAAAGTTTCAAGATCTAACCCTGAAACCCTAGATCTGGTTCCTACAATTGGTATCAGAGCCCAGGTTCTTTATTACATGATTATTTATACATGTTTAGATTATTTCTTAGATTAGATCTAATTTATAATCTGATTATTAAATTTAAAATTAAAATTTTAGATCAATCACAAACTGCAAGGTTGTCCTGCTGTAAGGTTTACCCCTTACAGTGCAATGGTTGTCCTAGTTTGTGTAGATCTATCTTTAATCATAAATTTGTTAGATATGATCTAGATTAAATTTATGATTTATTAGATTTAAAAGATATTTAAATCTGAAATAAAATCTCTTTTTTAATAATTTTTGTGCAAAGAAATTGTTTAAAGTTGAAATTGTTTCAATTACATGAACCTGTTTAGATTAGATCTAAAGTAATTTTATGTTTATTTCACTTGTATCTTGATTATGAATCAAACATGCAATATGGTTGGTAGATTCATATTATAAAATTATTTTACAAATATGAAAATTATTTTTTGAAAAGCCGAACCCAACCCTCAGTCCAAAACTTAATTAAGAATTAAGAAGTTGTTTGATTAGGTTCTAGGATTGTGAATTGAAGAACCTAAGACACAAATTATAACACATTGGGTTAATGGGTTAGTGGAAATTAGATCCATTAATTGGGTTAGACCTATGGTTAGATTAAAGATGGACTTAATTAGAGAATTGACTAAATCTAATCAATTGTTGTCTTAGATTAGGTCAAGGATTCTCTAGATCAATTACAATAGTTGTAGTTGGTCAAGTCCATATCTTTAACGAGAACCAAATGGACTTGATTCTTGGCTAAGCGGTCTAGCACAAACTGTTAGGTTGATCTAATCGAAACTAATTAAACCAGTTGGTGTCTAAGGTAAACCAGACCGGTGATTTTTAATTGGGAGCCCGCTTACCTAGCCATTTCTAATGGTGTCTAAGGCAAGCTTTGGCAGACCCTCCCACCGATCGAATTTACCTGGCCTCTTGGTGAAATTATATTTTGATCAGATCACTTGACTATTCGAGCTGACCCATGTCAGCTAGGTAAATCAGTGTGACTGATTTAGGTGCTCCTAGACCAACCCTTTTAATGGTCTCCCTTAAGCTGACTTGGTGAAGCCAGTGGGAGGATAATGATAAGCTGGTTCATCTGACCTCATCCTCTATATTATTTAAATCCTCTAAAATTATTAGGTCCTTAAAATGATAAAGTTATGGAGATAACTGAGTCATAGCCTCCCATTAAGGTGTTTGATAATGAGTCCATTAACTCAATAATCATTGCAGACCCAAAGGCCTGGTGCTTGTTGACTAATGGAATTGTCATTCATCATATGACGACTTGGAAGTGTCTCTCTAATGGTGGTTAGGTGAGCCAACCAAAGTTGGACTTAATCATTCGTTGGTTAGATACATCAAGTATGATCATGTTAATGGTTGGACCTAACCGGATCCTTGCAGTGGAGGCCAAAGCCTACTGATTAGGTTTCTGGGGCAAAACTAAAATTACTAGAAATTGTTTAGAGAAACAATTGGTTATGAACCTACCCTTAGATGTACATGGGTTGACCAACCAAAGTTGGACTTGTGTGCAGTCTAAGTGGATTCTAGTACCCGCTAAGGAATTAGGATAATTCCTCGAGTTGGAGGTAGAGGCTACCAATTCGAATAAAATAGTGGGAGAAACCTTTTGATTAAAGTCCAAATCTTTAGGTTTAATGAATCAATTACTAATTAGGTTATGGTTCTCCTTTGTGCAAATATGGCCACTTTCCTATTGCTCCGATCATTGTTGGACAATGATAAGTTGGTGGGACCCAACTTGGTAGCTGATACCGAAAGTTGAAGATAGCCCTGGAGCATGAATGGATCCTATATGTCATAATGGATCCTGCACCTGAGGAGCCAGTTGCCAATGCACGTGGAACAGTCAAAGACACTTACCAGAAGTGGCTCAGTGATCGGACCACGGTGTGCTGTATCATGCTGGCTACTATGAGCGACGAGTTCAGTCGCAGATTCGAGACGGCTCAGCCAAAGGGCATGCTTCAAGTGTTGGAGGATGCCTTTGGCACACCCGATGACGTGGAGAGGCACAAGACTAGTTGTGCCATCTTCAATGCCAAAATGCGGGATGGTGCCTCTGTCACTGATCATATATTGTACATAATCGAGCTGATGGAACGATTGAGCAAGTTCGGCTTTCCCTTGCATGAGCAGCTTGGGAAAGATGCAATACTGAACTCGCTGCCCAAGTCTTATCTCCCATTCCTCACTCATTATAGAATGACAAAGCCTGAAGTAAACTACCATGGGTTACTGGGGTTGCTTCAAAACTTTGAGAAGGATCACCAACTTCACAAGGAGTCGGTGAACTTAGTGGGAGGTTCGTCTTCTGGTTCTCGATCTTTTGAGAAAGAGAAGAAGAACAAGAAGAAGAAAGTGAAGAAGGTGCAAGTTCAGGTTGGGACATCAGTGCAGAGCCAGACCAAAAAGATCAAGCCTGATAAGAGTCTATTCTACTGGCAAGCACCCTAGATTAGATAGTGTGTCAGATATCTACTTATGGCACTGTAGGCTCGGTCATATAAACAAGAACAGAATAAATAGGTTGACTCAAGAGAAAATCCTCGAAGTCAGTGATTGTGAATCACTTCCAACCTGTGAGTCCTGTCTTCTTGGTAAAATAACCAAGTCACCTTTTACTGAAAAAGATGAGAGAGCTACTGAGCTCTTGGGTCTAGTACATACTGATGTATGCGGGCCCATGAGCACTAGTGCTAGAGGTGGATATTTCTACTTCATAACTTTCACAGATGACCTATCCCGATATGGATATGTCTATCTGATGAAACATAAGTCGGATTCATTTGAAATGTTCAAACGATTCCGAAGTGAAGTAGAAAAACAAACTGGGAAGAGTATTAAAACTCTTCGATCTGATCGAGGAGGAGAATACCTTTCTAGTGAATTTCTCACATATCTAGGAGAGAATGAGATTCTCTCCCAATGGACTCCTCCAGGAACACCACAGCATAATGGTGTGTCTGAAAGGAGGAATCGGACTTTGTTAGACATGGTCCGATCCATGATGGATTTTGCTAGCTTGCCGATATCCTTCTGGGGATATGCACTCGAATCGGCCAGTTATCTGTTAAATAGGGTTCCAAGTAAGTCTGTAATTAAGACTCCATATGAGATATGGACGGGACGTAAGCCAGTACTTTCACACCTTAGGGTTGGGGGTGCCCGACCTATGTCAAACGATTAGTCACAGACAAACTTGGACCTAGGTCTGACAAATGCTCATTCATAGGGTACCCCAAAGAGATAAAAGGATATTTTTTCTACCATGCTGATGAACAAAAGGTGTTCGTCAGCCTTAAGGCAATCTTTTTAGAAAAGAAGTTCCTTGGTGAAGGAACCGTTGCCTCTAAGGTTGAACTTTATGAAGTTCAACAGGTAGAAGGACCGACACCAATAGCTGAACCTGAGTCGGATATGATTAGATCAGATTCGAAGCCCAATATACCTGCACCATTAAGGCGATCCGATAGAGTACCGCATCAGCCGGACAGATACTATGGTTTCTTGATCCGGAACGGTGATCCCATCGAACTTGATGAGAATAATGAGGATCCGATCACCTATATAGATGCAATGCAGAGACCTGATTCTGAGAAATGGCTTGAAGCCATGAAATCCGAAATGGAGTCCATGAAGGTCAACGATGTATGGACATTGGTTGACCCACCTGAAGGGGTTAAACCCATTGGGTGTAAATGGGTCTTCAAAAGGAAGAGGGGCGCAGATGGAAAGGTGGAGACCTATAAAGCCCGTCTGATCACCAAGGGGTATCGTCAACGTTATGGTATTGACTATGATGAGATGTTTTTCCCTGTGGCAATGCTCAAATCCATTCGGATAATGCTTGCAATAGCTGCCCATCTGGATTATGAGATCTGGCAGATGGATGTAAAGACAGCTTTCCTGAATGGAAAGTTGACCGAAGAGGTGTATATGATATAACCTGAGGGGTTTACATCCACAAATGAGTCCAAGGTGTGCAAGCTTCAGAGATCCATTTATGGATTGAAGTAAGCTTCTCGAAGTTGGAACATGCATTTTGATAAGGTGATCAAAATGTATGGCTTCATAAGAATGAAGAAAAGTCCTGTATCTATAAATGGGCAAATAGTCCAGTTGTGGTATTCCTTGTCTTGTACGTGGATGATATTCTCTTAATCGGGAATGACATCCCCACTACAGGGAATAAAAGTTTGGTTGTCATCACAGTTCTCCATGAAGGACTTGGGTGAAGCATCCTACATCCTAGGGATGAAGATCCATAGGGATAGATCTAAAAGGATGCTTGGGTTATCCCAGTCCATGTACATAGACACTGTGCTGAAGAGGTTCAGCATGGAGAATTTCAAGAAGGGCTATCTACCGATAGGCCATGAAATTTCTCTCTCTAAGAAGGATTATCCGACAACTCCTGAAGAGAGAGAGCGTATGAGTAGAGTCCCATATGCTTCAGTCGTGGGATCTATCATGTACGCCATGACATGTACAAGACCAGATGTGGCATACTCACTAGGAGTAGTGAGTAGATACCAATCTGATCCTGGAGAAAATCACTAGAAAGTAGTTAAAGCCATCCTTAAGTATTTGAGAAATACTAAGGACCAATGGTTGGTTTATGGCAAGTCAGATCTGAAACTTGTGGGGTTCACAGACTCTAGCTTCCAATCTGACCATGATGACAGCAGGAGTGTGTGGGTTATATCTTTACTTTGAATGGTGGAGCCATCTGCTGGAAGAGTTCAAGCAGCATACTGTGGCAGACTCTGTTTGTGAACAGAGTACATCGCAGCATCGGATGCCGCGAAGGAAGCTGTGTGGCTAAAAAAATTCATCATCGAGCTCAGAGTAGCACCCTCCCTCGATGGTCCAGTCCTGCTCTACTGCGACAGCACTGGTGCCATAGCTCAGGTGAAGGAACCCAAAGCACATCAGCAGACGAAGCACATCTTGCACAGCTTCCACCTGGTCTGAGAGAACGTCGACCTTCAAAAGATCGACAGAAAGGAGAACCTAGCTGACCCCTTCACTAAAGCCCTGGCGATAAAGGAGTTCGACAACCTCAAGTCGAAGATGGGTATTAGATACTATGCCGAGTGACTTTAGACAAGTGGGAGTTGTTGGGAAATGTGTCCCAAAAAGCCAATCGTCAAGCTGTTGAGGTTGAGCAACCAAGTATTGTAATTGATTTGTTAATAAATAAAATATATTTGGCATCTATATCATAAGCTTTCATCTTCTAATGAACTCCGTTGTTATGATGAAGTCCTTAGGATTATTTAAGTTTGATAAAGAGAGGATTTATCGATTAGTCCTTAAAACTGTTCACGACCAAATGATAGGCTGTTAATAAGGATGATTGTTTCTATCGAGCATAGGTCGCTGTAGGCCATATGGGTTGTTGTCCTCTTAACCAAGGAGTGTGGAGACACTGGTATGGCATACAGGTGAGATGTAAGGGTACATCATCATTGAACGTGACCAACTCCAGAGCATTCTGCTGTCGAGAATGTCTCTGAGGGATATAGGTATAAGTGTCCCTTAGACTTGAGATCGCCTCAGTGACTTGCAAGCAACTCACAGTGCTTTGGTACTGGACTAACTGAATTTCTAATTCAGGGATGGAAGGCTTCTGGGCACAGTTAAGTACTTGCAAAGTCAGTGTGATCGAGATGGGATTGACCACTCCAAGAGTTGGAGAAGAATGAGTCGCTGTATTTCAATTTAGCAAAATCTTGGCCAGGGTAATCCATCAGATGGATTTGATATTTTGAAATACAATGTGGACAACCTGACCAGAGTTGACAGTTGAACTCTGGGGTGTCCTATGATTATTTTGGTCAAGGGGATGAATTATATGAAAACTATATCCGCATGGGTTCTAAGGATGTTGTTCTACACATTCGACCTATCCGATCATCGGGTACCATTGCTAGATGGTCACTTCGATTGGTACAAAAATTTATTCCTGTGCTACCGACTTAGGTTCGGACCTATGAGGTCACACACATTAGAGTTCATGATCCGATCAGATGGTTGATCAACGATTAAGAATCGTTCTAGGGTTAAATGATCAATACGATTGACATTTAACCCAGTGCAAGTATTGCAGGAGGATCGATTAGCAATTCGATTGCTAATTGGCTTAATTTGATTAAGCCAATGGGCTGACATTAAGTCTAATTAAATATGATTTAATTAGATTTATTTTGGGCTTGATTGGATCAAGTCCAATTGGTTTATTGGATAAGCCAAGTGCAAGGAAAAACTAGTCCTAGTTCAACTAGGACTTGGGTCAATCTAATTTCTAATTTGATTAGAAAATTAAATCAGATTTAAATCTAATTTAATCTGATTAAATTAGGTTCTTAATTAGGTTAAGACTTATTTTAATTAGGTTGATCTAATTTTGGTTTGATTTGGTTTGAGAAACCAAATTAAAACAAATCATAAGATAGAATCCTAGTAAGACTAGGATTCCACCTTGCGCCACATAAGCCTTCCCCACGCCCTCTCTCTTATTCAATACCAATCTCCACTTATTTTGTGCAACAAAAGCCCTCTCCCAGGTCTCTCCCACATTCACAAAAGGTTTCCTCTCTTCTTTCTTACATGGAAGGTGGTTTGGATCAAATAAAAAAGGAATAAGTTTGGATTTCGAATTCTATGAGATAGAGTTTTAGAAATCCAAAACTCTTTCAATTTTGCACCGAATTTATCCAAATTTTTTTTAAAATTTTTGTAGCTTTTAGGTATACATTGTACATCCTTTTCTAATAATTTATGCATGAAAATATGGAGGAGGTGCTCAAGAGTTGGGCGTCCCTTAACTTGCCATGTTTGGATAAGCCTTGACTAGGTATTTGACCTAGACAAGGACTCTATCATATCTCTCTGTATAAAATGAGTTTCTTCATAAATTTTTATTGAAGATAAAAATTTGAGAGACCTTTGAGCCATCTAAAAATTAGAGAGAAAGACTTTTGGGTCGTGGAGATATAAAAGATGCAAGTTATGGTATCTAGAGAAAAAACGTGAAGAAGAAGAGGGTCTTCTTTTAGGGTTTTTTGTTTTCATATCTTTCCTCCCTCCATCTTGAGTTTTCTGAGAGTGTCTCAGATCTAAAACTCCTCCTTCTACTTTTCATCTTTGGAAGAGTCCAAATCAAGAAGAAGGAGGCACCTGATCAACCATCAAAGAAGGATCGGCCAGTACTAGCATACTGTGCTGATTTCCTGAAGCAGGACTTCTGATCGAGATTCATGGCTCGTGTGGATGACTCCTAGAGGTCAGATGCGTGTGTGGCTTGCAACATCATCCTTAAACCCGGATCAGCGAGGTTAGAGCGTCTAACTTGCAAGGTAATAGATCTGATCTATTGTTTAATACATACATTAGATGTGGTATAGAAACATGTTGATATGATCAACATGTAGTTCATGCTATATTTATATATTTTAATTTTTGATTTAATGCTATATAATAATCATGTAATAAGATCTTAGATCTAGGGATTCTTAATTTTAGAAAATAAATTTTGATTTATTTTAGTCTTCCACTGTATGATCTTGAAAAAGTTTCAAGATCTAACCCTGAAATCCTAGATCTGGTTCCTACACCTACTAACTCAAAGGATGTATCACAGACATAATGTATACAATATGATAGTAGAATAATTTTTTTATTTATTTATAGTTAAAATTATAAATTTGTCCTTACATTTGTATAGAAATGTGTCAGCCAATCTGGCATCTAGGGCACACATCTAACAAACTCTCACTTGACCTAATGCCAATTGGCTACATATCTAAGTCCCATCTTCTCAAGGTGGGCTTCGATCTTCTACTGGCCTAATGGCTTTGTCAGTGGATCTGCCATATTATCTGTGGAGTCGACTCTCTTAACCTCGACATAACTCTTTTCGAGGTAATCACGAATCAGATGGAATCGTCACTCGATATGCTTGGACTTCTGGTGAGACCTTGGCTCCTTAGCTAGGGCTATGGCGTCATTATTGTCGCAGTAAAGAAGGATGGCATCCGATGACATCACTCCAAGCTCTGCGGTAAACTTTTATACCAGAATACCTCTTTCGCATCTTTCGATGCAGCAATATACTCTGCCTCCATGGTGGAATCAGCAATTACCGTCTGCTTGAAACTCTTCTAGCTAACTGCACCACCATTGCAAATAAACAGACTTCCAGATATCGACTTTCGATCATCTATATCAGACATAAAGTCTGAGTCTATAAATCTCTGAATCTAGAGTTCTCCATTCCCAAAGACTAGAAACATATCTTTAGTCCTTCTCAAGTACTTAAGGATACATTTCACAGAAATCCAGTGCTCTTCGTCTGGATTTGACTGATATCTGCTTGTGACACTCACAGCATGGACTATATCAGATCGTGTACATAGCATGGCATACATGAGGCTCCCTATTGTCGAAGCATAAGGGATCTTGCTCATGCGTTCAATCTCCTCAGGTGTGCTAGGGCACATCTTCTTGGAGAGATGAATGCCATGTCTAAAAGGTACTAAACCTCTTTTGAAGTTTTTCATGCTAAACCTTTTTAGCACTTCCACTATGTACATCTTCTGTGAAAGTCCCAGCATCCTATTTGGTCTATTTCTATAGACCTTAATATCCAGTATAAAGGATGCCTCTCCTAGATCTTTCATAGAGAACTCCTTAGACAACCATATTTTGACTGAGGTCAACATGAAAATATCATTCCCAATCAGAGGATGTCATCTACGTACAGTACGAGAAAGACAACTGCACTCCCACTGACCTTCTTGAATACACATGGTTCTTCCTCGTTCTTGATGAAATCAAACATTTTGATCACATCATTGAAATGAGTATTCCAGCTCCGAGATGCTTGCTTAAGTCCATAAATGGACCTTTGCAGCTTACAGACCTTGTGATCATCATCACTGGATGTGAAACCAAGTGGCTGTTCCATATAGATATTTTTCTCAAGATATCCATTTAAGAACACCATTTTCATGTCCATCTGCCATATTTCATAATCGAAATAGGCTGCAACAGCAAGCAATGTGCGGATGGATTTTAGCATGGCTACGGACGAGAAGGTATCCTGATAGTCAATGCCTTCGCACTGACTATAACCTTTTGCTGCGAGCCTAACCTTGAATGTCTCCACATTCTCATCTGCACCTATCTTTCTCTTGAAGATCCATTTACACCTAATAGGTACAATACCTTCAGGTGGATCTACCAAGGTCCAGACTTGGTTTGAGTGCATCGAGTCAATTTCTGATCTCATTGCCTCTAACCATTTCTCAGAGTCGATATCTGATATCATCTCGTCATAGATCTTGAGATCATTACTATGAGCCACATTTCTCGTGAGGAATATTTTCTTTACTTCCTCTTGTATAGTACCTAAGTACCTTTCAGGAGGATGGAAAACTCTAGTCGATCTACGAGGTGGAAGAGGTTGTGTTAGGACTGATTTTAATTGATTGGGTTTCTCAGGTTCTTTAGCTCATTGTTCTTGGGAGACATTCTCCTTGAGCTTAATTATTCTTCTGATGTCATCATCTTGAATAAACTATTTTTCAAAAAAAATAGCATGTCGATTTATAATCACATTGTGATCTTTCAAAATATAGAAATAGTATCCTAATGACTCTTTAGGATATCCTATGAACCGAGCTCTTAAAGACCTGAACTCTAACTTGTCCGCCTGCTGTCTCTTGACATGAGCCGAACAACCCCAAATTCTGAGATGACTCAGACTTGGTTTCTTACCATGCCATATCTCATATGGTGTGGTAAGAACAGTTTTAGAGGAAACCCTATTTAACACATATATTGCTATCATGAGACAATATCTCCAAAGAAACTCAGAGAGGTCCATGAAACTCATCATGGAATGGACCATATCTAATAGGGTCTGATTTCTCCATTTTGAAACCCCGTTGAGTTGTGGCATTCCAGGTGGAGTCCATTAAGAGACTATGCCATTATCTTTAAGATAGTCTAGGAACTTTCGACTAAGGTATTCACCTCCTCGATCTGATCGAAGAACCTTAATGGGCCTTCCTGAATTCTTTAAACTTTTCAAAGGCTTCAGATTTGTGTTTCATTAGAAACACATATCCGTACCTAAATATATCATCGATAAAGGTAATGAAGTAGACATAGTTGCCTCTAGCTGGCATATCAAATGGGCTGCACACATCCGTATGTACTAGGGCAAGTAGGTCTGTGGCCCTTTCCCCATGTCCCACAAAAGGAAGCTTGGTCATTTTGCCTTGAAGGCATGATTCACAAACTGGATATGACTCGGAAGTCAACGGACTCAATAGCCCGAATTTCTCTAATTTGTTAACCTTATCTTCTGCTATATGACCTAGCCTTAGGTGCCACAGATACCTATCATTTAGACTATCTCTAGGCCTTTTAATTCCTATGGCATTCACATTTTTCTTGATATTAAATACAGATACATCAATATGTAGCTGATAGAGACCATTAATAAGAAAATCATTTGTAACTTTATTATTTTCATAAAATATATTACAATGGTCCTTATGAAAGCTAATCACATAGCCTTCTTGTGCTAAACATGAAATAGAAATCAAATTCCTGCTTGCTGCAGGCACATAATAACAGTCTCTAAGAACTAAATCTAATCCTACCGGTAATCACAGAGGATAGATTTTCATAGCCACAGTAGCAACTCTTGCTCCGTTCTTGATGCATAGGATCATATCTCCATCCCTCAGCCTCCTGCTCTCTTCAAGATCCTGCATAGAAGTGTACAAATGAGCACTAGAACCAGAGTCAAGTACCCAACTGGATGCAGAGAAAACTGTAAGATTAGATTCTATAACGAGCATACCTCCAGAAGGACCATCCTTCTTGTTCTTCAGGGTGGTCAAGTACTGAGGATAGTTTTGTTTCCAATGGCCGTCTGAATTGCAGTGAAAATATTTTTTCTTTTCAGCAGCCTTCTTCTTCAGTTCCGTCTTCTTCCTTTTCCCATCCACCTTCTGCTTCTTCGTAGATTTTTTCTTCTTTCCAAAAGACTTTCTCTTGGAAAAAGTCTGCTCCACAGTAAGGACTAAGCCTTTTGAACTCTTCAAAGAAAGCTCAGCCATAACCAACATGTTCATTAACTCAGCCAAGGTACACTACATCTTATGCATATGGAAGTTCATGATGAACTGACTATATGCATCAGACAAGGACTGAAGGATCACATCAATCTGAAAATCTTTGTCTAAGATGATACCGAGCTTCTCAAGCTCCTCAAGGTCCTTGATCATTGTCAAACAATGATCTTGGATTAACTGCCCATCACGTATTTTAGCCTTAAAAAGTCTTTGGCAGACTTGATACTTGGCTGCGTGATTTTGTTCACCAAACAACTCTTGTAGGTGAGCCAACATTTGGCAGATAGTCATAATATTCTCATGTTGGTGCTGTAAGTCATCAGACATTGCACCCAACATGTAGTACCTGGCTTTGTTATCTTCATCCGTCCACTTTTTCAAGATGCTCTCTGTTCAGCAGTCGGATGTGCTGGCATAGCAGGTGGGTCCTGGTCCAAGACATGAGTCAGTTTCTCGAAACCCAGAACAATTCTGTAGTTCCTCAACCAGTCCTTGAAATTGGGTCCAGTCAATCTGTGGGTGTCTAGTATTTTGGTCAGGGGGTTGAACACAGACATGTTTCCTGTAAAGAGTCAAAAGTTTCTAGTTAGATTTTATAATCAAACTTAACCAATTTGTTTAGGAGTTTCATTTTTAAACAAATTAGGCTCCCACTATTTTCTCAAATCCCTACACTCCCTAGGTAGAGATGTGAAAATCTTCGTGATTAATGATTTCTAGTGGGTGGTGCGGTCTCACCGACTGGCTCACCACCTCACCTAACATTATTGGTGATGGGTCAACCGGTGAGTGGACAACTCTTGTCCAATGATTCTCTAATTATGGTGCACCCAAAACTTGGTCTCTAATTCATGAAGCTCACTGTGTCTGGAATATTGCTCCAATCCTTAGTTAAGTCAGACCCACCATTTGCACGAATTAGATTCCTGATTGGGTCCCTCACCGTATCCAGAATATTGAACACAACCCATCCTTTAATTCGTAGCATTCAATGCCTAATGGACATGGTTGCGTCTTTCCAGTGCAACTGAGCCACTGTAACCAGTCGAGAATAATCAACCCCGGGAAGGATCCACACATCCACAATGATGGAAGACCTTAGACTTAATGTTTTCTTAAGGAGATTTGATTTAGGTCTCATTAAACTTGACTTGACATAGTCATAACAATTATGACTAACCTAGTGGCATGGGTTAGCTTGAATTGTTAGCCACCTCAAATCAGAACTGAATCGACACATATGGCCAGATAAGTGAGACCGGTGGGAGGGATATGCCATTAACTTGACAAGAACGCATTCGAGTCGAGTAGCTCCTAATTAAAAATCAGTCGGTCGCATCTGCCCAACTTACCTTAGACACCAAATTGTCGAACCAGAACCAATTGGATTAGTCTACAATTCAAGCTCTAACCACTGAGCCAAATTAGGTCTTAACTTGATCAAGTCACATCTAAATGTGATTCGACCTTGATCTAGACTTAATCCTATTAGGTTGGTCAATTATTAGCTTTCATGATCTCACCTAACCAACTTTTGATTCGATTTGATCAACCGCTAGACCTAATTGAGCTACCCAAGTCTGAATTCAATTTTATGAAAATGATTTAGATATGAAATTTTCAATTTTAGACCTAATTTAATTTCATAAGCTTAATTCATTAATTAAGTCTTGGGTTTATAAACAAAATATGTAAATAAATCCTAAGGTTTCAGGATCTAGGATTTTGCAGAAAAGTAAATTTTGATTTTTGATTAAGGATGAACGTGCAGCACCCCTACACGCCATAAGAACACCCCATTGAATGGGAGGAGAAGATTTTAAACCTTACTTTGTTCTTATGATCGAACGGCCATGCGGAACACCTCAATCAGAAATATTAATTTAACTACAAAACTAGTTAGATCTAAGTTATATATCACATATATAATTTCAGATCTAAGTTATACATGCTTTGCATACATCTCATGTATTAAAATCTGATCTAATTAGCATGCTTTCAGATCTGATACATCATATATAATATCTAAAAAATAAGATTTAAATTGAACTATTCAATATGAAATCTATTCTAGACAATTACTAGAAAATTCTGCAGCTAGTCTAGGCATGCAACAGATCAATCTTATAAATTAATTAAATTTTATTTTTTATTTTTTGATCTAAATATAATATTTATAATATCAAAAAAATAGAAAATAAATTAGATTTAATTTATATTTTAATCATATTAAAATATAAAACTATAAGACTATTCATAGATTAAACTACTCCTAGTCTAGTCATGCATCTCATACATGTTAGATCTACTTAGATTTAATTTTAAATTTTTTTGATTTTAGATCCTATCATATCTGATATGATATTTAAAATCCATCAATATTAGATAAATAAAAATAAAAATTAGATCTAAATTAGATCTGAAATAGAGCCATCAACCTGGCTCTAATACCAGTTGAAGAGAAAAACAGCTTTTTCCTTGTAGGATCTTTCAGATCTAATGAGATCTGGGGTGGAATATTTCAAAAAAAAAATTATCCTATGATATTTTAGATCTCAGATCTATTAAATTAATTCTTATTATCTGATATTAAATCTAAAATTAAATCTAAAAATATGAGGAATAGAGAAATACCTCTAGGATAACTAGATTACCTTGTAGATGATCACAGCAATATCTGAGGTTCTAAAATAGCCACATAGTCGTCTGACCTCTATCAGTATCCACTCAAGCAAGATCTAGATCATCTTCTCCTCATGAATCTTTGTTCTAAAAATTAGATCTGGATCTGATCTGAAAGATCTTCAAAAGATCTTCTGAAGCTGGAGCAGCAGCTTCTCGACAAATCTCTGTAGCCTTCTAATCAGGAAGCCACCATGCCTTGGATAAGCACCAGATGGATGCCCAACCTCTTGGACATGAAGAGGGGAGGGAGAGGAGTAGAGGGGGCATGGAGAAGTGGAGGGGTTTCAAGCTTTTGCTGGGTATTGAGTAGAGTCTCAACCCTAGGCGCAGATAGGGTTTAAATAGACCCTGCTGCGTCATGCAGTGCCACATCATTCGATCAATCAGAAAATTCTAATTAATTTTGAAAAAATTTTGATTGGTGGAGTGATATCATCTGATCAAATCAGATAAGAATCTCCATAATCCCTCCTACTGTTGGCACCAACACTGGATAAGCACAGTGAGATTGGCGCCCCACAGTCCAAGTTGATCAAGGGATCAGAGTCCTCATCTCATGGGACTCTATCCTTATCCACTTGGGGTGTAAGCCCAATCTGAATATGGTGCCCACTTTGAGGCCCAATTTAGTAGGTGGATACTCCATAAAAAATCTTCAATGACCTCTTGTCAAGTGGCCTTCAGTCCAAGGTCCATGGGTCAACGTTTGACCAATGTCCTAAAACAGAAATGGCAGATGACAGGAATTAGCAGGTATTGTCTTAAATTCATCTCATGAATTGAGAGAAATCTTCTCAAAATTCTCTGAGTGAGTCAAATCATATTTGGCTCAGTCGAGATAGAAAAGTTTATACAAGGAGAAAGTTAGGCTCAATCGTGTGCTAGCACAATTTTCTTGAACCTGATTGGATCTAATCCAAATCAATCAAACCGGACTAGCTCAATTAATGACATGACATCTAGACCCTAACTCTTGTTTGTGTGACTCAGTTAGGTTCATTTCCATATGGTAATGAGATATGTCATGATCTCATCATCGACATTATCGAAACTCCTTTCGATGGATCAGAACTCTTCTGATTCAGATAATCAGAATGATCGATCATCAAGATCATTCTAATTACTCCCAAAATCCATCAGTGACACCTAGCAGTATATGGTGGCAATCCATCAGAAATGAAGACGAACCTCTCAGTGCAGTTACCTGTGTGATTGAGTTCTTCTATCATGAGTCCCGACTGAATTAGGATTAAGATGAACTCGTCAAACCCAACATCAATCATATGAATCAATCGATCGATCCAAGTCTGATGTGAAATCTTAATAAAAAATTCTTTTCTATTATTTCACTCTGCCATGGCATGGGCTTAAGGACTCAATTTTTTGGTCATCATAGGACTATTCCTCTCATCTACTGAGGTTGATTGATCCCATCTTAGCGCAATCTAATTTCTATAATGAATATGCTACAACCAACATACACCTCAAGATTTCGAATGGCTAGGAGATCGAGTTATGGTATAGTCAAACTGTAACACACTCAAGGTGAACTGTCGATGCACCTCAGGTCAAAGAACTAGACACAGTTGCAACATCGAGCTAGTCATCAACGAGAAGGTAGACTTCCTTATGACTGCTCAAGGTGGTCACGCTCAGTACTCTCATTCTCAACGAATATCTGGACTCTCGCTCGGTGTCTCCACACCGTAGACTCAAGATACATCTACCCTAAGGAAGTGATCGTACACCAACCTTTCGGATCGATCACCATCCTCGTGATGATCCTATGGTCAGATGCTATTTATGAGTTAGTTATGTAAATTCATGCCTTAAATTTTCAACTCTTAAAAATATGAATTAACATTTCTACTAACTCAAAGGATGTATCACAGACATAATGTACACAATGTGATAGTAGAATAATCTTTTTATTTATTTATGTCAAAATTATAAATTTGCTCTTATATTTGTACAGGAATGTGTCAGCCAATTTGGCATCTAGGGCACACATCTAACAAAAATTACATAAAAAACTTACTAAGAGTTAGTAAATTATAGGAAGAATTAATTATAATTATTGTTAGATTATTTGATTTGATCAAATAATGGGGCTGAGTCTTAGTCAAATTAAATTAAGATTTAATTTGATTAGACTTGTTTGAGTTTGAATCAGATTGGATTTCATAAATCTAAAATAGTTTTGGATTCAATTGAGTTTTGACTTATTTGGAAAATCAAATCAGTTTGGATTCAAATCCAAACCTAATTGGATTTGGACAAAGTGTTTGACTTGGTCCAAGCAAGCCTCATGCCCCAAGAAACCTCACACCTCATAAGAAATCATTGTGGAATATTTTTTTTGCATGGAGAAAGGAGGGCGCATAAAGGATGGGGCAGCTACTCCTAGAGTCCTCCTCATGGAATCTATCTCATCCTAACAAATCCTAATAGGATTAGGTTTGATGTTGGATTTAAAGGGAGAGAAACATGAAGCGGCTCCTTAAGGAGGTTAGCATGAAAAGAAACTAGATCTAAGGCGTGTAAGAAAGAAAAGAAAGGGAGGCATGCATGAGATGGAGATGGCACACAAAAAGAAAAGAAAAAGGGATGGGCGTGCCATGTGATGGACACCTCACCCTTCATCTCTCTTCCTCTCTTCCTATGTCCATGAGATGGACGTGAGACTTCTCTCCCTCTCTCTATTCCACACGTCCAAGAGTTGGATGCCTTTCTCATCTCTTTCTCCTTTATAATCAGTCCAAGAGTTGGATAGAAAGAAAAGAAAAAAGATTTGATCTCTTGTTCTTCTTCTTTTTTTTTAAGAAGTGAAAGAAAAAAGAAAATCAAATTAGATCTAATTTTTTGATCTTCTTATAGATCTCTTCGATTTTTTTGAGAAGAGAATTAAAAGAGAGAAAAGATTTGATAATACAAGGAGTGAGTTCTATAAAGAAGCTAGCACTCTGATGAGATCGGGATCTCTTGATCAGATCAGCCTTGTGTGGATATCTGTAGAGGTCGGATACTTATGCGACTTCATATAAATTTTGAAGATATCTATAAATCATCGGATTGTGGCTTCAACGGATCTTTAAGATATCTACAGATCATCAGATTGTGGTGAAGATCTATCCACATAAAAATAAAAATTAAATTTTTATTTCTATACAAATCTTAATCTTATACATATGATGATGCCTGGAGTTATGTTGAGATATGAAATCTATGCATGCTGAATTAGATTAGATTTAATTAGTGATTTATTTTATAATCATTCTGATATAAGATTGTCCTGACATAACGTTGATATGTTATGTTGCATGGTTGTCCTAGAACAATGTTGAAATAGTTTTGAAATTTTTTTCTTCCATTGTATGTTTTAAAAATTTTTAAAATTTCTGCATGCATAACAATTACTATATGATGGCGTTTCCTAACAAATTATGTATAGATACTTAAAGAAATATAAGTGGGGGCATGTGGATATGACCAATTTTTTTTTAATTTTACTCATATGCAGGTAGTGACCGAAGCTCATAGTTATTGCAACTGATAACTTGATGCTCGTCGGGATGAACTGGATGGTCGAAAGAGTCTTGACATCATGATCATGGAGTCAATGCCAAAAGAAATATAAGGACATTATATCTTCGACATATCATCTAAAAAAGACATGAGAATTATTGTTTGAGCAATAAAGGAGTTTCGTTATTTAATTATTAGTTCAACAAATTGTTACATATTACTATTACTATGGAATGATGGTTGTTGGGTATAAAATACCCCCCAGTCGAAGTTCGTGACAGGAGTGACCCTCCGGAGATTCTACTGACTTCCGACCTTCGACGACATCTCTCCGAACCCCTCTGGCGACCGAGCCTCTGCAACACTCCCAAGTTTTGCCGATGGACAAGCCCCCGCCAGCGTCGACCGGATTATTCGCGACGTCCGGACTCCTACGGGAGCCAGACTCCGCCCCGACTTCAATTACAGGAAGACTCCGCCCGGACTCCTATGGGAGCCGGACTCCGCCCACGACTTCACTTACAGGTAGACTTCGTCCAGACTCCTACGGGAGTCGGACTTCGCCCCCAACTTCAATTGCAGGTAGACTTCGCCCAGACTCCTACGGGAGCCGGATCTCGTCCCTGACTCCGGCTGCAGGGAGACTTCGCCCGGACTCCTACGAGAGCCGGACTCCACCCCAACTTCAATTACAGAAAGACTCTGCCCGGACTCCTACGGGAGCCGGACTCCGCCCATGACTTCACTTACAGGTAGACTTCGTCCGGACTCCTACGGGAGCCGGACTTCGCCCCCAACTTCAATTACAGGTAGACTTCACCTGGACTCCTACGGGAGCCAGATCTCGTCCCTGACTCCGGCTACATGGAGACTTCGCCGGACTCCTACGGGAGTCGGACTCCGCCCCGACTTCAATTACAGGAAGACTCTGCCCGGACTCCTACGGGAGTCGGACTCCGCCCACGACTTCACTTATAGGTAGACTTCGTCCGGACTCCTACAGGAGCCGGACTTCGCCCCCAACTTCAATTGCAGGTAGATTTCGCTCGGACTCCTACGGGAGCCGGATCTCATCCCCGACTCTGGCTGCAGGGAGACTTCGTCCGGACTCCTATGGGAGTCGGACTCCGCCCCGACTTCAATTACAGGAAGACTCCGCCCGAACTCCTACGGGAGCCGGACTCCGCCCACGACTTCACTTACAGGTAGACTTCATCCGGACTCCTACGGGAGCCGGACTTCGCCCCCAACTTCAATTGCAGGTAGACTTCGCCCGAACTCCTACAGGAGTCGGATCTCGTCCCCGACTCCGACTGCAGAGAGACTTCGCCCGGACTCCTATGGGAGCCGGACTCCGCCCTGACTTCAATTACAGGAAGACTCTGCCCGGACTCCTACGGGAGCCAGACTCCGCCCATGACTTCACTTACAGGTAGACTTCGTCCGGACTTCTACGGGAGTCGGACTTCGCCCCCAACTTCAATTGCAGGTAGACTTCGCCCGGACTCCTATGGGAGCCGGATCTCGTCCCCGGCTCCGGCTGCAGGGAGACTTCGCTCGGACTCCTACGGGAGCCGGACTTCGCCCCCAACTTCAATTGTAGGTAGACTTCGCTAGGTCTCCTACGGGAGCCGGATCTCGTCCCCGACTCCAGCTGCAGGGAGACTTCGTCCGAACTCCTATGGGAGCCGGACTCTGCCCCGACTTCAATTACAGGAAGACTTCGCCCGGACTCCTACGGGAGCCGGACTCCACCCCGACTTCAATTACAGGAAGACTCCGCCCGGACCCCTACGGGAGCCGAACTCCACCCACGACTTCACTTACAGGTAGACTTCATCTGGACTCTTACGGGAGCCAGACTTCGCCCCCGACTTCAATTACAGGTAGACTCCGCCCGGACTCCTACGGGAGCTGGGCTCCACCCACGACTTCACTTGCAGGCAGACTTCGTCCGGACTCCTACGGGAGCCGGACTCCACCCACGACTTCACCTGCAGACAGACTTCGTCTGGACCCCCACGGGAGCCGGACTTCGCCCCCGACTTCAATTCCAGGTAGATTCCGTCCGGACTCCTACGAGAGCCGGACTTCGCCCCCAGCTTTGATTGCAGGTAGACTTTGTCCGGACTCCCACGGGAGCCGGATCTCGTTCTCGACTTCGACTGCAGGAAGACTTCATCCAGACTCCTATGGGAGCCAGACTCCGAGCTCCTACCGCAAGCGACCCACTCTGAGTTTTCGCTGCAAACGATCTACTTCAAATTTCTACCACGAGCGGCCCGTGCTGGATTCCCACCGTAAGCCTTCACCCAAGCTTCCATTATGGACGAATTCCATTCGGATGTCTGTTGTAGACAGGCCTTGGCCGAGACTCCTCGACAAATGATCCCCATCCGGGCTTCTATGGAGATCGAACTCCGATCGAACTTCGACCGACAGGCCTGGACCCCCTAGCAGGCCACAGTAATGGCCATAACTCTGCTCCACTTTCTGCAACAGATTCCACACGGCTCCATCACTCCCTGACAGGCCGCAGTAACGGCCACGACTCTGCTCCACTTCCTGCGATGGATTCCGTACGGCTTCATCACTCCTGGCAGACCACAATAATGGCCATGATCCTGCTCCACTTCCTGTGACGGATATCGCACGATTTCTCCACCCTCTGGCAAGTCGCGACAATGAACGCCGCTCCACTCCCCGAACAGACTCCACATGGCATGTCCCGGTGATGCCCACGATTCCACTCCACTACTCTGCACCACAAACTCCTCCTGACCCTGGGCAGCTCACTGCCAGATGGTTATAAACATCGCTATCAGTCTGTTGCCCCCTCCGTCTATAAAAGGGGGACCCCCAGATACGTTATTCTCTAAGTTCTAATTTCTATCCCAAAACTCTGCTAAAATTTTTGTTCGAGCACTCCATTCTTATTGAGGCAGAGAACTAACTTGAGCATCGGAGGGTCTTGCCGGAGTAACCCCAACTCCGGTTTAGACTTCTTTTGCAGGTCCCGGTGGCGACCGCGACTCCCTCGACTCCAGCTTCTCCGACGCAGGCGGATTTTTGCACCAACAGGATTGGCGCTAGAGGAAGGGGTGTGTTTTCGTAGTACCCTTGTTCTTAAAGGAGCGCTCAACGGGACCGCCTCCAGTCATCTTTTCCGACATCCACTCCTCCTTCCCCCATTAGGTCTTTGCCCGATGCCTCCCCGCAAAGTATCCACGCGACGATCTACGACCTCTGCGGTCAGATCTCAGGCTCCGGCCTCACCTCCAGTTTTCCAGCCTCCTCCTCCTCCGGCAATGGTGGTTGGCGTGGAGCAATTCGACCTACTAGTGCAGCAGGTCAGAAGCCTCACTGAAACTGTGCAGACCATATAGCAGCAGCAGCAGCCGCATGCATCAGCGCGACTGGAAAGAGCGTCACCAGAATCCCAAAATCCGGCAGTGGGATGGGCCACTTGGGCCAGCCGCCCCATCTTTCCTGGAAAGATGAATCCAAGTGTGGGGAGCCCTCAATCAGACCACGATTCCACCCCTGGAAGATCTCTACCTCATTCTGTCAGAAGACCCTCGAGACCCGTAGTCGAGAGGATTTTCTGGACCGGAGGCTCCAGGAGATGAACCGACGGATCGAAGAACTCCGCCACGCTCCCCATGCTTATGGTGAGGATATTTGTACTGACCCTCCCTTTTCTCAAATGATCATGCAGGAACCGATCCTGTCAAACTTCAAACCCCTCAGTTCGAAAGCTACGATGGGACTTCGGATCCAGTTGACCACCTGGAGGCCTTCCGGATAATGATGCTGCTTTATGGCATGCTCGACGCCATTCTATGCCGAGCCTTCCCATCCACCTTGAAGGGAGCGGCGAGAAACTGGTACTTGGCGCTGAAGTCGGGTACCATCTTTTTCTTTGATCAGATGAGCCATCAATTTGTGGCTCATTTTGTCAGCAGCCGGTGCCCCCGAAAGGGTTTGGAGTCCCTCATTAACATCAAGCAGAGGGAGGGGGAGTCTATTCGGGCCTACATCAACCATTTCAATGTCGCCGTGCTGGAGGTCCGGAACTTGGACCAGTCAGTAGCGATGGCCGCTCTGAAGGGCGGCCTTCAGAAGAACGACCTTTTGTTCTCCCTAGAAAAGAAGTACCCCAGAGATTTTGCTGATCTATTGGCCCGGGCGAAGGGTACGCTCGAGCTGAAGAAGCCTTCAAAATGAAGGATGAAGAGGCCACGAGAGAGGATAGGCGGGAGACCCGAATAAGCCCGCAGTCGAAAAAGGGCCGAGAGAAGCTCGGCCACATTCTGGAACTCCTCCCGGGCACAAGCGCATCCAGACTCTCCCCGGGCACGCAGGCAAGGAAGCCCAGAGTGCCGAGCTCGGCGGGGCTCTCCCCTGGGAAGATTTTGCAGCTATGCCCCCCTCAACGCATCAAAACCCAGGTGCTGATGGAGGTCAGAGAGCAGCTCCCAAGGCCAGAGAAGATGCGCACGCATCCCGAAAAGTGCAATCCTAACAAGTTCTGCTTCTACCATCGTGACCACGGCCACAACACGGAGGAATGCATCCAGCTCCGAGATGAGATCGAGGAGCTTATCCGGCGAGGTCGACTTGATAGGTTCATTCGGCCCGGCCTGAAGGTAGAGACGATCGGCCAAGGGCCCTGCCACAACCTGAGCCGCCAAGGAGGGAAGAGCAGCCAAGAGATCGGCCTCCAATCGGGATCATCAACTCCGTCTCTGGAGGACCTCGATAGGAAGCAGACCTTCCACAGTGTTGGCCCTGACTAGAGTTTTCAGGAGGTTTGGAGTTAGTTGTGAGGGGGAGGCTCCCACCAAACTGTCTCATGTTGATACCTTCAACCTACACACCTTGCATCGAATGGGGTTCACAAAAAGTGGTGGTGGTTGGATCAAAGGAGCTGAGGAAAGAACAGAAGAAAGAGCAGAAGAGAGAGCAGAAGAAAGAGCTGAGGATACAGCAGGAGTCAGAGCTGAAGAAGAAGAAGGTCCATCATCTCCTGTTCATGACTTCAGGGCAGCTTCACCAGATATACAGTTCTTTCCGGATCCAGAGGCTGGCCCTTCTGAGTTTACCAGGATACCCACACCTGTGCATCAGCCAGAGAGCAGAGCACCTCCGCCAGAGTTCACACTGTCCGATTATCAGATTGAGCGGATTGCACAGCGTATGGTCTCTTTGATGTCGAGTCAGATGAGCAGTACTTCATTTGTACCATGGGCTACTTCTACTGATCAGACTTTGACTCCCCACATCTCCACAGTATATCAGATGATGGCAGATCAGTCCATGAGGATTCAGCAGCTTGAGGACACTGTACTGAGACTGACTGGCAGAGTTCTCGAGTTACAGGGGCAGGTCTTCGATTTGGCACACCCTCAGCCTCAGGAGTCTACGTTTGAGGTCACTGATCTCACTGCAGAGGCCGACAGACTCAGAGGAGCTCTTGAGGGCGGCTATGAGTTACTGAGGAAGGAGATCAGAGGATCCAGTGAGCAAGCTACTACTCAGTTCACTGCACTTCTCCAGGCTGTCTCCAGGGCACTGACTGTTCTTGATTCCATCAGACTTACTCTATCAGTTCAGTCCCTAGCTTCTCAGCGTTCTCAGCCACCCAGTTCCTCCCGTTCGCCTGCTCGTGCCAGTTCTTCCTCTCGTGCCAGAGGCAGACGGGGTCGAGGATGCATTTCAGATCCAGATCCATCTGCTCCTCATCACATTTCTGATGATTCTGATCATTGACTTATCCTGATCATTTCTAGATCCTAGGTCTTAGTGTTTAGTCCTCTCTAGGATCTGTTGTTTTTTTTTTGGGGCCATGTATTGACATGAGCTAGTTGACTTTGTATGTTACTTTTTATGTTACAATCTATGTACTGAAACAATTATGGCTTTACCTTTGGAATGATGATTATCTTACTTTGGTTATATATTCTCTTTTGTGAAATATTGTCTTCTCTTTATGGTATTATCATTTTATGATTGCTGTTAATAGTTGCTTCATTAAGGGGGAGCAAACCCTACAAGAGGAGAAATTAAAGAATGCTTCAGAAAAAGGACTTAACCTTGTTTGATGATGTCAAAAAGGGGGAGAAATTAAACACAAAGAAATCCATCAAAAGCAAACACTACAAATTATGAGAAATTAATACATTGACAATTTTAAGTACAAATGCTAAATATACTACAAATAAGTACCTTTTAAAATTACTCACACTCTGATTTGCTGTAATCCATTGAATATGCTTTGATAAGCTTTCAAATTCCAAAACCTCTCTGATATATTGAATACATTGCTCTAATACATTGACAAACTGTTTTATTTTACTACTCCGATACATTACTCAATTTTACTCCGATACATTGAAAAACTGTTTTTATTACTCTGATACTTTGCTAAATTTTTCTCTGATACATTGTAAAATTGTTTTCCCTACACTGATACATTGCAGGATTTTCATTTCTCTTGCTCTGATACATCTTAAACTTAAATGATCTAATACTCTTTTCAAATCAACTATTCAATATGCTTTGGCACACATGACTAGTTTTGAGAATTGAGAAAATTTTTCAAAATACAGCTTACTCTGATAATAAATTCAAATTTTCTGCTCTAACACCAAAACAATAATCCAATGAGCATATCTTCCAATCTTTAAGCAAATGGACAAACTATTTATGCATATAACCATTTGTATCACATGCCAAAAGAATCATACTCTTTTCAAGCATATGCACCTAAAATGCAATCTTTTGAAATTCATGATTCAGATAAATGCTTTTGTTCAAATGTTTTGTCATCATCAAAATGGGAGAGATTGTTGCTCCTAGATTGATTTTGATGACTACAAAATAGTTTGAAGGGATACAAATATTTTTTATTTGAAAAAGACCTTATGCTCTACAGGGGCAAAATTGTAATTTCATCAAAACTTTGATTTGATAGCATCATCTTGTTGAACAAATGATATGTGATCTATTGGTGAAAGTTTCATTATTTTTGGACTTATATTTTTGGAGTTATGAAGGTTTGAAGTTCATGAGTCGACTCATGAGTCAACTCATGAAACTATGAGCTGATTGGCACGCAAAGATTAGCCATGGCACGCTGGTTTTCTGGCTTGGCACGACCTGTGAGTCGACTCATGAGTCGACCCACAAGGCATGAGTCAACTCATGAGTCGACCTCTGCTGTTTTGGGCTAAGAAAATTCAGAAACCAAATCTCTGGACTTTGCAACAGAGGTCGACTCATGAGTCGACCCCTGAGGCATGAGTCGACTCATGAGTCGACTCATGTAACGGGATTTGCCTGTAACGGCTAGTTTTTGGCCAGATTTGGTTGCTTTTTAATGCTCCTTTTTGTGCTCTAACGGCTCTTTTTCTACCTAGTTTGTTTTCCTTTGTCTCTTAAGGCTATAAAAGGTTTCAAAAGGTGGAAAACATGTAGAAGAGACATCCAAATATCCAAGAGGCATTCAAGTGATTTGAAAAGAGAAAATCAAGAGCATTCAAGAGGGCATTCAAGTGCATTCAAGAGAGGTTTTCTCAAGCCAACTACTCAACATCATTCAAGAGCTCATTTAAAGCCTTCAAGAAGCCTTCAATCAAAGCTCACCAACTCTTCAAGCATTTACTTCATCTCTCATCCACTTTGAGGAAATCCAAGAGGGCTTCTTCATTTGAGTAAAGCGTATTTATTGTTATATTCGCTCATTTAAGGAGCTATTCTTGTACTTATTTGTGCTCTAAACTATTTTATCTTGTGAGTAATTGTTTTTGTTTTGGAGGGTTTCCAAAACAAGGAAAGGTTGATCCGAACCTGAAATCGGAGTGTATTGGGTCGGCTTGTACCCGGAAAACAAGTGGACTAGCTTGGGATAGCTAGTGTCGGAGTTACCGACGGTTGTATTCGGATTGAATACAAAGTTTAGTGGATTGGAATTCCCAAGTAGGAGCTTGGGGAGTGGATGTAGGTGCAAGGTTGGCACCGAACCACTATAAATCATTGTGTTTGTGGCATGCTTTATTGTTTCTCTTTAATTCTCCATTATATCCTTGCATTCTTGTTTTAAGTAATTAATCTCAAACTAAAGTCTCTCTCCTCATCCATCAAGCTTTTGATATATATTTTTTACAAGTAATTAGTTAAGCCTAAAATTTTTAAAACCCAATTCACCCCCCCTCTTGGGTTGCATAGCTGGGCAACAAGTGGTATCAGAGCCCGGTGCTCTAGCCCTTCTTTGATCTAACAATCAAAGAGCCAAAGATCTATGGCAACCCACGTCGGCACTTCTCTAGCCGAGGGGCAATCTACCAACCGACCTCCACTTTTCAATGGGTCTAATTACACCTACTGGAAAGCTCGGATGAAGATTTTCATACAAGCACTAGACTATGATATGTGGAGTATCATAGTGAACGGTCCACACACACCCACCAAGATAATAGATGGTGAGGAGTCAACCAAACCCGAAAGAGAATGGGATGAGGTTGATAAGAAATTGGCACAGTTAAATGCTAAAGCTATGAATGTTCTTTATTGTTCACTTGATGCAAATGAATTTAATCGCATTTCTACCTGTGCATCTGCTAAAGAAATATGGGATAGGTTAGAAGTAACCCATGAGGGAACAAATCAAGTAAAGGAGTCTAAAATAAACATGCTTGTACATAAATATGAGTTATTTAAAATGGAGCATGATGAGTCCATAACTGCTATGTTTACTCGCTTTACTGATATAATTAATAGTTTGAAGAGTCTTGATAAATCTTATACTAACAGTGAGCTTGTAAGGAAGATTCTCAGGTCATTGCCAAGAACCTGGGAAGCCAAGGTGACTGCTATCCAAGAAGCAAAGGACTTGAACACTCTACCTCTAGAAGAGCTTCTTGGATCCTTGATGACTCACGAGCTTAGCATGAAGCAACATCAAGAGGATGAAGTCAAAAAGAAGAGAACCATTGCCCTCAAATCCACAGCCTCTCCTGATGAAGAAACTGACGACACAGAAGATGAAGAACAGGATGAAGAAATGGCACTCATCACCCGAAGATTCAAGAAATTCCTAAGAAAGAGGAAACAGGGGATGAGAAAGAGACCTTTCACAAAAGGGGAACAAAGCAAAGAGAAAGAAAAAGATCAACCCCTTATATGCTATGAGTGCAAGAAGCCGGGGCATTTCAAATCCGAATGTCCACAATTGAAGAAAGGTCCCAAAAAGTTCAAAAAGAAGGCAATGATGGCCACATGGAGTGCGAGCGACGACTCAAGCTCCGATGAGGAGACCTCAACAGAACAAGCCAACCTGTGCCTTATGGCACACGATAATGAGGTAATTTCTGAAACCCCTAGTGAATTTACTTTTGAAGAATTACATGAAGCTTTCAATGATTTAATTGATGAATTGAAGAAACTAGGAATGAAAAACAAAGAACTAAAATTGAAAAATCAGTCTTTAGTAAAACAAGCAGAAAATCTTTCAATTGAAAAATCCACTTTGCTTCAAGAGAACCAAAGCCTAAAGAATGATATTAATAAGCTGAAACCTATAGTAGATAAATTCACCTTAAGTTCAAACAAACTAAATATAATTCTTGAAAATCAAAAGGCCGTATATAATAAGGCCGGACTTGGCTATAACCCCTTAAAGAAACAAAAATTTCTAAAAAATATTTATGTAAATTATTCAAGTAACAAGCCTACCAATACTACTTGTTTTAAATATGGTAGAATAGGACATAAATCTTACACTTGTGCAAACATAACTGTAAAGAAAATATGGGTTCCAAAAGGAACCATCTTGACTAACCAAAAAGGACCCAAGAAAGCTTGGGTACCTAAAACAAAAACTTGATATTTGTTTGCAGGTGTGTCTAGCATCCCATGGAGAAAATAGGAAATGGTATCTGGACAGTGGATGCTCGAGACACATGACTGGTGATGAATCACAATTCATCACGCTTGATGCTAAGGATGGAGGGATGGTCACCTTTGGAGATAATGGCAAAGGAAAGATCATCGGGATAGGTAACATTGGTATCACTCCCTCCAAATATATTGAAAATGTTTTATTAGTTAAAGGTTTAAAGCATAACTTACTTAGCATTAGTCAATTTTGTGATAAAGGGTATAAAGTAGTTTTTGAATCATCTGTTTGTATTGTGACTAGTCCTATTAATGATGGCATCAAATTTATAGGACATAGACATGGCAATGTTTATATGGTAGATCTAAATGATTTAGCCAAATTAGACATGCAATGCCTAGTATCCTTAAATGCTAAAGTTAATGAGACTAGTTGGCTTTGGCATCGTAGACTTGCTCACATTAGCATGCATTCTCTTTCAAAATTAATTAAGAAAGAATTAGTTCATGGCTTGCCTAAACTGAATTTTGAAAAAGATAGGATTTGTGATGCATGTCAACTAGGTAAGCAAACTAGAGTTTCATTTAAATCCAAAAACATTGTTTCAACTTCTAGACCATTAGAGCTTTTGCATATGGATTTATTTGGACCAACTAGAACCACAAGTCTAGGAGGAAAACGATATGGTTTTGTAATAATAGATGATTATTCACGTTTTACTTGGGTTTTCTTTTTGGCACACAAAGATGAAACTTTTCATATTTTCACTAAATTTCATCGAAAAGTCACTAATGAAAAAGGATTTTCAATTCAAAATATTAGAAGTGACCATGGAACTGAATTTGAAAATCAAGACTTTGAAAAATTTTGTGATGAGAATGGAATCGGCCATAACTTCTCTGCTCCTAGAACACCCCAACAAAATGGGGTAGTTGAAAGGAAAAAAGAACCTTAGAAGAAATGGCCCGTACCATGCTTTGTGAAAGCAACCTTCCAAGATATTTTTGGGCGGAAGCTATTAACACAGCATGTTACATTTTAAATCGTGCTTTGATCAGACAATTTTTAAAGAGAACCCTCTATGAACTTTGGAAAGGAAGAAAACCAAATATTGCATATTTTCATGTTTTTGGTTGCCGATGTTTTGTATTATATAATGGTAAGGAAGGACTTGATAAATTTGATGCAAAATCAGATGAAGCAATCTTTCTGGGTTACTCCTCTACTAGTAAAGCTTTTAGAGTTTTTAATAAAAGAACTTTAGTAGTTGAGGAGTCCATTCATGTTGTCTTTGATGAATCTAACGATCTTCCTTCAAGGAAGAATGAGGGTGTTGATGATGCAGATCCATTAATAGAAGGTATGAAGGAGATCACTCTGAAAGATTCAGCCACTCCAGAGGACAAGGAACAAGAAGACAAACAAGATGAGATAGGTGAGAAATTCAAGAACAACCTCAAGATACAAATGACCTACCCAAGGGATGGAGGTATGTTCACAACCACCCTAAGGAGTTAATTATTGGTGATCCTTTGCATGGTGTAAAAACTCGCTCTTCACTTAGAGATGTGTTTAATCATTGTGCTTTTGTATCTCATTTTGAACCTAAAACTATTGAAGAAGCTGAAAAAGATCATAATTGGATTAATGCAATGCAAGAGGAACTTAATCAATTTGAAAGAAATAATGTTTGGACTTTGGTTTCAAGACCTAAAAACTGTTCAATAATTGGCACAAAATGGGTCTTTAGAAACAAATTAGATGAGCATGGTAATGTAATTAGAAATAAAGCAAGATTAGTTGCTAAAGGATATAATCAAGAAGAAGGGATTGATTTTGATGAAATCTTTGCACCAGTAGCTAGATTAGAAGCCATTAGACTTCTACTTGCATATGCTTGCTTTATGAAATTCAAATTATCTCAAATGGATGTTAAGAGTGCATTTTTAAATGGATTTATTGCTGAAGAAGTTTATGTAGAACAACCCCCTGGATTTGAAAATCATGCCTTTCCTAATCATGTTTTTAAATTAAATAAGGCTTTATATAGATTAAAACAAGCACCTAGAGCATGGTATGATAGACTAAGCAAATTTTTACTAAATAATGATTTTTCAAGAGGTAATGTAGATACAACCCTCTTTATCAAAAGAAATCAAAATGATATGTTAGTTATACAAATTTATGTTGATGACATAATTTTTGGGTCTACTAATGAATCCCTTTGTCAAGACTTTGCTAAGCTTATGCAGGGGGAGTTCGAGATGAGCATGATGGGAGAACTCACCTTCTTCCTCGGACTTCAGATCAAACAATCAAAAGAGGGAATCTCCATCATCCAAAGCAAGTACACCAAGGAACTACTCAAAAGATTTGGAATGGAGAACTCCAAACCCATTGGCACACCAATGAGTCCCTCATGTAAGCTTGACAAGGATGATGAAGGTAAATGTGTAGACTTAAAATACTATAGAGGTATGATTGGATCATTATTATATTTAACTGCAAGTAGGCCTGATATCATGTTTAGTGTTTGTTTATGTGCTAGATATCAATCTAATCCTAAAGAATCTCATTTGAATGCTGTTAAAAGAATCCTTAGATACTTAAATGGTACTCAAACTTTAGGGTTATGGTACTCTAAGGACTCACAAATTGATTTATTAGGATATTCTGATGCTGACTTTGCTGGATGTAAACTAGATAGAAAAAGCACAAGTGAAACTTGTCAATTTCTTGGAGTTAACCTAATCTCATGGTTTAGCAAGAAACAAATTCGGTAGCACTGTCTACGGCTGAGGCCGAATACATTGCAGCCGGAAGTTGTTGTGCTCAAATCTTGTGGATTAAGCAACAACTCGAAGACTTTGGAATTAAACTTAATGAAACACCAATAAGATGTGACAACACAAGTGCCATAAATCTATCTAAAAATCCTATTCAACACTCAAGATCCAAACATATTGAAATAAGACATCACTTCATAAGAGAACATGTTCAAAACAAAAATATAATTCTTGAATATGTTTGCACCGAAAATCAATTAGCTGATATCTTTACAAAGGCCTTAGTGAGGATAGATTCTGTGAAATTAGGAGAAATCTAAGAATTCTTGATCCATTTGCCTGAATTAATTTTCAAATTCCAATGATTTATGGTCAAAATTTCCTAAGAGCTCAATTTCCAACACCTTTCTTGGTCCCAAAAGCTTAAGTTTTTCATTCTAAAAACTCATCTTAGAGCTAAACTCCTTCTCCCCAAATTTCAAATTTTTTGGAATTTATTCATATTTTTCCTGATTTTCTGAACTTCATGAGTGACTCATGAGTCGACTCAATGGCAAACTTGTAATTCCCAGCAACTTCCAACGGGCTGAAGGGTTTATATTTTGAATTGCTGTTCGTGAGCCGACCCTCACGCTCGTCTTCCTCCTTCCGAAATCCATTCTCCCTTTTGCTCCATTTCCAAGGCTTGAGCTAGTGGAACTCCTCCCGCCTCCTCTCCACCGGCAAATAGCCACTCCGGGAAAGGTTCTTTTGTGACCTCTCCCCTTGTTCTTCACGGTTGGAGCGTGCCCTAGCACTCCACCGTCCCTCTCAAATCCACTCATTCTCTCCTCCAAAACCTCAAATCACTCTCTTGTGATCCTTCCTCCACTCTCTCACTTGCTCCTCAAGTCTCCTCGCCTGGTATTGAAGAGGTTATGGCACCAAAAATGAAACTTCCCCAAAGGAGAAAGTCTGTCCGGGAACTTGAAGAAAGTGTCAGAAGGAAAAGGCAAGCGGCACAGTCCTCCTCTGCTCCCGTTCCAGCTTCAGTTCAAGGTCCTTCACAGTCTTCTCAAACCCCCAGTAAGAACCCTCTCTCAGATAGAAAAGTAGAAACTGGGAAAACATTGACTTCCGATTCTTTAAAGTGAGGGATTTTCTTTAGCAAGTAAGATCAAAAATCAGGGATGGAGCTTTTACTGTTCACTCAAAGAAGTCACCTTTGTTGACCTTGTTAGGGAGTTTTATCAGAATCTTATTTATGGAAATGGGTCAGTAACTTCAACTGTGAAAGGGATTGATATCTGTCTGGATCCTATCATTTTAGGGGAGATTTTACACTTACCTAGTGAAGTTATGCATACATGGAACTCCCCGTGAAAGAAGAAGGTATAAGTGTTATACTTGGAGGAACCTACCAAGGGAATTTGAATAAACTAGAGGCCAAGATTTTACCTATAGAAATGAGAATCTTACATCAAATGGTCACAAAACTTTTCTTCCCTAGGAGTGGTAGGCACGATCTTCTGTCAGGCAGGGACATATGCATTATGTTTCACATTATCACAGAAATCCCCTAAACCTCCCAGCACTTATGATAGAGGCCATGAGAGAGACTCTGAACAGATCTAAGGCACATTTGCCTTATGGTATGGCCCTACTAGAGTTTTCAGGAGGTTTGGAGTTAGTTGTGAGGGGGAGGCTCCCACCAAACTGTCTCATGTTGATACCTTCAACCTACACACCTTGCATCGAATGGGGTTCACAAAAAGTGGTGGTGGTTGGATCAAAGGAGCTGAGGAAAGAACAGAAGAAAGAGCAGAAGAGAGAGCAGAAGAAAGAGCTGAGGATACAGCAGGAGTCAGAGCTGAAGAAGAAGAAGGTCCATCATCTCCTGTTCATGACTTCAGGGCAGCTTCACCAGATATACAGTTCTTTCCGGATCCAGAGGCTGGCCCTTCTGAGTTTACCAGGATACCCACACCTGTGCATCAGCCAGAGAGCAGAGCACCTCCGCCAGAGTCACACTGTCCGATTATCAGATTGAGCGGATTGCACAGCGTATGGTCTCTTTGATGTCGAGTCAGATGAGCAGTACTTCATTTGTACCAGGGGCTACTTCTACTGATCAGACTTTGACTCCCCACATCTCCACAGTATATCAGATGATGGCAGATCAGTCCATGAGGATTCAGCAGCTTGAGGACACTGTACTGAGACTGACTGGCAGAGTTCTCGAGTTACAGGGGCAGGTCTTCGATTTGGCACACCCTCAGCCTCAGGAGTCTACGTTTGAGGTCACTGATCTCACTCCAGAGGCCGGCAGACTCAGAGGAGCTCTTGAGGCGGCTATGAGTTACTGAGGAAGGAGATCAGAGGATCCAGTGAGCAAGCTACTACTCAGTTCACTGCACTTCTCCAGGCTGTCTCCAGGGCACTGACTGTTCTTGACTCCATCAGACTTACTCTATCAGTTCAGTCCCTAGCTTCTCAGCGTTCTCAGCCACCCAGTTCCTCCCGTTCGCCTGCTCGTGCCAGTTCTTCCTCTCGTGCCAGAGGCAGACGGGGTCGAGGACGCATTTCAGATCCAGATCCATCTGCTCCTCATCACATTTCTGATGATTCTGATCATTGACTTATCCTGATCATTTCTAGATCCTAGGTCTTAGTGTTTAGTCCTCTCTAGGATCTGTTGTTTTTTTTGGGGCCATGTATTGACATGAGCTAGTTGACTTTGTATGTTACTTTTTATGTTACAATATATGTACTGAAACAATTATGGCTTTACCTTTGGAATGATGATTATCTTACTTTGGTTATATATTCTCTTTTGTGAAATATTGTCTTCTCTTTATGGTATTATCATTTATGATTGCTGTTAATAGTTGCTTCATTAAGGGGGAGCAAACCCTACAAGAGGAGAAATTAAAGAATGCTTCAGAAAAAGGACTTAACCTTGTTTGATGATGTCAAAAAGGGAGAGAAATTAAACACAAAGAAATCCATCAAAAGCAAACACTACAATTATGAGAAATTAATACATTGACAATTTTAAGTACAAATGCTAAATATACTGCAAATAAGTACCTTTTAAAATTACTCACACTCTGATTTGCTGTAATCCATTGAATATGCTTTGATAAGCTTTCAAATTCCAAAACCTCTCTGATATATTGAATACATTGCTCTAATACATTGACAAACTGTTTTGTTTTACTCTCGATACATTACTCAATTTTACTCCGATACATTGAAAAACTGTTTTTATTACTCTGATACTTTGCTAAATTTTTCTCTGATATATTGTAAAATTGTTTTCCCTACACTGATACATTGCAGGATTTTCATTTCTCTTGCTCTGATACATCTTAAACTTAAATGATCTAATACTCTTTTCAAATCAACTATTCAATATGCTTTGGCACACATGACTAGTTTTGAGAATTGAGAAAATTTTTCAAAATACAGCTTACTCTGATAATAAATTCAAATTTCTGCTCTAACACCAAAACAATAATCCAATGAGCATATCTTCCAATCTTTAAGCAAATGGACAAACTATTTATGCATATAACCATTTGTATCACATGCCAAAAGAATCATACTCTTTTCAAGCATATGCACCTAAAATGCAATCTTTTGAAATCATGATTCAGATAAATGCTTTTGTTCAAATATTTTGTCATCATCAAAAAGGGGGAGATTGTTGCTCCTAGATTGATTTTGATGACTACAAAATAGTTTGAAGGGATACAAATATTTTTTATTTGAAAAAGACCTTATGCTCTACAGGGGCAAAATCATAATTTCATCAAAACTCTGATTGATAGCATCATCTTGTTGAACAAATGATATGTGATCTATTGGTGAAAGTTTCATTATTTTTGGACTTATATTTTTGGAGTTATGAAGGTTTGAAGTTCATGAGTCGACTCATGAGTCAACTCATGAAACTATGAGCTGATTGGCACGCAAAGATTAGCCATGGCACGCTGGTTTTCTGGCTTGGCACGACCTGTGAGTCGACTCATGAGTCGACCCCACAAGGCATGAGTCGACTCATGAGTCGACTCTGCTGTTTTGGGCCAAGAAAATCCAGAAACCAAATCTCTGGACTTTGCAACAGAGGTCGACTCATGAGTCGACCC
>NC_025996.2:107514544-107663401 GCF_000442705.2 Elaeis guineensis
TTGATTACTTAGCAATGAAGGATAATTGGATTGGAACTCTTTCTACTTAAATATAAAAATATCATTAACTTAATGTTGCTCCTAGATTGATTTTGATGACTACAAAACAGTTTGAAGGGATACAAATATTTTTTATTGAAAAAGACCTTATGCTCTACAGGGGCAAAATCAATTTCATCAAAACTCTGATTTGATAGCATCATCGTGTAGAACAAATGATATGTAATCTATTGGTGAAAGTTTCATGGTTTTTGGACTTATATTTTTGGAGTTATGAAGGTTTGAAGTTCATGAGTCGACTCATGAGTCAACTCATGAAACTATGAGCTGATTGGCACGCAAAGATTAGCCATGGCACGCTGGTTTTCTGGCTTGGCACGACCTGTGAGTCGACTCATGAGTCGACTTCTGCTGTTTTGGGCCAAGAAAATCCAGAAACCAAATCTCTGGACTTTGCAACAGAGGTCGACTCATGAGTCGACCCCTGAGGCATGAGTCGACTCATGAGTCGACTCATATGACGGGATTTGCCTGTAACGGCTAGTTTTTGGCCAGATTTGGTTGCTTTTTAATGCTGCTTTTTGTGCTCTAACGGCTCTTTTTCTGCCTAGTTTGTTTTCCCTTGTCTCTTAAGGCTATAAAAGGTTTCAAAAGGTGGAAAACAAAAAGAGAGAGATCCAAATATCCAAGAGGCATTCAAGTGATTTGAAAAGAGAAAATCAAGAGCATTCAAGAGGGCATTCAAGTGCATTCAAGAGAAGGTTTTTCAAGCCAACTACTCACATCATACAAGAGCTCATTTAAAGCCTTCAAGAAGCCATCAATCAAGCTCACAACTCTCAAGGCATTTACTTCATCTCTCATCCACTTTGAGGAAATCCAAGAGGGGTTCTTCATTTGAGTAAAGCGTATTTATTGTTATATTCGCCACTTAAGGAGCTATCTTGTACTTATTTGTGTCTAAACTGATTTTATCTTGTGAGTAATTATTTTTGTTTTGGAGGGTTTCAAAAACAAGGAAGGTTGATCCGAACCTGAAATCGGAGTGTATTGGGTCGGCTTTGTACGAAAAACAAGTGGACTAGCTTGGGATAGTAGTGTGGAGTTCCGACGGTTGTATTGGGTTGATACAAAGTATGTGGATTGGATCCCAAGTAGGAGCTTGGGAGTGATGTAGGTGCAAGGTTGGCACCGAACCACTATAAATCATTGTGTTTGTGGCATGCTTTATTGTTTCTCTTTAATTCTCCATTATATCCTGCATTCTTGTTTTAAGTAATTAATCTCAAACTAAAGTCTCTCTCCTCATTCATCAAGCTTTTGATATATATTTTTACAAGTAATTAGTTAAGCCTAAAATTTTTAAAACCCAATTCACCCCCCTCTTGGGTTGCATAGCTGGGCAACAAGTGGTATCAGAGCCGGTGCTCTAGCCTTCTTTGATCTAACAATCAAAGAGCCAAAGATCTATGGCAACCCACGTCGGCACTTCTCTAGCCGAGGGGGCAATCTACCAACCGACCTCCACTTTTCAATGGGTCTATTACACCTACTTGGAAAGCTCGGATGAAGATTTTCATACAAGCACTAGACTATGATATGTGGAGTATCATAGTGAACGGTCCACACACACCCACCAAGATAATAGATGGTGAGGAGTCAACCAAACCCGAAAGAGAATGGGATGAGGTTGATAAGAAATTGGCACAGTTAAATGCTAAAGCTATGAATGTTCTTTATTGTTCACTTGATGCAAATGAATTTAATCGCATTTCTACCTGTGCATCTGCTAAAGAAATATGGGATAGGTTAGAAGTAACCCATGAGGGAAAAATCAAGTAAAGGAGTCTAAAATAACATGCTTGTACATAAATATGAGTTATTTAAAATGGAGCATGATGAGTCCATAACTGCTATGTTTACTCGCTTTACTGATATAATTAATGTTTGAAGAGTCTTGAAATCTTATACTAACAGTGAGCTTGTAAGGAAGATTCTCAGGTCATTGCCAAGAACCTGGGAAGCCAAGGTGACTGCTATCCAAGAAGCAAAGGACTTGAACACTCTACCTCTAGAAGAGCTTCTTGGATCCTTGATGACTCACGAGCTTAGCATGAAGCAACATCAAGAGGATGAAGTCAAAAAGAAGAGAACCATTGCCCTCAAATCACAGCCTCTCCTGATGAAGAAACTGACGACACAGAAGATGAAGAACAGGATGAAGAAATGGCACTCATCACCCGAAGATTCAAGAAATTCCTAAGAAAGAGGAAACAGGGGATGAGAAAGAGACCTTTCACAAAAGGGGAACAAAGCAAAGAGAAAGAAAAAGATCAACCCCTTATATGCTATGAGTGCAAGAAGCCGGGGCATTTCAAATCGAATGTCCACAATTGAAGAAAGGTCCCAAAAAGTTCAAAAAGAAGGCAATGATGGCCACATGGAGTGCGAGCGACGACTCAAGCTCCGATGAGGAGACCTCAACAGAACAAGCCAACCTGTGCCTTATGGCACACGATAATGAGGTAATTTCTGAAACCCTAGTGAATTTACTTTTGAAGAATTGCATGAAGCTTCAATGATTTAATTGATGAATTGAAGAAACTAGGAATGAAAAACAAAGAACTAAAATTGAAAAATCAGTCTTTAGTAAAACAAGCAGAAAATCTTTCAATTGAAAAATCCACTTTGCTTCAAGAGAACAAAGCCTAAAGAATGATATTAATAAGCTGAAACCTATAGTAGATAAATTCACCTTAAGTTCAAACAAACTAAATATGATTCTTGAAAATCAAAAGGCCGTATATGATAAGGCCGGACTTGGCTATAACCCCTTAAAGAAACAAAAATTTCTAAAAAATATTTATGTAAATTATTCAAGTAACAAGCCTACCAATACTACTTGTTTTAAATATGGTAGAATAGGACATAAATCTTACACTTGTGCAAACATAACTGTAAAGAAAATATGGGTTCCAAAAGGAACCATCTTGACTAACCAAAAAGGACCCAAGAAAGCTTGGGTACCTAAAACAAAAACTTGATATTTGTTTGCAGGTGTGTCTAGCATCCCATGGAGAAAATAGGAAATGGTATCTGGACAGTGGATGCTCGAGACACATGACTGGTGATGAATCACAATTCATCACGCTTGATGCTAAGGATGGAGGGATGGTCACCTTTGGAGATAATGGCAAAGGAAAGATCATCGGGATAGGTAACATTGGTATCACTCCCTCCAAATATATTGAAAATGTTTTTTAGTTAAAGGTTTAAAGCATAACTTACTTAGCATTAGTCAATTTTGTGATAAAGGGTATAAAGTAGTTTTTGAATCATCTGTTTGTATTGTGACTAGTCCTATTAATGATGGCATCAAATTTATAGGACATAGACATGGCAATGTTTATATGGTAGATCTAAATGATTTAGCCAAATTAGACATGCAATGCCTAGTATCCTTAAATGCTAAAGTTAATGAGACTAGTTGGCTTTGGCATCGTAGACTTGCTCACATTAGCATGCATTCTCTTTCAAAATTAATTAAGAAAGAATTAGTTCATGGCTTGCCTAAACTGAATTTTGAAAAAGATAGGATTTGTGATGCATGTCAACTAGGTAAGCAAACTAGAGTTTCATTTAAATCCAAAAACATTGTTTCAACTTCTAGACCATTAGAGCTTTTGCATATGGATTTATTTGGACCAACTAGAACCACAAGTCTAGGAGGAAAACGATATGGTTTTGTAATAATAGATGATTATTCACGTTTTACTTGGGTTTTCTTTTTGGCACACAAAGATGAAACTTTTCATATTTTCACTAAATTTCATCGAAAAGTCACTAATGAAAAAGGATTTTCAATTCAAAATATTAGAAGTGACCATGGAACTGAATTTGAAAATCAAGACTTTGAAAAATTTTGTGATGAGAATGGAATCGGCCATAACTTCTCTGCTCCTAGAACACCCCAACAAAATGGGGTAGTTGAAAGGAAAAAAGAACCTTAGAAGAAATGGCCCGTACCATGCTTTGTGAAAGCAACCTTCCAAGATATTTTTGGGCGGAAGCTATTAACACAGCATGTTACATTTTAAATCGTGCTTTGATCAGACAATTTTTAAAGAGAACCCCTATGAACTTTGGAAAGGAAGAAAACCAAATATTGCATATTTTCATGTTTTTGGTTGCCGATGTTTTGTATTATATAATGGTAAGGAAAGACTTGGTAAATTTGATGCAAAATCAGATGAAGCAATCTTTCTGGGTTACTCCTCTACTAGTAAAGCTTTTAGAGTTTTTAATAAAAGAACTTTAGTAGTTGAGGAGTCCATTCATGTTGTCTTTGATGAATCTAACGATCTTCCTTCAAGGAAGAATGAGGGTGTTGATGATGCAGATCCATTAATAGAAGGTATGAAGGAGATCACTCTGAAAGATTCAGCCACTCCAGAGGACAAGGAACAAGAAGACAAACAAGATGAGATAGGTGAGGAAATTCAAGAACAACCTCAAGATACAAATGACCTACCCAAGGGATGGAGGTATGTTCACAACCACCCTAAGGAGTTAATTATTGGTGATCCTTTGCATGGTGTAAAAACTCGCTCTTCACTTAGAGATGTGTTTAATCATTGTGCTTTTGTATCTCATTTTGAACCTAAAACTATTGAAGAAGCTGAAAAAGATCATAATTGGATTAATGCAATGCAAGAGGAACTTAATCAATTTGAAAGAAATAATGTTTGGACTTTGGTTTCAAGACCTAAAAACTGTTCAATAATTGGCACAAAATGGGTCTTTAGAAACAAATTAGATGAGCATGGTAATGTAATTAGAAATAAAGCAAGATTAGTTGCTAAAGGATATAATCAAGAAGAAGGGATTGATTTTGATGAAACTTTGCACCAGTAGCTAGATTAGAAGCCATTAGACTTCTACTTGCATATGCTTGCTTTATGAAATTCAAATTATCTCAAATGGATGTTAAGAGTGCATTTTTAAATGGATTTATTGCTGAAGAAGTTTATGTAGAACAACCCCTGGATTTGAAAATCATGCCTTTCCTAATCATGTTTTTAAATTAAATAAGGCTTTATATAGATTAAAACAAGCACCTAGAGCATGGTATGATAGACTAAGCAAATTTTTACTAAATAATGGTTTTTCAAGAGGTAATGTAGATACAACCCTCTTTATCAAAAGAAATCAAAATGATATGTTAGTTATACAAATTTATGTTGATGACATAATTTTTGGGTCTACTAATGAATCCCTTTGTCAAGACTTTGCTAAGCTTATGCAGGGGGAGTTCGAGATGAGCATGATGGGAGAACTCACCTTCTTCCTCGGACTTCAGATCAAACAATCAAAAGAGGGAATCTCCATCACCCAAAGCAAGTACACCAAGGAACTACTCAAAAGATTTGGAATGGAGAACTCCAAACCCATTGGCACACCAATGAGTCCCTCATGTAAGCTTGACAAGGATGATGAAGGTAAATGTGTAGACTTAAAATACTATAGAGGTATGATTGGATCATTATTATATTTAACTGCAAGTAGGCCTGATATCATGTTTAGTGTTTGTTTATGTGCTAGATATCAATCTAATCCTAAAGAATCTCATTTGAATGCTGTTAAAAGAATCCTTAGATACTTAAATGGTACTCAAACTTTAGGGTTATGGTACTCTAAGGACTCACAAATTGATTTATTAGGATATTCTGATGCTGACTTTGCTGGATGTAAACTAGATAGAAAAAGCACAAGTGAACTTGTCAATTTCTTGGAGTTAACCTAATCTCATGGTTTAGCAAGAAACAAAATTCGGTAGCACTGTCTACGGCTGAGGCCGAATACATTGCAGCCGGAAGTTGTTGTGCTCAAATCTTGTGATTAAGCAACAACTCGAAGACTTTGGAATTAAACTTAATGAAACACCAATAAGATGTGACAACACAAGTGCCATAAATCTATCTAAAAATCCTATTCAACACTCAAGATCCAAACATATTGAAATAAGACATCACTTCATAAGAGAACATGTTCAAAACAAAAATATAATTCTTGAATATGTTTGCACCGAAAATCAATTAGCTGATATCTTTACAAAGGCCTTAGTGAGGATAGATTCTGTGAAATTAGGAGAAATCTAGGAATTCTTGATCCATTTGCCTGAATTAATTTTCAAATTCCAATGATTTATGGTCAAAATTTCCTAAGAGCTCAATTTCCAACACCTTTCTTGGTCCCAAAAGCTCAAGTTTTTCATTCTAAAAACTCATCTTAGAGCTAAACTCCTTCTCCCCAAATTTCAAATTTTTTTGGAATTTATTCACATTTTTCCTGATTTTTTGAACTTCATGAGTCGACTCATGAGTCGACTCAATGGCAAACTTGTAATTCCCAGCAACTTCCAACGGGCTGAAGGGTTTATATTTTGAATTGCTGTTCGTGAGCCGACCCTCACGCTCGTCTTCCTCCTTCCGAAATCCATTCTCCCTTTTGCTCCATTTCCAAGGCTTGAGCTAGTGGAACTCCTCCCGCCTCCTCTCCACCGCAAATAGCCACTCCGGAAAGGTTCTTTTGTGACCTCTCCCCTTGTTCTTCACGGTTGGAGCGTGCCCTAGCACTCCACCGTCCCTCTCAAATCCACTCATTCTCTCCTCCAAAACCTCAAATCACTCTCTTGTGATCCTTCCTCCACTCTCTCACTTGCTCCTCAAGTCTCCTCGCCTGGTATTGAAGAGGTTATGGCACCAAAAATGAAACTTCCCCAAAGGAGAAAGTCTGTCCGGGAACTTGAAGAAAGTTTCAGAAGGAAAAGGCAAGCGGCACAGTCCTCCTCTGCTCCCATTCCAGCTTCAGTTCAAGGTCCTTCACAGTCTTCTCAAACCCCCAGTAAGAACCCTCTCTCAGATAGAAAAGTAGAAACGGGAAAAACATTGACTTCCGGTTCTTTGAAAGTGAGGGATTTTCTTTAGCAAGTAAGATCAAAAATCAGGGATGGAGCTTTTACTGTTCACTCAAAGAAGTCACCTTTGTTGACCTTGTTAGGGAGTTTTATCAGAATCTTATTTATGGAAATGGGTCAGTAACTTCAACTGTGAAAGGGATTGATATCTGTCTGGATCCTGTCATTTTAGGGGAGATTTTACACTTACCTAGTGAAGGTTATGCATACATGGAACTCCCCGTGAAAGAAGAAGGTATAAGTGTTATACTTGGAGGAACCTACCAAGGGAATTTGAATAAACTAGAGGCCAAGATTTTACCTATAGAAATGAGAATCTTACATCAAATGGTCACAAAACTTTTCTTCCCTAGGAGTGGTAGGCACGATCTTCTGTCAGGCAGGGACATATGCATTATGTTTCACATTATCACAGAAACCCCCTAAACCTCCCAGCACTTATGATAGAGGCCATGAGAGAGACTCTGAACAGATCTAAGGCACATTTGCCTTATGGTATGGCCCTGACTAGAGTTTTCAGGAGGTTTGGAGTTAGTTGTGAGGGGGAGGCTCCCACCAAACTGTCTCATGTTGATACCTTCAACCTACACACCTTGCATCGAATGGGGTTCACAAAAAGTGGTGGTGGTTGGATCAAAGGAGCTGAGGAAAGAACAGAAGAAAGAGCAGAAGAGAGAGCAGAAGAAAGAGCTGAGGATACAGCAGGAGTCAGAGCTGAAGAAGAAGAAGGTCCATCATCTCTGTTCATGACTTCAGGGCAGCTTCACCAGATATACAGTTCTTTCCGGATCCAGAGGCTGGCCCTTCTGAGTTTACCAGGATACCCACACCTGTGCATCAGCCAGAGAGCAGAGCACCTCCGCCAGAGTTCACACTGTCCGATTATCAGATTGAGCGGATTGCACAGCGTATGGTCTCTTTGATGTCGAGTCAGATGAGCAGTACTTCATTTGTACCAGGGGCTACTTCTACTGATCAGACTTTGACTCCCCACATCTCCACAGTATATCAGATGATGGCAGATCAGTCCATGAGGATTCAGCAGCTTGAGGACACTGTACTGAGACTGACTGGCAGAGTTCTCGAGTTACAGGGGCAGGTCTTCGATTTGGCACACCCTCAGCCTCAGGAGTCTACGTTTGAGGTCACTGATCTCACTGCAGAGGCCGGCAGACTCAGAGGAGCTCTTGAGGGCGGCTATGAGTTACTGAGGAAGGAGATCAGAGGATCCAGTGAGCAAGCTACTACTCAGTTCACTGCACTTCTCCAGGCTGTCTCCAGGGCACTGACTGTTCTTGACTCCATCAGACTTACTCTATCAGTTCAGTCCCTAGCTTCTCAGCGTTCTCAGCCACCCAGTTCCTCCCGTTCGCCTGCTCGTGCCAGTTCTTCCTCTCGTGCCAGAGGCAGATGGGGTCGAGGATGCATTTCAGATCCAGATCCATCTGCTCCTCATCACATTTCTGATGATTCTGATCATTGACTTATCCTGATCATTTCTAGATCCTAGGTCTTAGTGTTTAGTCCTCTCTAGGATCTGTTGTTTTTTTTTTGGGGCCATGTATTGACATGAGCTAGTTGACTTTGTATGTTACTTTTTATGTTACAATCTATGTACTGAAACAATTATGGCTTTACCTTTGGAATGATGATTATCTTACTTTGGTTATATATTCTCTTTTGTGAAATATTGTCTTCTCTTTATGGTATTATCATTTTATGATTGCTGTTAATAGTTGCTTCATTAAGGGGGAGCAAACCCTACAAGAGGAGAAATTAAAGAATGCTTCAGAAAAAGGACTTAACCTTGTTTGATGATGTCAAAAAGGGAGAGAAATTAAACACAAAGAAATCCATCAAAAGCAAACACTACAAATTATGAGAAATTAATACATTGACAATTTTAAGTACAAATGCTAAATATACTGCAAATAAGTACCTTTTAAAATTACTCACACTCTGATTTGCTGTAATCCATTGAATATGCTTTGATAAGCTTTCAAATTCCAAAACCTCTCTGATATATTGAATACATTGCTCTAATACATTGACAAACTGTTTTGTTTTACTACTCCGATACATTACTCAATTTTACTCCGATACATTGAAAAACTGTTTTTATTACTCTGATACTTTGCTAAATTTTTCTCTGATACATTGTAAAATTATTTTCCCTACATTGATACATTGCAGGATTTTCATTTCTCTTGCTCTGATACATCTTAAACTTAAATGATCTAATACTCTTTTCAAATCAACTATTCAATATGCTTTGGCACACATGACTAGTTTTGAGAATTGAGAAAATTTTTCAAAATACAGCTTACTCTGATAATAAATTCAAATTTTCTGCTCTAACACCAAAACAATAATCCAATGAGCATATCTTCCAATCTTTAAGCAAATGGACAAACTATTTATGCATATAACCATTTGTATCACATGCCAAAAGAATCATACTCTTTTCAAGCATATGCACCTAAAATGCAATCTTTTGAAATTCATGATTCAGATAAATGCTTTTGTTCAAATGTTTTGTCATCATCAAAAAGGGGAGATTGTTGCTCCTAGATTGATTTTGATGACTACAAAACAGTTTGAAGGGATACAAATATTTTTTATTTGAAAAAGACCTTATGCTCTACAGGGGCAAAATCATAATTTCATCAAAACTCTGATTTGATAGCATCATCTTGTTGAACAAATGATATGTGATCTATTGGTGAAAGTTTCATTATTTTTGGACTTATATTTTTGGAGTTATGAAGGTTTGAAGTTCATGAGTCGACTCATGAGTCAACTCATGAAACTATGAGCTGATTGGCACGCAAAGATTAGCCATGGCACGCTGGTTTTCTGGCTTGGCACGACCTGTGAGTCGACTCATGAGTCGACCCACAAGGCATGAGTCGACTCATGAGTCGACCTCTGCTGTTTTGGGCCAAGAAAATCCAGAAACCAAATCTCTGGACTTTGCAACAGAGGTCGACTCATGAGTCGACCCCTGAGGCATGAGTCGACTCATGAGTCGACTCATGTGACGGGATTTGCCTGTAACGGCTAGTTTTTGGCCAGATTTGGTTGCTTTTTAATGCTCCTTTTTGTGCTCTAACGGCTCTTTTTCTGCCTAGTTTGTTTTCCTTTGTCTCTTAAGGCTATAAAAGGTTTCAAAAGGTGGAAAACATGTAGAAGAGACATCCAAATATCCAAGAGGCATTCAAGTGATTTGAAAAGAGAAAATCAAGAGCATTCAAGAGGGCATTCAAGTGCATTCAAGAGAGGTTTTCTCAAGCCAACTACTCAACATCATTCAAGAGCTCATTTAAAGCCTTCAAGAAGCCTTCAATCAAAGCTCACCAACTCCTCAAGCATTTACTTCATCTCTCATCCACTTTGAGAAATCCAAGAGGGGCTTCTTCATTTGAGTAAAGCATATTTATTGTTATATTCGCTATTTAAGGAGATATTCTTATACTTATTTATGCTCTAAACTGATTTTATCTTGTGAGTAATTTTTTTGTTTTGGAGGGTTTCCAAAACAAGGAAAGGTTGATCCGAACCTGAAATCGGAGTGTATTGGGTCGGCTTGTACCCGGGAAACAAGTGGACTAGCTTGGGATAGCTAGTGTCGGAGTTACGATGGTTGTATTCAGATTGAATACAAAGTTTAGTGGATTGGAATTCCCAAGTAGGAGCTTGGGGAGTGGATGTAGGTGCAAGGTTGGCACCGAACCACTATAAATCATTGTGTTTGTGGCATGCTTTATTGTTTCTCTTTAATTCTCCATTATATCCTTGATTCTTGTTTTAAGTAATTAATCTCAAACTAAAGTCTCTCTCCTCATCCATCAAGCTTTTGATATATATTTTTTACAAGTAATTAGTTAAGCCTAAAATTTTTAAAACCCAATTCACCCCCCTCTTGGGTTGCATAGCTGGGCAACAGATTGAATGTTTCTTAAAGACAAGAGGGAAAAGAAAAATTGTAATAAAAGGAAAATACAAAGTCAGAGGTCTCAGACCTCTGAAGTAGGGGCTGGAGAGCTCGGTGTCCTCGGAAGAGGAGCTACGGTGGCGGTAGCAGTGGGAGAGGGACCGGCTTCATCTTCAGACGCCTCGCCCAAGAAGCTAAGGTCGAGCTTGAGAAATCTCTGAACCACCTTCTCCTGGCAGAGCTCGAATCCTTTAATGAAGGCCTCTTGGCCGAACTTGACGTTCAGGTCCCTCATCTCTGCAGAGGCTTAAACTCTTCCACTGCCAGAACCCTGGCCTCCGAGACCAGGACCGGGATCTGCTCCACCAAATTGGCGACCTCGGCCTCCGCCTTCCTCACCGTCTCCTCCGAGGTCTGCTTTTCTTGCTTCAGGGCCTGCTTCTCTTTCTCCAGGGCCTCTTGGAGGTTGGCACCTCAGCAACCTTTTCTTGGAGGCGGGCGACTTCGGTCCGACGACGCTCCTCCACCTGGATGGCATCCCTTCTCGCCCGATTCGTCGCCTCGATGTTGGCGAGGAGCTGGTGCCCGATCTGCAAGGGCGGCCAGGAGGTTAGAATAAGAGTTGGAGAATTAATTAAATAAAGGTGCGAAAGGAAGGAGAGAGGTGAATCTGTTTACCTCGAGAAAGAATCCTAAGGAATCCAAACCCGCTGTTCGGGATCGGCGCGATCAATCCTCTGGATGACCTCGGGCAGGATGCAGCCGTCAATCAGCCGCTTTATCAAGTCCTTGTCATTGAAGGGATTCTCCCCCGGCTCTTCTTCGAAACCGTGGGACTCTTCGATGGTGGCCCGATGGCTACTCGCCCTGTGGGCCACCGACTTTCTTCTCCTCCCCCTCTCGACCCTGGGTGCCTCCGCAAAACGGACCCTCAGAACGGGAACCTCAGTGGGGGGACTCCTGGAAGAAGCCCGGGGAGCCGGAGGTTCGGCATCCGAAGGAACTTCAACCGCGAAGGCCGCCTGGGCAGGCGTGGCCGAGCTCGTCTCCTCCGCCCTAGCCTTCTTCATCGATCCGGAGGCACCTTGAGACCCCCGACGAGCATCTGTGCTGCTTCGACGTCCATCCCTAAAAAAAAAAAAAAAAAAAAAAAAAAAGAGAAGAGAAGGAGAGAAAAAAGAAGAAAGATTAGTGACGGGGTAAAAAAGGAAGAAGTGGCATGCAAAAAAAAAAGAAAAAAAAAGAAAAGAAAAGATGGGATACTCGCAGGATCCTAGGGACTCAAGCCGATGTTGAACAAAAACTGTTCCTTCAGAAGGTTGGGAAGAGAAGGAGCCGAATAACCAAGAAGCTTCCGGATGGCCTGAAGGTCGTCCTCCCCCAGGTTAGGAGCCCGACGGACAGAGTCCCTCAGGGAGCCCCAAGGGGGCAGTCCCAGCCTCAAGGTCGGACAGTGGACGAAGAGGTACTTCCTCTTCCAGTTATGGATTGAAGAGGGAGCACCTTTCAGCAACCCCTTCTTGCCAAACTAGGGGGAGAAATACTACTAGTCCTTTACCGAGGGGTGACGCTTGAAGGTGTAGAAGTGCCTAAACAAAGAAAGAGATGGCTGAACTTCGACTACATGGCAAAGGGAGAGGAACCCTATCAAAAACCTAAAGGAATTCGGCGCTACTGAAGCTAAAGAAATATCCAAGAAACGAAAAAGGGTGACGATGAAGGGTGGAAGCGGAAGTCGGAGTCCGGCACGGAAGGCCTCCTGATACAGGCAGAAACGATCGGGTGGGGGGGTGCTAGCCCGGTCGGAGGGACCAGGAAGCTCCAGATCATACTCCAGAGGAACTCCATACTGAAACCTTATCAGTAGAAGTTCGTCCGGAGTCAGAGAACAAGAAATGGCATCCAGCACAAAAATCGGGCGAGGACCTGCCCCAGATGTGGGTTCATCTACAGTGTGGGGATTTTGGGAGGCTGAAGCGGACGAACTCCCGGAACTACTAGAGACGGAGGTGCCGAAAGATATTTCAAATAAGGGCCCTAAAGATCCTGAAGAAATCAGGTGGGACAAGGGGTAAAAGGTTTGCGGGGGACCGAACCGGAGGAATGCGACAGAAGAAAAATAAAGAAGAAAAGACCCCTAAATGGCAGGAAGAGGAACGAAAGTTCCAGGACTAACCTAGATCGCTCTGAAGGATGCAGAGGGGCGAGGACAGGGATGACTCGAAGAACGCTTAGGGCCAAGGTGGACGCCAAAGAGGGTCAGAGCTCTCGGAGGGAAGGCAGACACGGAACTCTCAGGCAGAATGAAACTCCTGAAGGCAGAAAGACGGGTTTAAATAGACCCTGGGATCCGGCGCTATAATGATCGCGGATCTCCCCAGGCCGACCCACGCTCGCCACGTGTCCCACTCGCCACCGCAGGTGGCTAAAAGCGGCTGACAGCTGACAGAGCCATTACTGCATCGTACTTGGACCAATGTACCAGCGAGAATTCTGAAAGGTCCCTTCGAATCATTTCGATTTGAAAAGACTCCAGCATGCGTGCATTTAATGCCAGAATATCTGAGGGCGATCGTGCACAAGATTCAAGGGACAACTTCGGCTGCAAAAACTTTTCTGTACTTTCTTCATTCGAAACTCGAACTCGGAAGTAGGGGGACTGGTGTTGGGTATAAAATATCATCCAGCCGAAGTTCATGACAGGAGTGACCCTCCGGGGATTCTACTGACTTCCGACCTTCGACGACATCTCTCTGAACCCCTCTGGCGATCGAATCTCCACAACACTCCCAAGTTTTGCCGACGGACAAGCCCCCACCAGCGTCGACTGGATTCTTCGCGATGTCCGGACTCCTATGAGAGCCAGACTCCACCCTGACTTCAATTACAGGAAGACTCCACCCGGACTCCTACGGGAGCCGGACTCCGCCCACGACTTCACTTATAGGTAGACTTCGTCCGGACTCCTACGGGAGCCGAACTTCGCCCCCAACTTCAATTGCAGGTAGACTTCGCCCGGACTCCTACGAGAGCCGGACTCCATCCCGACTTCAATTACAGGAAGACTCCGCCCGGACTCCTACGGGAGCCGGACTCCGCCTACGACTTCACCTACAGGTAGACTTCGTCCGGACTCCTATGGGAGCCGGACTTCGCCCCCAACTTCAATTGCAGGTAGACTTCGCCCGAACTCCTACGGAAGCCGGATCTCGTCCCCGACTCCGGCTGCAGGGAGACTTCGCCCAGACTCCTACGGGAGCCGGACTCCGCCCCGACTTCAATTACAGGAAGACTCCGCCCGGACTCCTACGGGAGCCAGACTCCGCCCATGACTTCACTTACAAGTAGACTTCGTCCGGACTCCTACGGGAGCCGGACTTCGCCCCCAACTTCAATTGCAGGTAGACTTCGCCCGGACTCCTATGGGAGCCGGATCTCGTCCCCGACTCCGGCTGCAGGGGGACTTCGCCCGGACTCCTACGGGAGCCGGACTCCGCCCCGACTTCAATTACAGGAAGACTTCGCCCGGACTCCTACGGGAGCCGGACTCTGCCCACGACTTCACTTACAGGTAGACTTCGTCCGGACTCCTACGGGAGCCGGACTTCGCCCCCAACTTCAATTGCAGGTAGACTTCACCTGGACTCCTACGGGAGCCGAATCTCGTCCCCGACTTCGGCTGCAGGGAGACTTCGCCCAGACTCCTACGGGAGCCGGACTCCGCCCCGACTTCAATTACAGGAAGACTCCGCCCGGACTTCTACCGGAGTCAGACTCCGCCCACGACTTCACTTACAGGTAGACTTTATCCGGACTCCTACGGGAGCCGAACTTCGCCCCCAACTTCAATTGCAGGTAGACTTTGCCCGGACTCCTATGGGAGCCGGATCTCATCCCCGACTCCGACTGCAGGGAGACTTCGCCCGGACTCCTACGGGAGCCGGACTTCGCCCCCAACTTCAATTGCAGGTAGACTTCGCTCGGACTCCTACGGGAGTCGGATCTCGTCCCCGACTTCGACAGCAGGGAGACTTCGCCCGGACTCCGCCCCGACTTCAATTACAGGAAGACTCCGCCCAGACTCCTACGGGAGCCGGACTCCGCCCCGACTTCAATTACAGGAAGACTCCGCCCGGACCCCTACGGGAGCCGGACTCCGCCCACGACTTCACTTATAGGTAGACTTTGTCCGGACTCCTACGGGAGCCGGACTTCACCCCCGACTTCAATTCAGGTAGACTCTTCCCGGACTCCTATGGGAGCTAGGCTCTGCCCACGACTTCACTTGCAGACAGACTTCGTCCGGACTCCTACGGGAGCCGGACTCCGCCCACGACTTCACCTGCAGGCAGACTTCGTCCGGACCCCCACGAGAGCCGGACTTCACCCCCGACTTCAATTCCAGGTAGATTCCGTCCGGACTCCTACGAGAGCCGGACTTCGCCCCCAGCTTCGATTGCAGGTAGACTTCGTCCGGACTCCCACGGGAGCCGGATCTCGTCTCCGACTTTGACTGCAGGAAGACTTCATTCGAACTCCTACGGGAGCCAGACTCCGAGCTCCTACCGTAAGTGACCTACTCCGAGTTTCCGCTACAAACGATCTACTTCAAATTTCTATCACGAGTGGCCCGTGCTGGATTCCCACCGTAAGCCTTCACCCAAGCTTCCATTATGGACGAATTTCATTCGGATGTCTGTTATAGACAAGCCTTGGCCGAGACTCCTCGACAAATGATCCCCATCCGGACTTCTATGGAGATCGGACTTCGATCGAACTTCGGCCGACAGGCCTGGACCCCCTAGCAGGCCGCAGTAACGGCCACGACTCTGCTCCACTTCCTGCAACAGATTCTGCACGGCTCCATCACTCCCTGGCAGGCCGCAGTAATGGCCATGACTCTGCTCCACTTCCTGCGATGGATTCCATGCGGCTCCATCACTCTCTGGCAGACCACAATAATGGCTACGATCCTGCTCCACTTCCTGCGATGGATACTGTAGTTCCTCCACCTTCTGGCAAGTCGCAACAACGGACGCCGCTCCACTCCCCGAACAGACTCCACGTGGCATGTCCTGGTGATGCCCACGATTCCACTCCACTACTCTGCACCACAAACTCCTCCTGACCCTGGGCAGCTCACTGCCAGACGGTTATAAACATCGCTATCAGTCTGTTGCCCCCTCCACCTATAAAAGGGGGACCCCAGATACATTATTCTCTAAGCTCTAATTTCTATTCCAAAACTCTGCTAAAATTTTCATTTGAGCACTCCATTCTTGTTGAGGCAGAGAACTGACTTGAGCATCCGGAGCAACCCCAACTCCGGTTTAGACTTCTTTTGCAGGTCCCGATGGCGATCGCGACTCCCTCGACTCCAGCTTCTCCGATGCAGGCGGATTTTTGCACCAACAATGGTGATGGCCATGATGACACTTTATGACATCAACAATTTCAGCATTATTGGTATGGACTTTGTAATAAGGGAGAGTATTGAGATTCATTACTGTTGGTGCAAAAACCCGCTTGCGCCGGAGAAGCTGGAGTCAGGGAAGCCACGGTCGCCGTCGGGACCTGCAAGGGAAGTCTAAACCGGAGGTGGGGTTGCTCCGGCAAGACCCTCCGACGCTCAAGTCAGTTCTCTACCTCAACAAGAATGGAGTGCTCGAATGGAGAATTTAGCAGAGTTTTGAGATAAGGCAAAAGAGCCTAAAGAATAACGTATCTGAGTCCCCCTTTTATAGGCGGGGGAGGCAGCGGACTGATGGCGACGTTTGTAACCGTCTGGTAATGGGCCGCCCACGGTCAGGAAAATTGATTGCGGAAGGTAGTGAGGTAGACCCGTGGCCATCGCCCCAGCCCGCCACGTAGGGCCTACTGCAGGTAGTGGAACGGCGTCCGTTGCTGCTAGTTGTCAGAGAGTAGTGGGATCGTGCAGCACCTGCCGCAGGGAGCGGAGCAGCATCATAGTTGTTGACAAAGCCTGTCAGAGAGTAGTGGGATCGTGCAGCACCTGCCGCAGGGAGCGAAGCCGCGCGGAATCCGCTACAGGAAGTGGAACGGGATCTTGGCAGTTATTGTTATCCGCCAAGGGACGCGGATCTGTTGATCAAGGCTCGGCAGCGGTCGGAGTTCGGCCTTTGCAGGAGTCCGGGAGGAGTCCCCTCCCCGGTTGAGGTCGTGGGTGGGGTTCGGCCCCCCGCGGCTGATGCTGAGGTTGGAGCTCGGCTCCCGTATGAGTCCGGTTGGAGCTGCTCTTGCTGATGGCGGCGGATTCCGCTCCCGTAGGAGTCCGGGCGGAGCTGCACTTGCTGATGGCGGCGGAGCCCGGCTCCCGTAGGAGTCCGGGCGGAGCTGCACTTGCTGATGGCAGTGGAGCTCGGCTCCCGTAGGAGTCCAGGCAGAGCTGCAATGCATACAAAGTTAAGGGTGAAATTCGGCTCTGATAGGAGTCCGGATTGAGCTTACCAGCCGTTGATACTGAGAGCGGAGCCCGGCTACCGTGGAGTCCGGGCGAGCTGCGCTGATGTCGATAGAGGAGCTCGGCTCCCGTAGGAGTCCGGGCGGAGCTGTACTTACCGATGGCGGTGGAGCCCGGCTCCCGTAGGAGTCCGGGCGGGCTGCACTTGCTGATGGTGGTGGAGCTCGGCTCCCGTAGGAGTCCGGGCGGAGCTGTTCTTGCCGATGGCGGTGGAGCCCGGCTCCCGTAGGAGTCCGGGCGAGCTGTTCTTGCCGATGGCGGTGGAGCCCGCTCCCGTAGGAGTCCGGACGGAGCTGCACTGCATACAAAGTTAAGGGTGAAATCCGGCTCTGATAGGAGTCCAGATTGAGCTTACCAGCCGTTGATACTGAGAGCGGAGCTCGGCTACCGTGGGAGTCCGGGCAGAGCTGCGCTGATGTCGATAGAGGAGCTCGGCTCCCGTAGGAGTCCGGGCGGAGCTGTACTTGCCGATGGCGGTGGAGCCCGGCTCCCGTGGGAGTCCGGGCGGAGCTGTTCTTGCCGATGGCGGTGGAGCCCGGCTCCCGTAGGAGTCCGGGCGGAGCTGCACTTGCTGATGGCGGTTCCGCCGTGGGTTCCAGCTGTGGGTATTTTATACCCAACACCAGTCCCCCTACATCGATTTTGATTTTCAAACGAAGGAAGTATACCGAAGTACAGCCGGAACTGTCCCTTCGAATTTTGCGCACTGCCGCCCCCATTTAATGCGCGCACGCCAGAATCCATTTTTCGGTGAAGGTGACTTGAAAAGTCTTTTCGGAACCCCCGCTGAAATGCGATCCCAAGCGTCGCTTTGCAGGAATTTGTGAGCGGTCAACCCTCGTTGGCGGTGAAGGGGATAAGCGCGCCACGCGGCACACATCAGTTGGCCCAGGAATACCCGCCGCCATAACTGCGCCAGGATCCGTCGGCTATTTAAACTCCTCAGCCCCTTCGTGGCCTCATTCTGGCGCTGTTCTTTCATCTGAGAGTCCTGCTTCTCTCGCCCCAGTCCCTGTCTCCTTCCCTCATACCATGTTCTCTACTCGAGAGGCTGTTTTTGAGAGGATTTTTAGGGTTTGGAGAAGGTGAGGAGGAGAATGGCGGCCGGTGAGAATCTCCGTCGCTCTAAAAGGAGCCCAAGGAAAAATTCCTTCAACAACAGGGGTTTAATAGCGGGGGCTGTCGGTGAAGTTATTCTGCCCGTGAATCTCGGAGCAGCAAGGCGAGGTGATACCGATCAAGAGGGCAGAATAGACGTCATAAGTCATGACGGGATCCTTGACGCCATCAGGGCCGAGAGACCAAAGGCGGTCGGCGTTGACGGTGGGGCAGTAGAACTTGTTGCGGGGACGGTGGAAGTAACGCATGCCGACCTTGCCGGAGCATCTCGGGTGACGGTCGTCGTGGTGCATCCGGAGATGAGGCGTATCTTTGGTGTCCCGACCGCCCCTGAAGTGGCTACGGTTCTTCTTGAAACAGGTCTTCACTACTGCCGCCGCTACCCCCACCGCCTCCGGAGATCTATCCCACCCCTTTCCCGCTAAGGTTGGGACTTCGGAACAGAATGAGGTAAGATGGGGCGAGAGCTGTTACACGCACTGGAGAAGGATAGAGACGGAGTTCGTAGCTCGGAGCGACCTCCGGTTCGTCCAGCCCGAACCGTGCTCGCGATACTCGCGATGATGTGTATCTTCTCTTTTTTTTTCTGACCCACCGGGTCTTGTAACGTGTACTTCTGTTAAATGAAAAAGCAATTTCAGTACCTTGTTTGCATCTTGTATGAAATAGTTGCCTGCCGAACTTCTTCATTTTCTTTTCTTCTCTTTGCCTGTGTTACATCGTTCCAGGGTCGTCGGCGACCTTTTCAGTTCATGTGGGGTCGTCATTTGCCGATCTCCTTTTCGGCTTTTGTGCCGTCAGGTTCGCTCGGATTTTTCTCCGCTGAAGTCGGGGCTAAGTTCGGCTCCCTTGATAGTCCGAACGGAGAAGCCCTCTGAGAGTTGGAGTAGCTCGATCCTCGTAAGGGCCAGGGCAAAGTTTTTCCTGCAATCAAAGTCATAAGTAAAGTCCGGCTTCCGTAGAAGTCCGGGCGGAGTTGTCCTGTAGCTGACGTCGGCGGTGGGGCCCGGCTCCCGTAGGAGTCCGGGTGAAGTCTGGGTGAAGTCTTTTTGCGGTGGAACCCGTTCCCGTAGGAGTCCGAAGTCTTCTTTGGCGTAGGGGCCCGGCTCCCGTAGGAGTCCGGGTGAAGTCTTCTTGGCGACTGAGCCCGGCTCCCGTGGGAGTCCGGCGAAGTTTGCTTGGCGGTGGAACCCGGCTCCCGTGGGAGTCCGGGCGAAGTTGGCTTGGCGGTGGAACCCGGCTCCCGTAGGAGTCCGAGCCTTCCACCTTGCTCATGTCAGGACGAGGTTCTCTTCCTGTTCTGACAGGGCTGCGGGGCATATTAGGGCGTTGCGAGGCCTCTCCCCCCATCCGGTCTAAAAGAACCGGGCCTTCGACTTTGCTCGAGTTAGGGCGAGGTTCTCCTCCTGTCCCTAACAGGGCTGTGGGGGCACATATGGGCGTTGCAAGGCCTCTCCCCCCATCCGGTCTAAAAGAACCGGGCCTTCGACTTTGCTCAAGTTAGGGCGAGGTTCTCCTCCTGTCCCTAACAGGGCTGTGGGGGCACATATGGGCGTTGCAAGGCCTCTCCCCCCATCCGGTCTAAAAGAACCGGGCCTTCGACTTTGCTCAAGTTAGGGCGAGGTTCTCCTCCTGTCCCTAACAGGGCTGTGGGGGCACATATGGGCGTTACAAGGCCTCTCCCCCCATCCGGTCTAAAAGAACCGGGCCTTCGACTTTGCTCAAGTTAGGGCGAGGTTCTCCTCCTGTCCCTAACAGGGCTGTGGGGGCACATATGGGCGTTGCAAGGCCTCTCCCCCCATCCGGTCTAAAAGAACCGGGCCTTCGACTTTTATAAGGTTGACCTCTCACTTTTGATACCGTCTGTTTGAATCGTCCTAAGATAAATGAGCACGCATTTTTGATTAGGACGAAATCACTGGTAGTACATCCGTAAGTTTTCTGAGCTCTACGGTCGCGGGAGGTCGGCCCCTCCGAGTTTCTTGAGATAATAAGTTCCAGGTCGGACTACTTCTTTGACCTCATAAGGTCCCTCCCAGTTTGGGGCAAGCTTCCCCTGGCCCTGTGGTTGTGAGACAGCAGCTCGCCGGAGCACTAGATCCCCTGCTTTGAATACCTTGTTCTTGACTCGGGCGTTGTAATATCGGGCAACTTTCTGTCTGTAGGCTGCCATTCGAACCTGGGCAACCTCCCGCCTTTCTTCCAGTAGGTCGAGGTTGGCTCTGAGACTTTGCGCGTTTTGGGGTTCGTCGAATGCCATGACTCGCGCCGACGGGAGTTTAAGCTCGATCGGGATGACGGCTTCCGTACCAAAGGCTAGAGCAAAGGGAGTCTCTCCTGTAGGCAACCTCTGGGTGGTCCGATAAGCCCATAGTACATGATAAAGTTCGTCCGCCCAAGTCCATTTTGCTCTTTCGAGCCTGGTCTTGATCCCCTGCAAAAGGGTTCTGTTTGTTACCTCGGCTTCGCCGTTCGCCTGGGGATGGGCCACTGACGTGAATTTGTGGGAGATGTTTAGGTCTTCATAGAATTCAGCAAATTGGCTCCCGTGAATTGTCGTCCATTATCAGTGATGAGGGTTCTAGGCAAACCGAACCTGCACACGATCGATTTCCAGACGAAGTCCTGCACTTTCGCTTCCGTGATTTTGGCTAGCGGCTCGGCCTCGACCCATTTGGTGAAGTAGTCGATTGCTACAAGGAGGAATTTCCTTTGACCAGACGCCGTGGGAAAGGAGCCAAGAATATCCATTCTCCATTGCGCAAAAGGCCATGGGGCACTCAAGGGTGTAAGCTCGGTAGCAGGTTGTCTCTGGACGTTGGCGTATCTCTGGCATCGATCACACTTCTTGACATATTCAATTGAATCATGGTGCATTGTTGGCCAGTAATACCCTTGGTGGAGTAGCTTGTGGGATAGAGACCTGGCACCTAAATGGCTTCCGCAAGCACCCTCGTGCACCTCCCATAAAGCGTAGTCAGCTTTTGAGGGTCGGAGGCATCTCAAGAGAGGCAAGGAGTACGATCTTTTGTACAATTTACCCTCATAAAGGATGTACCGGGAGGCTTGATTTCGGAGTTTTCGGGCTTCTTTCGCGTCTTGGGGGAGAATCCCATCTCTAAGATAGGTTATTAGTGGGTCGACCTAGCTGGGCTCTTGGTCGATCTCTATTACGAGTCGTGGTTCTTCCGTACTCGGTCGTTTCAAAACTTCAAAGAGGACGCCTTTTGGCAATTCGGTCGGATCCGACGTCGCCAGCTTGGAGAGAAGATCGGCCCTGGTGTTCTCCGATCTTGGAATTTGCCTGATGTCGAAATCGCCAAAGGCAGGGATGAACTCCTTCATCTTCTCAAGATATTTGGCCATACTGTCCTCCCGCGCTTCAAAGCTCCCGCTGACTTGCCCCACCACAAGTTGGGAATCGCTGTGCACCCGGAGTTGACCTATTCCGAGCTCCCTGGCGATCCTCAAACCTGCGATCAGAGCTTCATACTCCGCCCCATTGTTCGTTGCGGAAATTCGAAACGCAGAGCGTATTCCGCAACGACTCCCTCTGGGCCGGTCAAGATCAGGCCTGCGCCTGCGCCTGCCATGTTGGACGATCCATCCACATGGAGGGTCCAAAAGCTATCGGACGAACTGGCTTCTTCGTCGGGGGAGTTCGGTTGAGTCCTCGGGTCGTCAATTTTGTTTTGCTCAGGTTCGGCCTCCTCGGGGATGGTGCATTCTACTATGAAATCTGCCAACACCTGGGCTTTTATCGCCGGCCTAGGCTTGTAGTTGATGTCGAATTCTGTGAGTTCGATGGCCCATTTCGCCATTCTTTCGGAGATATCAGCTCGGTGCAAAACCGCCTTGATCGGTTGGTCAGTGAGTAATGTCACCGTGTGCCCTTGAAAGTAAGGCCGGAGTCTCCGAGCTGCAATCAACAAGGCGTAGGTCAGTTTTTCTAATTTAGTATACCTGGTCTCGGCGTCCCTCAACATGCGACTAATGTAGTAGACTGGTCACTGGACTTTCATTTCCTCCTTAACAAGGACAGTTGCAAGGGCTGTGGGAGAGACCGCCAGGTACAAAAATAATTCCTCCTTAGGCTCGGGCTTCGCCAGTAGTGGGGGCGAGCTAAGGTAGCTTTTCAATTCTTCGAATGCCTGTTGGCATTCAGGGGTCCAACAGAAGTTCTTCGGCTGTTTGAGGGTTTGAAAGAAGGACAGACATCGTTCGGCCGACCTCGCGATGAAGCGATTAAGAGCCGCGACTCTTCCCGTGAGGCATTGAACCTCCTTGATCGACCTTGGGGCAGTCATATTTTGGATGGCGCGAATTTTCTCCGGATTGGCCTCGATCCCGCGTCCCGACACCATGAAGCCCAGGAACTTTCCTGAGGTTACCCCAAAGGCGCATTTGGTCGGGTTCAGCTTCATTCTGTACTTTCGAAGAGCGCCAAAGGTTTCCTCGAGGTTGGCTACATGATTTTCGGAAGACCTGCTTTTCACGAGCATATTGTCCACATAAACCTCCATGTTTCGGCCGATCTGCTCCTTGAAGATCTTGTTCACCAGTCGTTGATAGGTTGCACCCGCGTTCTTGAGGCCGAACGGCATAACCCTGTAGCAGTAAAGGCCGCGATTAGTGATAAAAGCGGTCTTTTCTTCATCTTCCGATGCCATTCTAATCTGGTTATAGCCGGAGAATGCGTCCATGAAAGTGAGAAGCTCATGACCCGAGGTAGCGTCCACCAGTTGGTCGATCCGGGGAAGGGGGTAGCTGTCCTTTGGCAAGCTTTATTCAGCTTTTTAAAGTCGATACACATCCTCCACTTGCCGTTTGCTTTCTTGACCAAGACAACATTGGAGATCCACTCTGGATAACTGACCTCCTTGATGAATCCGGCCTTGAGAAGTTTATCCACTTCCTCGGCTATCGCCTTCTGCCTCTCCGGGGCATGACTCCGGATTTTTTCCTTTGTTGGCCGATGTTTAGGGTCGACCGTCAGATGATGTTCCATGACTCCTGTCTCAATCCCCGGCATATCCGCCGGGACCCATGCAAAAACGTCTGCATTCCTTCGGAGAAAATCCACGAGATGTGTCCGCACCTCCTCCTCCAGGTTGGAGCCAATTAACACCACATGCTCCGCATTCCCATCATTCAAAAAAATTGGTATTAGGTCCTCGATCGGGCCGCCCTTCTCTTCAGTGAGGTCGTCGCGCGCATCCAACCCGTCGACTGGACAGAGGTCCGTTTGATCATTTCTTTACAGGGCAATATTGTAGCAGTGCCTGGCCAGCGCTTGGTCTCCCCGAACTTCTCCAATCCCCTTGTCAGTGGGGAACTTCAACTTCAAATGGTAGGTTGAAACAACGGCTCTAAGGGCATTGAGGCCGGGTCGGCCAAGAATTGCATTGTAGGCAGACGGCGCCTTTACCACCAGAAAATTTACCAGGGCTCTGGACTGCTTTGGATGCTGACCCGCGGTCACAGTTAGAGCTATCATTCCTTCCGTCGGAACGGCGTCACCAGTAAACCCTATCAAGGGGGAGTACATCGGTCTTAGATGACCGCCAAGAGTGGCCATTCTCGAATAGGCACTGTAGAATAAGATGTCGGTCGAACTTCCGTTGTCAACGAGAATGCGACTGACGTCATAATTTGCTATGTTCAAGGAAACTACGACCGCATCGTTATGAGGGAATTGGACTCCCTGGGCGTCTTCTTCAGTGAAGGCTATGGGCTCTTCGACTTTTTGCCGCTTGAGGGGTGCAGCTGCCTCCGGCCGGGATTCTCTTGAGATGACGTTGACGGAATCCGGCGAAGGTCGGTCCTCCGGCCACCCTTTATCAGCAGCCGTAGCCGGAGGTAGTTGTGCAGAAACCTCGCGGGAGGGCATCGGATGGGGAAAAGAGGATTGGATGTCGGAAAAGATGGCCGGAAGCGGGTCCGTTGAGCACTCCTTCAAGAACAAGGGTGCTGCGAAGACACGAGCCCCCCTTCCTCTAGCGTCAATCCTGTTGGTGCAAAAACCCGCTTGCACCGGAGAAGCTGGAATCGGGGAAGCCGCGGTCGCCGCCGGGACCTGCAAGGAAAGTCTAAACCAGAGGTGGGGTTGCTCCGGCAAGACCCTCCGACGCTCAAGTCAGTTCTCTGCCTCAACAAGAATGGAGTGCTCGAACGGAGAATTTAGCAGAGTTTTGAGATAAGGCAAAAGAGCCTAAAGAATAACGTATCTGAGTCCCCCTTTTATAGGCGGGGGAGGCAGCGGACTGATGGCGACGTTTGTAACCGTCTGGTAATGGGCCGCCCACGGTCAGGAAATTGATTGCGGAAGGTAGTGAGGTAGACCCGTGGCCATCGCCCCAGCCCGCCATGTAGGGCCTACTGCAGGTAGTGGAACGGCGTCCGTTGCTGCTAGTTGTCAGAGAGTAGTGGGATCGTGCAGCACCTGCCGCAGGGAGCGGAGCAGCATCATAGTTGTTGACACAGCCTGTCAGAGAGTAGTGGGATCGTGCAGCACCTGCCGCAGGGAGCGGAGCCGCGTGGAATCCGCTACAGGAAGTGGAACGGGATCTTGGCAGTTATTGTTATCCGCCAAGGGACGCGGATCTGTTGATCAAGGCTCGGCAGCGGTCGGAGTTCGGCCTTTGCAGGAGTCCGGGAGGAGTCCCCTCCCCGGTTGAGGTCGTGGGTGGGGTTCGGCCCCCCGCGGCTGATGCTGAGGTTGGAGCTCGGCTCCTGTATGAGTCCGGTTGGAGCTGCTCTTGCTGATGGCGGCGGAGCCCGGCTCCCGTAGGAGTCCGGGCGGAGCTGCACTTGCTGATGGCGGCGGAGCCCGGCTCCCGTAGGAGTCCAGGCGGAGCTGCACTTGCTGATGGCGGTGGAGCTCGGCTCCCATAGGAGTCCGGGCGGAGCTGCACTGCATACAAAGTTAAGGGTGAAATCCGGCTCTGATAGGAGTCCGGATTGAGCTTACCAGTCGTTGATACTGAGAGCGGAGCCCGGCTACCGTGGGAGTCCGGGCGGAGCTGCGCTGATGTCGATAGAGGAGCTCGGCTCCCGTAGGAGTCCGGGCGGAGCTGTACTTACCGATGGTGGTGGAGCCCGGCTCCCGTAGGAGTCCGGGCGGGGCTGCACTTGCTGATGGCGGTGGAGCTCGGCTCCCGTAGGAGTCCGGCGGAGCTGTTCTTGCCGATGGCGGTGGAGCCCGGCTCCCGTAGGAGTTCGGGCGGAGCTGTTCTTGTCGATGGCGGTGGAGCCCGGCTCCCGTAGGAGTCCGGGCGGAGCTGCACTGCATACAAAGTTAAGGGTGAAATTCGGCTCTGATAGGAGTCTAGATTGAGCTTACCAGCCGTTGATACTGAGAGCGGAGCCCGGCTACCGTGGGAGTCCGGGCGGAGCTGCGCTGATGTCGATAGAGGAGCTCGGCTCCCGTAGGAGTCCGGGCGGAGCTGTACTTGCCGATGGCGGTGGAGCCCGGCTCCCGTGGGAGTCCGGGCGGAGCTGTTCTTGCCGATGGCGGTGGAGTCCGGCTCCCGTAGGAGTCCGGACGGAGCTGCACTTGCTGATGGCGGTTCCGCCGTGGGTTCCGGCTGTGGGTATTTTATACCCAACAATTACCAAGTTCGAATCTAACTAGGATTCGATTTTTGATTAGTTGTTGATTTTAATAATTTTAGGATTCTATTTCTATTATTATTTTATTTGATTATTTTCTTTTAAAGATTGTTAGAATTTGTGTCCTAATGGGTCTTTGATTTGTGAGTCAAAATAAGAGTCAAACTCCCACACACATGGTAATCTATTTAAATGGATCTTTAGTATCTCCTTAATAGCAGGAACTATGTAAAGGATGGGGTGGAAGATGGTGGAAAAAGTATGTGGGAAGAAAGAGAGAGAAGAGATTATTTGTGTATATGGAGACTCTTTGTGAGGTGCTTTTACGAGATTTTGGTCTATATTCTTTTTTGAATAAATTATTTTTCTCTTCTAATTTTTTATTTTTTCATAATTTTTTCTCTAATTCTCTGTAAATATTTTGTTGTTTGATGTTTGTTTCAGATCTTGGACGACATGACTGATCTACTATGTGTAGCATGTCGTTCTACAAAGAGATGTTATAAGAACATGGACTATAAACTTCTATAGAGAATTGAGATGAATGTCTGAGAACTAATGTAAATTTATTCTTCGTGTCATCATAATTCATGCCTCACATATTGCTCGCATATTACTCCAATGAAATATACCTCACAGATTTCATACCTTTTTCCAATATCAAACTGTTGACTATGAGAAGCCTCTCCCCAATGATGAAGATGAATATTTATTGAATAAGAAGGATCGAAGCAGAAGCTATCTCAATCAAAAATAAAAATGTATCCCAATGACGAAGAAGAAGCCTACTTTAATGAATATTTGATCTCAATCAGAATAGAAGCCCTTAAGATTTATTTAAAAACTTTCATATATAACCACACAAACAAAATGAGAGGGGGAGGGAAGGGAGGGGGCATAGAGAGAGAGAGATGGAAGAAAAGGACAGTGGTGTTACTAGCAACCCATCCATCCTCCTTGGGCTTTGCCATTAACCCTCCACAAGTTGATTATAGTGGTGACATAGAGAAGACAGAGGGAGGGTAGTGATGAAGCCATGGTGCAGGGAAAGAAGAGGAGGAATGGAGAGATTATGATAGAGAAGTACCTCCACCTGCCATCTCTCATCTATCGGTAGTGGTTTCTACTTATGATGGTGGAGGTGGGCAAAAAAAAAATTATGCCACTTTTACGGAAATAATATTATATAGGTTAGAAAAATAAAAAGATGGAAAAAAATTATAATTTTTTATAGCCTAATTTGATTTGTTACAAGAAAATTATTAAAACCTCTTTAGATTTTAAAAGTTGATCTATATATATCCAAAGCATGTTAGGATTAAACTACCCAAGCCAAAGTTGGATAGATTCGAATTTTGGTTAGGAGGTCAAGTATCAAACCCAAATCAAAGTGATTCATATTTAAATGTTATATAAAATATATTATATATAATGTACAATATCATAATATACTTTTTTTTGTATATGCTGCCTAATATAAAATATATAATATATTACATATAGTGTATTATAATACATATAATTCCATAAATGGAGGATGTGTTTAATTAGTTTTTTTTTATGTTAGCCTCTAATCCTAAAGCCTCTACCCCATGTGCTCCCCCTCTCCCCTCATTTTTGTATTAATAAATGCTTCGTAATATACATTAGTTAATTAATATTCACTGAAATATATAAAATTATTATCAAATAGATTAAAATTTTTTAGCCAAATCAATTTACACTAATCTAAGAGGATCACTAAATTTAATATGAACTACTTTGGTTATTATAGATAAGGTTGGATAAAGTTCATAAGCAAAATATATGATATCAAAAAGTTGAATCGTATATCAAATTTCTGAAGATTATAATTTGATTATTTGCTATTTAATTGGGATGATCTTTGAGTCTTTTCTTTCTCAATTTTCGTAGGCACAATCTTTTGATTTGGACGGCAATACGAATTGGTTGTTTTGAGCTGAAAGCCCCCACAAAATCTGGATGGTAAATCCTCCATCTTCTCTCTTCCAATTCACAATGGAAACAGAAAGAGGAATCCATTGGGTGGGAGAAGACGAGATTCTAGGGTTTCCACCGAATCCATTCACATGCTTCATTTTCCCAGGACTCCGAAAGTTCCATCCCTCCACGCTGGTTAAAAAATCAAAGTACTCACCCGACCTTCCTCTCCTCTTCCCCTCGCGCGTCACGTATGTCCGGTTTTCCCCGTGCCTCTGGAAAGAGGAAAGGCCCGCGTCCCCATTTATTACCAACCCGCAACTTTGACCCCCTTCAACCCTTACCCAAACTGTTCCCATTTTACCCCACATTTTCTCCTCATCTAGTGCCCAAAGAAAGCTTTTATATTTTTTTCCCTTTTTTTTCTTTTTCTTCTCCTTACCCGTTCAACAGAATCTAGAATAATAGTAAAAGAGGGGGAAGAGCGAAAGGTTAGGATTGCCGCACCAAAGCTGTTAGGAAGAGAGGCCCTCCTCTCTCATCTTTCTCTCCCCACTCCTCAAAGAACAAAGAACAATCCCCCTCTGCCTTCCAAATCCCTAATTAGAAACACAGAAACCCCTAGTTGTTCTTCATCCTTCCATTCCCTGTTTTAGAGTAGAATAGTGGAAGAGGGAAGGGAGATTAAATAAGAGGCGTGAAGGAAAGGAAGGGGAGACCGAGCCAAAAAAAAAAAGGGAGAAGGGTGGAGGCAAGCAAGTATTCTGTTGTCGTCCAATTTCTTCTTCTTGTTGAAAGGAGTAATCAGAAAGCCTGGAAGCTGCTATTGGATGATGGACGGCTCTCCCTCCACCCCGGGCAAGTTCAAGATGGAGAAGCCCTCCCACCACCACCATTTCCACCATCACCCCTCCACCGCTCGCCTCCTCCTCCGTTGGCACCACTCCTCCCCCCTCTCCAAGTTCGCCTTCTGGGCCTTCCTCGCCATCGCGGTCTTCGCTGCCCTCTTCCTCCTCTCCCCCCGCCCCCCTTCCGCTGAAGCCGACCCTCCCCCTTCATCCAGCCTTGGTGGCGCCGCCAGCGGGAACGGCGGCCAGCACCGCCGCTCCCTCCGCACCGCCTCCTGGGGCGGCCCCGCCTGGGAGAAGCGCGTCCGCTCCTCCGCCCGCATCCGCCGCCAGCTCGGTGGGTTCTCCGTCCTCGTTACCGGCGCCGCCGGCTTCGTCGGCACTCACGTCTCCGCCGCTCTCAAGAAACGCGGCGACGGCGTCCTCGGCCTCGACTGCTTCAACGACTACTACGATCCCTCCCTCAAGCGCGCCCGCCAGGCTCTCCTTCAGCGCGCGGGGGTCTTCGTCGTCGAGGGCGACGTCAACGACGCCCTTCTCCTCCGCAAGCTGTTCGACGTCGTCCCCTTCACCCACGTCATGCACCTCGCCGCCCAGGCGGGCGTCCGCTACGCCATGACCAATCCGGCCTCCTACGTCCACTCCAATGTCGCCGGCCTCGTCTCCCTCCTCGAGGCCGCCAAGTCCGCCGATCCCCAGCCCGCCCTCGTCTGGGCCTCCTCCTCCTCTGTCTACGGACTCAACTCCAAGGTCCCCTTCTCTGAGTCTGACCGCACCGACCGCCCCGCCTCACTCTACGCTGCCACCAAGAAGGCCGGCGAGGAGATCGCCCACGTCTACAACCACATCTACGGCCTTTCCATCACTGGCCTTCGCTTCTTTACCGTCTATGGCCCCTGGGGACGCCCCGACATGGCCTACTTCTTCTTCACCCGCAACATCCTCAGCGGCAAGCCCATTTCCATCTTCGAGGGCCCCGGCCACGCCACCGTCGCCCGTGACTTCACCTACATCGACGACATCGTCCGGGGCTGCGTCGCCGCCCTCGACACCGCGGGGAAGAGCACCGGCAGCGGGGGCAAGAAGCGCGGCCCTGCCCCGCTCCGTGTCTACAACCTCGGGAACACCTCCCCTGTCCCCGTTGCTGACCTCGTCTCCATCCTCGAGAAGCTTCTTGGTGTCAAGGCCATCCGCAGGGTCGTCAAGATGCCCCGCAACGGAGACGTGCAGTTCACACACGCCAACATCAGCCTCGCCCAGCGAGAGCTCGGCTACCACCCCGCCACCAACCTCCGCACTGGGCTCAAGCGCTTTGTCAGGTGGTATCTCCAGTACTATCAACCTAACTTGGTCAATAAGAGGGGCAGCAAAAGCGGCAGCAGCAGTAGCTAATGACGACGACAACATCAGCAGTAGCAGTGGCCGAGGTGTTGGTTCTACTCCTTGCATACTTCTTGAGGCGGCTAGGATTGTTCACTTCTTCGAGTTCATCCTCTTCTCATTGACGCTCGTACGGAATTTCCTTCCCTCTTTCTTCTTCTTCTTCCTCTTCGAATTTTCATTCAGTTAGTGTCTTTTTCTTGTCCTCGGCACCTCTGCTTGGGCGTCTTCTATGTCCACTTATTATAATTTCTAGAAGAAGAGGGAGTGAAGGGAATCAATCAATGGGATCCTGTGGCAAGGGGCTTTACATCAGTGGTGGTGTTTAGTGGTTGCAGGATGCTCTCAAGATCTGTATGACAAAGGAAAAGGAAGCACGCTATTTCTTTCTTTCGTTCTTTCTAATTGTTTTCTTCATTTCTCATTCTCCACGTGCTGCATTGATGCATTTCTCTCCGGCATTCATATGTACTTTTAGCATAGTGCTTTGTACATGACTGATGAATTTATTAGGGGATATGCTAATTGATGTAGACCTTACTTGTCATGACACAAATTTTTAATAACAGAACAGAGCCCATGTCTTTGGGTTTGTTATTAGCTTTTCTGCAAAGGACAATTTAAAGGTTGTTTTGTCGTCTCTGTCTCCTTTGGTTGTGTTATTCTTTCTTCTGCCTCTTATTTGGATATTATGACAGGTGTGGGAGCTGAAAAATGAAACATGTATGCTTAATGTAATCTGGCTGTGCTTCACTTTTGCTGAATTAGTTGTAAAGTTATCAATTTTTTAAGTTTTAATGTACGTTTGAATTTGACTTTTGTATATGTGATGGCTGCAAGCATAACCATTCAGGGAATTAGATGGTATTTTAGTGGAAGAGGCATATTAGACATCACCTATGAATCTAGAAATTGACTCTTCGAATGTAGTACTGATTGTGCCTGGCTGATGACATTAAATACTTTGTTGCATGGCTATGTCCATTATCTAATAATCCCTTTTCTGTTAAAAAGTGATGTAAAATATGCTTTTCTTTGCTAATAGATTTTGATCATTTTTTGTTTTGTCAATATTGATGTATGTATATTAGTGTTGGGGCATTTACCATCCATCATCCAAAATATTTTCTCTTGCCAAACATATAATTTCTCCTCATTTGTGATTTTGAATCTGCTTTTCTAATTTCTATTTTCCAGCACATTGTGTCGTTTGCTAAAGTTTACTTTCTTCCAATCGGTAATTTCAATTTTCTAAAGAAATAAATGAAGGAAAATAACTTGGAAACTATGAAGTGTGAGAAAAAGAACAAGGAGTAAGGAACATAAAAATGAGGGTGTTGTTTTCTTAAAGGCATGAATTTCAGGTAGCATTTGAGGTTCCTTTTGTTAATTAGAATGCATAGTACAAGAAAGAAAATCTAGACCTTTCAATATAAAAGGATTTCTAGTCAATACAATTTGATGTCAACACGAACATCCTTTGAACTAGTAGAGTGTAAATGTAAATTAGATCTTCATTTTTATTTTTCTCATGATTATTTGATTCGAACTAGTGGAAACAAGGGTATGAATGCTGTTGTGAGTTCTCCCCCGGTGGAAAATAAGGACATGGATTGCTGTAGATGCAGCATCAATGGGTCTTATGTGTCTATGGCTTCTAGAGTTCTTCATATGTTGCTAAAATGATGGGGACTATATGGAAGAATATCGTAAAAATGAGAATGAGCAGAAGCATGATAGAGGAGGTGAATAAACTATCGATAATTACACATATGGTTCTTTCCATTGGGCAGGGGATGTTGATAACCTCAAGCTTGAGGATTTGTTGCATGCCAACATCTTGTGTACCTATTTAGGTGATAACGTATATTCAATCTTATGATTGACAGTCTATGTAGCATGAATGTACCTCAACAAGGTGAAGCTTGTCATGTTAGAAACCTCATGCATACGAGTCAGGGCTGGTGAAAAGTGCCTTATAAAGATCACAGAGCCATGCCTATTTATCTTTAAGACTGACAACTACAGGCACTTCTTATGGTGTGCCGTCATCTCAGTAAGGTCGCATACATTCTTCTAAATGACCCATTGTTGTATAAATTTATTGGGAGGTTTTCCTTGTTAGGTAGGTGATTCCTTCACTTATAAGCCTAGAAGACCACCTTGAATTCAATGAATATGGAAGCAGTGCCTAAGAAGAATGTTGAATCCTGGTCCGGGTGAAGACAAAGATATCATTGATGCATAAGAATCTAATTTGTCAAGAGGTTGCGGTCTCATCTTGTTTCAAAATCTTCTCAGGTTATTCAGCTGATGATGGGAATTCATTTTGGAGGGCATAAATTGGTTGATAATTACTGTTCTTGATGCTTTATATATTGCAACTTACAGATTTAGTCCACTATGCTTGCAGTAATTAAAAGTTTCAACTTTTTATGCTCCTTAATCTACAATGGCCAGCAATGGTCCTGATTTCTTTATCCATGGCAAGGCTGAAAAAAATACAAGTGACAGTAGGTAAACTAGTTGAAGAGAACATCTAAAAACATGTGTTAACCATTGTATCATGATGATATGAACTGAGGCTTTTTTTTTTAAATTAATTTAGCTGAATGGTAGGGTCAGTTTCAAATCTTTCAGATAAAACAGAGATAAAGGGGGAGCAAGAAATAAGAAATGCTTCTATAGATGCTAAAAAACAAAGAGAAGCAAGAATAAGAGATGGTTGATTAACACAAAGCATTTTATCGACCTCTTAAAGTTTAATGCATCAAGTTAGTTTTTTTCCTACTCGAGGGAGGATTTTTTTACATAAAATAATAGTGTGATAAGGAAAAAAGAATGCTACTTAAATTAATGTATTTTTTGGTGAATTGAGAATTGTTGAACAAAGATTTTGAAGTCCTTTGAGTTAGTGGAGTGTTCCTTTCTCTTTTTTTTTTTGGGGGTTGGGGTGGGGTGGAGGGTAGACTTATTCTTCCTTTTCTAAATAGGTTGACTTTCGAGCTATCAATTATTTTTTCTAGCCAAGAGGCCATTATAGTTTCAATTATTGTTTTAGAAATTGTTATAGGTTAATTTGTGGGGTTAGCTGTAGAGATTTATCTTGTGTAGAAGGCTCCTTTTAACTTCAAGGAAGTTCTATTTTCAAAAAAAACTTCAAGGAAGTTCTGAAATCATTAGGATTGATTTTTACTTTCTTTCTTTGAGATTTTATTGAAGTTTCTCTTTTCTTCATTTTTTTCTTTTCTTTTTTGTCTTTTTTCAGCAAAGCTTCTTTTGCATCCATGAAGAAGGATTTTCTCCCTCTCTCTTTTGTGTTGATAAAGCTACAGAGAGTCTAGCAGCTGCCTATAGAATATGTGGCCCTTAATAATTTTTTTTTTTCACTAATGAAATTTGGCTTCTTTGATTTTGTTGATCCATTTTAGACAATGATGTTTCTTTCTGACTACATGTTGATTCATGGGCATCATATGTTGCTGACTGTCCTGTTTGTGCTTATCCTCTTTATTTCTACTTGGTCCCACATCTTAAGTTGACATGCCCTGATTGCTTTATTCTCTTACATAAATTATCAAATACTGAATTGGATTCATAAACTCCAAATCCAAATGCATCATCTCACATAACTTCTTATGAACCATAAATTTTGAGGTTTGCTGTCAGATTTGAGCAAATCTGCTGTTTAACTTTTTCCTTTTCTCAAAACAACTTCCATCATAATCTAATGCATTTCTTTCAAGTTCACCAATCCTATGTGGACTTTCTCATCCCTTTAGAATTTTTCATTGGTTTCCAACTTTGATAACTAAAAGTGGTAACGAAATTCAGATCCAACTTAAAATTTTAGCAACTCTTATTCATTGCTTCTGTTCTCCTAAACTCTCATCACACACTAGACATACTTTCCTGCACTAATTTGGCGTATAAATGTGCTCAAGTGCTATTTTGCATCTTCACTATTAGACCAATGATTTCATGTTATCTAGTTGTTAATACTCAGGCTATCATCTTTCTCAAATTTAGAATGACAAGTAGTAACAGACCTTTGTTCCTTTTGCTGGGTATGGACACCTATTTGTGGCATTTGGTTAACATAAGTATGTTATTTATTATGATATAAGAAAGGGAAAGCAACACTGAGGGAGACCTAGTAATCATCAGTTGATTCCTGTATTCTTATGTTCTGTTGCTGAGATTTTCCATTTACCAGATTATGTGCCAACTTTATTTAACAAGTAATAGAATAATGTTTAGCAACATTTTGAAAAATTGAGCAATAATTGATTGCTATTTTGAAATATAATCTTTTGCTTGTTCCTTATGAGATATAATTGTTCATATTAAATTATATATCTAGAAGCTGAAAGGAAACTCCTGAACTTGTTTGATACTACTTTAGTTGTCAGTTATGAAACCTAATGTTGTAATAAATAAAATGAAAGAGTGTAAATAAGAAGAAAGAAGAGGGAAATCTGGAGAAAAGAAGAGAATAAGATAAAGTAGGGAAGGAGTTGCAGGCATCCAAACTAGAATTTTAATGTTTATGTATTTTTGCAGTTGGCCATTCCAATGTTTACACTGAGAGTCCAGCTACCTTTAAGCCTTCCAATTTCCTTTTCATTTGCAACTCAATTTCTTTTATAAATCTTAAAATATCTCTAATTAGAGAAAATGAAGGAAAAAGATACCATTAATGATTTCCCTGGTTCTGTTTCACTTAAGACCTTGATTATGTGCTGGAATAGTTCATTTTCTGTATTAAGAAGAAGAAGCAAAAAACCTATGCTTTTGAAGGCTTAATTCGCCACAGCATAGACTCAAGTAAGTCCCCACATTTTGGGTTAGGCGGAGGCATACTTGTCATGTAGATTGCAGTTGTTGATTTGCTTGAGATTTTGAGTTTTGTGGGTTATCTTCCCACTTCTTGATATTAATCTTACAATCTTTCCAATATGGTGAAAAGGGTAGGTGTTAATTTTGACATCACTTAGTCATGTAACCAAAGTTACCCATTGCCTTCAACTAATATAGGGTAACTATATCACATATCTACTCTTCAACAAAGTGGTTCTTGATACAAAAGTTCATTTAGCTATGCTTTTATTTATGTTCTCTCTATCATTTTAATTTTTCCAGATAGGGAAGATCTTGCTGCTTTACTTTAAGTTTCAGTTATTAAACAATTAGTAAACAAGATCTCAACGGTCATCACTCATGAGCTTCCAAATTATTTATGCTTGTAATTATCACTTTGAAGACCCTTTGACATTTTCTGTCCTCATTCTTTGTAATATAATGTTATTGTGCTTTCTTTTTGTTCTTTGATGTGGAGTGTGGGTGTTAACCTTTTTTTTTTTTCTAAAACCTTTTTGGTGCTGGTGCTGGTGGCGGGAGTGTGTTTTTTTCCTTTCCAGGGGAAGAGTTGGGTGGGGGGAGGGGGGGGCGGGGGGAGGTTGCTGGGTTCTGCGGAAGGCTTGTCTCCATCTTAGAATAAGCCCATTATTTATTTGTGATGTGAATCTATTTCAGTTATCGTAATTGGATAAACAGAATTGAATCTTCTTCTTTAACAGATCTAGCTATTGCTTATGATGGTTCTTTTTCTCATGCAACTTCTAAAGGCTTGCACTGTTTGCAGAAAACAGTTTTCACTGAAAAAATCAGCCAGTTTTCAGCCTCTGGTCTGCATCAAAATGGTCATCAATTTTCTCCTTGGTTACTGTAATTTGTCACCCGAATTTCATAAGCATTTGATTGATACTTCAAATAGTCTGAACCAGAAATTGAAAGTTAAGTGATCTTAATGGGAATGAGAATAAGTTCTGAGACTTAGTTCTGCATTTCCTTAACTTAGTGCTTCACATATAGGGCCCTAGAAGGATCAAATATGGAACGTTTTTGATTTGAGGAAAGTGAATTTGCATTTAGCCAACATCTGAAGAAATCTGACAAAAGGTCATACAAAAATTAAATATGGAAATTAGGATTGTAAAAGATGTGGGCTTCTACAAGTTGGGATCAAGGATTTAAAAGGAAATATGAGGTAACAAGGTGAATCAGTGTCATATTAGGGAGTTGCTCATTGCAAACGATGAGATCAAAAATCTGTTCACAGAACTAAAGTATGTGACTGCATATTATACAAGGGTGAGAGAAACTAGATGTTTCTGGGTTGGATTATTAGAAGTTAGAATTCATGTTTCATTATCTGGAAAAAAATAGATTATTCATTTCTTCACATGGGTTTGTGGACTGGCACTGTTACATGAGAAATAAGATTAAAGAAGATACAAGGAAGAGGCAGAAGAATTATGTGGTTGAGGAAGAGAAGAGGAGGGGGAGGCAGCTGAAGTGCAAATTATTTTCCATGAAAACTTTTACATATTGAAGAAGGAAAAGAAAACCATCACATCTCAAAATAATTGCTTTGTTATACTTTCAAGAATATATTATCCAGAAAACATATTTCTTCTTACCTCCTCCTTTATTTAAAGAAAATAAGAACATAATGATGGTGCCTGTTGGCCACACTAATTATTTTGTCATAATTTTATTTGTTCCTAACTGTTGGTTTGCACTATTGATGGACAAACAATTAGTCAAACAAAGAATTTCCATTTTTTCATGAAGCCACTTGGTCTTCAAATTGTGCTACAATGATGCTCAAAAGTGGCATATGTTTACCATCAATTTCTTATCCACCTGATTGCCTGGACAGGAAGGTCAGTGCCAAAGTTTGCTGTACTATAGCGAACTGGGTGGTATAGGGCATACATACCGTATCTTTTGTTGAATGAACATGCACTGGGCTAATGAATGTGTTCACAAGAATGCCTACATATGCTGTGACAAATTTGTAATGCTTTCTATGACACCTATATTAGGCATATGTTGTGACAAATTTGTACTGCTTTCTATAACACCTATATTTGTGGTACTTAGAGTAGTTTTAGCTGGATGCTTGGCCCTTGTTCCAAGTGTTTAGATGTTCCAAAGGGTCTAGCATCGCAATTTTTAAAAGCATTACATGGACCTCTTATATTTAATTTAAATATATAACTAAATATTCATGTGTAGTTATGGTTGTCAAGTAGAATAAGTTGATTGTTGTTTATTATTTTTGCTTAAAAGATTGTTATATATTACTGTTATCAGTGAAAGGAAGAGGAGAAAAAGTGCAGCAGTTTACTAGAAGAATTTAGATGCCTTAGGTCCATAATATCTTGCACATCAAATAGTTGAGAGCTAAAACACACTGGTTGAAGGGTCCTTTAATTGGGCACTCCAAAGCTTGTGCCAAATGATGACACTATTTTGTTTTGGCATAAGTAGGATATTCCAATAGGAATTTCCTGCCATGTCATGCTGTATCCAAGTGTCTAAATCCCAAAAGTGTAGGCACTTTTAAATTCCTTAAGCTTGACCTCTATGGTTAAAAGCAGTAACATTTCCAAAGTGCACCAAAGGTCCAAACCTAGCTACCTAAGTAGGATGTTCCAATTAGAATTGTCTGCCATGTCGGGTTCTGTATCCAAGTGCCTAACATGTCATTCATACGGGAAGTGCACCCCAAAGGGCCAAACCTATCTAAACATGAAGGATAATGCAGATCTGTTTTGTCTTTGAGATCACATTTTTGTCTTTCCAATTTTGGCATGTAGTGCTTTCTTGGAGGTCACCAAATGACATTGTCATTTGGTGAAGTTATTATCATTTGCTAATGTTTTACTTTTGTACTGCCGATATGGTTATGGAAGCATCAAGGCATGGTTGCCACAGGATAGGGGAGAAACCTATGTATTGCTTTAGTTACAAAGGTCTAGGATGAGAGGAATAAAGATAATGCAGATTTAGAATTAAATTTGAATTTCTTCTCTATCTCAAAACTTAGCCTAATATCTGTTTTGTTGGTTGTCAGCATTATATTAATAATTGTGAGGCTCTAAGTTCTCTCTTGGGCACTGACTGTCTCTATTCAAGGATATTTCAGATTTCTGGTTTTTGCTTAATTTCAATCCAAGAAATGAATGACTTTCTGATATTGAAAATGTTGTTTCATGGTATATATTACCTATATTCAGGACACAAATAAGAGGCATCCTTAAGTTATTGAGGCATTGTAGTGCTGCAGGACCAATAGGAGTTTCCATGTGCATACAGTGCTAGATCCTAAGAGCTGTGGTATCCTGTTGGTTTTAGCCATTTCCATCCATTATCGGAGAGTGAGATAAGTGAGAAATTTTATGTTTTAAATGAAATGGAGAAGCTTTTTGAATCTGCCTTAGGATTAGAGAGTGGGTATGGAAGCATGGGAAGATTAATATAGACATTTAGGGGCTTTTAGTGAGGGTTCAGTGTTGAACTGATGTTGAACTATGGGTAAGAAAATTGTATTATAATGCAAGTTCATGAATCTAGTGGGTGAAAAAGGTTAAGTCCAAGGAGAAAGATCGCTAGGGTTCTTATAGGATCAAAGAAGGAATTGTATCCTAATCAGATTGTCTTGATTGATATATAAGATTTGTTTATGCAACAGGAAATGATAGGTGACGGCAATTCAATTTTGCCATGTGGATTTGTCCCAAGATCACCAGTTTGCCATCATATCAGTGGGAATCCATAGACTAACACAAACCAGATGTTCTTTGTTCTGCTTCCTGGGCATGTGGTGAGCATGGCGTGCATCGGATGGTCTTCTAACTAACATGGGCATGGTGTGACCCTTGCATCATGCTGATGACCATAAATTTTAGGCTTCCATGCTGAATCCTTGTTATTTAATGATGAAGAGTTTGTTAAGCTCCTGAGCAATTGAATCATTGGATCTTGGTCTTTGATCGTGTTCTAATGTTTTAGGGTTTGATTGGACATTTAATGAAGTAGGATAATGGGTCCATCATGGTTTAGATGTTTGAAGTTCAATAGTTGTAAAATAAACACATGATGACATAGGCATTCACTAGCTACTTAAATGATCATCTCATATGATGAATGATTTTCATTCATCTTCTCATCCTTCTCCGAGGGATCTTGTGCCTCTCTTATTTTTTCAGGAATCATGAGAATTTTTAGTGATTTTAATATATTGGAATCTCTCTTTCAAGGTTTCACTAGAACTTCCAAAGGATCATATTGTTTCTTTTACAAAATTTCCAACATAAATAAAATTTTTTGGATGGTATAGTCCATCTTCTCCATCAAATTAAACATGGCATCTTGCATCTTCTTCCCAACTGCTGTAAAACAAGTCTTTTTTGGTGTCTGATCAACTTGCTTGGTACCAGCTCCTATGAAGCAGTTCTACAATAAGATTTGCATAGATATATGATCTAGTTTTTTGGATTGAATAAAAAAAGAAAAATGATAAAGAGAAAGGACAAAAGGAGTCTCATTAAAAGTTGAGATGATGTTAATCAAATTGGGTTATCTTTTAGCAATGAAATCGGAACTTTTTTTTAAAATTTTGCATGTAAATATCCCAAGAAATGACTCTGTAAAGGCACCATGCTCAAGCTGGCCCCTTTTACTTTCTGTTGTTGAAAATGATCTTGATTCGTGAATACTATATATGTTGGAATTCATATATAGGGACATGCATATGTGTTTCAAAAATTTTATTTTCTAAACACCACAGCGAAATAGTAGATTAAAATACTTTTAATCTATATCATGCATGTATAAAAATATAAACCATAAAGATCTACTTCATATGCTGAAATTATACATATGCTGAAATTTAACTTGTGATCAAATCACATATCTGTTTCGCAATTCTTTTTTTCAAATTTGGATCTGCAAGAGAAGAGGTTCTCTTTTAGCCGCACAAGTGTCTGGCCTCTACGAGTATCCACTTAGGATCGGTCTGGAACAACCTTCTTAAGATTGAATTTTCTTCTCTAAGAAAATTCAGTCTGCGAATCTGAACGAAGTCTGGATCGTGATCAACTCTTTGATCTCTTTTCTTAATCTAACTCTTCTTTTCTTCTCTTGCCTTTTTTCTCTTGTATATGCTGTTACCAAACATCAGGAACCAGCACTCAAAGGGGGACGCCAAAGCCCTTATGGGTGTGGATTTGGGACGCCCAAGGGAGAAGAGAGGGAGAGAGGAAGAGAGGGTGTGGGAGCTTCTAAAGGGGCGTGGGGCTTGTTGGTTTAGTTGCTTAGGGACCTTAGGGGAGGTCCCTTTAAATAGCCATAAGGATTGAATCCTATTCAATCTCATAATACAAGTTCTACTTGCATTAGGTTTCCTAATAACTTAAGTTAACTTTCTTTAGGAATTCTTTTAAGTGCCAACTCTTGGAGTCCTTGCGCCCACTAATTCACACCTTTTGCACCCAAGGGATGCCTCATAAAGGGTCCACATGCCCTCTAATCATGGGACACGCTCAACTTGATCAAATCAAGGTGGTGTCCAAAAATAATTATCAAAGAAATTAATTAAGGACTTGTACCCTTAATTCAATTGATCCAAAATCTTAGACATCCAACAATTGGAGTCTAATGAATCTAATTCATTTAGGTTATTAGCAGGTAATTAAGTTTGAATTATTTTATCAAATAAAAAATCCAAACGTAAAGAAAAAATTGAGTCCAACCATGTGCTAGCAAGGTTATCTTGAATCCAATCGGATTTTTTTAAACCCAATTGACACTTCATAAGTTCAATTGTTAATTTCAGGTCTAATATCTTTATTGTGTGATTCCATAGGTTCAATTCTATCTAGTAGTGAGATATACAATAATTTCTATTAAAGTATCATTGAAACTCTTTTCAATGAGTCAGAACAATTCCATTCTAACTCATCAAAGATTGTCGATCTAGAACAATCTTAGTGAGCTTTCACAATCTACCAGTGACACCTAGCAGTATGTAGTGGCAATCCCGTAGAACTAAAATGAACTTCTAGGTATAGTTAGTGTGTGATTCAGTTCCTTTATCGTGAGTCCCGACTAGATAGCAGGTCATGGATAAATCGTCAAACCTCAACATCAGTCATATGATAGATTCGATCAGCTTAAGTCCAATTGTGACTTCTATGAAAATTCTTTTCCATCAATCACACTGCTGTGGCTACAGACTTTCGGACTTAACTTTTCAAATCTCATAGGACTACTCTCTATCAAGGTCGATAGATCCCATCTTGATGCGCACCCTACTCCTACAGTAGACCATCTGTCGCCAACATTCACTACAAGGGCTTATTGAGATCCATGTTTGTGTCAATCAAACTCTAGCAGTCTCACTGCGAGTAGTAGTATCATCTCAGGTCAAAGGATTATTCACACAACTACAGCATTGAGACAATCACTGACGATTGAATAAAAATTCAAATGATCTCTCGTATGGTCATGTTCAGTATTAGTTGTTTTCTAACACTATCCGCACTCTTCATCTAGTGTCTACACTGTAGACTAGAGACTCATCTATCTCGAAGGAAGCGATCTGTGCATCGGTTATCCGGATCGATCATCGTCCTCATGATAATTCTATGATCGGGAGTATTTAGAAATTAAATACATATCTCTAATTCTCAATATCTTGAGAATATGATCGAATATTAATTCCATTGACGATTCAAGGACACATCATACTTGAATAAAAAATAAACTTATCCTTTTATTGATCAAATCAATGTATTAAGTACAAAATTATGTTTTAGATTTATTACAATGTGTCAGTCATATTGGCTTCTAGGACATACATCTAACAATCTCTCACTTGGACTAAAGTCAATTGACCATAAATCTAAGTCCTATCTTCTCAAGGTGGACTTTCATCTTCGGTTGGCTTAACTGCTTAGTCAGCGAGTCTGCCACATTGTCTGCGGAGTCTACTCTTCGCATCTTGACATATTTCTTTTCGAGGTAGTCGCGTATGATATGATACCGCCGCTCGATGTGTTTTGATTTCTGATGAGATCTCGACTCTTTAGCAAGTGCTATGGCTCCATTATTATTGCAGTAAAGTGGTATGGCATTCGATGTCATAATCTCAAGTTTCGCGACGAACTTATTGAACCAGAAGCCTTTCTTTGTAGCATTCGAAGCAGCAACATACTCAGCCTCTGTGGTTGAATCCACTATGATGGGTTGCTTGGAACTCTTCCAGCTAACTACGCCACCATTACAAACAAATACATCCTGATGTAGACTTTCTATCATCAGGATCAGGTATGAAATCTGAGTCAGTATAGCCCTCGACTCGCAACTCAGAATCTTCTCCAAAGATCAAGAACAAATCTTTAGTCCTTCTCAAGTACTTAAGGATGTTCTTCACAGCTATCCAGTGCTCCTCGTCTGGATTCAACTGATACCTGCTCGTGACACTCACAGCAAGGACAATATCAGGTTGAGTACACAGCATGGTATACATGAGGCTCCGTATGGCTGAGGCATAAAGAATCTTATTTATGGTCGGACACATCATCTTGGAAAGATTAATACCATGTCTAAGAGGTAAAAGTCTTCTTTTAGAGTTTTTCATGCTGAACCTCTTCAGCACCTTCTCTATGTATAGCTTTTGTGATAGGCCTAGCATTTGTTTAAATCTATCCCTATAGACCTTTATTTTGAGAATATAGGATGCTTCTCCTAGATTTTTCATGAGAATATCATTCCCAATGAGGAGAATATCATCCACGTACAGTACGAGGAATGTTATTGTGCTCCCATTGATCTTGTTGTATACACATGATTTCTCTTCATTTTTGATGAAATTAAACAATTGATCGCATCATCAAAATAATGATTCCAACTCTGAGAAGCTTGCTTTAATCCGTATATGGACCTTTGCAGCTTGCAGATTCTGTGATCATCATCACCAGATGTGAAATCCAAAGGCTGCTCCATATAAATATCTTCCTCAAGATATCTATTTAGGAAAGTAGTTTTCACATCTATCTGTCAAATTTCATAATCATAGTAAGCTGTAAAAGCAAGCAGAGTGCGGATAGATTTCAGCATGGCTACGGGCGAGAAGGTTTTCTGATAGTCAATGCCTTCGCGTTGACTATAACTTTTTGCCACATGCCTAGCTTTATAGGTCTGTACTTTACTATCGGCACTTTTTTTTTGTAGATCCATTTACACCCAATGGGTATAATACTCTCAGGTGGATCCACTAAGGTCTATACTTGGTTCGAGTATATCGAGTTAATTTCTAACTTCATTGCATCTAACCATTTTTCAAAATTGATGTCAGACATCGTCTCGTCAAAGGTATTAGGATCACCACCATGACCCTTATCTCCCATAAGGAACATTTCTTTGACTTCTTCTATAAGCATACCCATGTACCTTTCAGGAGATCGGGAGATCCTGTTAGATCTACGAGGTGGTTGAGGAACATCTATTACTGGCTCATGAATAATGGGTTCCTGAGGATCTATAGCTCTTTGCTCTTCAGAGACCTCTTCGAGCTCAACTAACTTTCCACTGCCACCATCCTGGATAAACTGTTTTTCTAAGAATATGACGTTCCGACTCATAATCACATTGTGATCTTGTGCAAAGTAGTAGTATCCTATGGATTCTTTTGGATATCCTATAAAACGAGCCATTACAGATTTATCCTCTAATTTATCAGCCATCTGTCTCTTGACATAGATCGAACATCTTCAAGTCTTAAGATAACTTAGATTCGATTTTTTATCGTATCATATCTCATACGGTGTGATAGGAACGGACTTTGATGGAATTCTATTCAATAGGTGAATGGCAGTTAATAAGGTATGTCCTCAAAGATATAAATGTAGATCAGTGAAGCTCATCATGGACCTGACCATATCTAATAGGGTTCTATTCCTCCTTTCGGATATCCTGTTGAGCTGAGGTATTCTGAGAGGAGTCCATTAAGAGACTGCCATTGTCCTTAAGATATCTCAAAAATTTCTGACTAAAGTATTCACCTCTTCGATCAGATCGAAGAACTTTAATGGGTTTATCAGTTTATTTTTCTACTTCACTTCTGAATTCCTTGAACCTTTCAAAGGTTTCAGACGTGTATTTTATCAGATATATGTACCCATATCTAGATAGATCATCGGTAAAGATAATGAAGTAACTATAACCATCTCTGGTCTGCACATCAAATGGTCCACACACATCGGTGTGTACCAGGGCAAGTAACTCAGTGACCCTTTCTCCATATCTTACAAAGGGTAATTTGGTCATTTTTCTTCGAAGGCAAGATTCGTAAGCTGGATACGATGCTGGGTTAAGAGAGTCAAGGATTCCATCATTTTTCAGTTTATTTATCCTGTCCTCTCCAATATGGTCTAGTTTATGATGCCATGAGTACTTTTGGTTAATTTCATCTTTGGATCTCTTTTGACCTACGGCACTCACTATTTGCTCGTTTAAATTCACATTTGCATCAACATGCAAATGATATAGACTGTCAATTAAAAGATCTCGTGCAATCAATTTATTTTATAAATAAATAGAATAAAAGTTTTTATTGAAATTAATTTCAAAATCTTCCTGTGCTAGCACAGATACGGAAATCAAATTTCGACTAGCTATAGGAATAAAATAACAGTCTTTTAAATCTAATCTAAAATCAGATGATAATCGAAGAGGATAAGTGCCAACGGCCTCTGCAGCGATTTTTGCTCCATTGCTAATCCGAAGGATCATGTCATCTTCTCTCAATCTCCTACTTTCTATTAGATCCTGCATTGAGGTACACATATGAGCATTCGAACCAGAGTCTAATATCCAACTAAAAGTAAAAGAAACCGTAAGGTTAGATTTAATTACGAGCATACCTTTCAAAGGTTTATCACTCTTTTTGATCTTTAGGCTCTCCAGATATAGTGGACAGTTTCTCCTCCAGTGGCCTTCAGCATCACAGTGGAAACACCTTCCCTTTGCTTCGGCCTTCTTAGGAACGTTTTTCTTAGGCTTGCTCTCTTTCTTCTGTTTTTTAGCGGATTTTATCTTCTTTCCAGTAGATTTTCTCTTTGAAGAAGTCCGCTCCACAGTGAGAACAGTGTCCTCTGAACTCTTCAAGATTCTTTCCGTAGTGACCAACATGTTGACCAGTTCGGGAATAGTACAATCGAGTTTGTTCATATGAAAATTTACAATAAATTGACTATATGAACTTATAAGGGATTGAAGGATCAAATCCATCTGCAATTCTTTTTGCATATTAAGTCCGAGTTTTTCAAGTTCCTCAATGTCCTTGATCACTGTCATACAGTGTTTTGGACAGACCGCCTTTCGCGCATCTTCAAGTTGAAGAGTCTTTTGGACACTTTGAAGCGCGCAGTATGGCTCTGCTCACCATACAACTCTTGTAGGTGAGTGATCATAGTCATGGCGGTGGGCATATGCTTATGCTGGCTTTGTAACTTGTTTGACATTGATGCCAGCATATAGCACTTGACCCGACTGTCTTCATCCGTCCACTTTTCAAAGACAGCTCTTTGTTCAGTAGTAGGACGGTTTGGTAATACTGTGGGTTGTTGGTCGAGTACATGATTTAATTTTTCTGAGGTCAGGACAATCCTGAGATTTTTGAGCTGATCTTTGTAATTAGTTTCGGTCAAACGATTGGTTTCAAGGATGCGGATTAGAGGGTCTGAAACTGATATTGTTTGACTGCGAGAGTAGAGATTCAAGTTAGACTTTTGTACTTTAATGTTATATTTACTTCTAGAGACTTTAAGATGCAAACAATGACTCCTACTAATTTTTCGGATCCCTCCACTCTTCGCGAAGGAAATGGAAATTCTAACGCAACAAAAGCTTCCTAGTGGATGCTGTTGTCTCATTGATGTCATGTACCTCACCTAACAGTTATTGGTAACATATAAACCGATGCGTGGGCAACTTTACCCAGATGCTTCTCTAAGCATGTTGCAGCTACTTGGTCTCTAAGTCATGTGGGCTCACCTAACAGTTATAGACCACACTCCTTAGTTAAGTCTGGTCCATCGTTCACAAGCAGGTGGAAGGCCATCATTGGGTCCATCACCTAACAGTTATTGGGCCCAACCCCATCCTTGGAGCAACTTAATAGAGTGGTTGCGTGTTCTCGATACAACTGAACCACTATGACCAGTCGAGAACAATCAACGTCGGTAGCACGTCCGCACATCTACAACGGTGGAAGACCTATGAACTTAATATTTGTGGGGAGGTTTAGGTTTAGATCTCATCTAATCAGTCATCATATGACCGATTTAATTGGCATGGGCTAAACCAAACCACTAAGCAACCTTGTTGAAGACTCAATCTTCTAAATTGGCCAGATAAGTGGAGATCAGTGGAGGTCTCTTCGTTGCTTTCCTTAGACACCAATAAATTGGTCAGATAAGTGAACGGAACCAATTAAATAACCATGTCTCAATTACTTGTCTTAGATATCAATAGGTCAATTGGTCCAAACAGATTAACTCAAGCAAATTAGGCTTGAACCATCGAGCCAAATTAGGTCTTTAGGTTAATCGATTCTATATATGGGATTCAATCGATTTGATCAACAATAATTATTTGATCATTTAACTTAATTGATCTAATCCTAATCAATACTTGACTCGGTTTGATCAATTACTTAATCGAATTAGACCTATATGATTCAAATCAAAAATCCTAGATGCAATCATATTACATGATCTAATTTTTGATTTTTCCATAACCAAAACCCTCATGCACAAACATAAGTTTCAGATTTCAAAATCAAATTTCAGATCTAAATTTTTTGCATGAAAGTAAGTTTTAAATTATGAAAATAATTTTTAGATTTAACATACAAACATATATCTCATATATGCATGTAAAATTCAGATCGATAACAGGATGTCATATATCTCATATACTAATCATGGATCATATTGAAAATAATTTTATGACCTAAACATGCAATCACATATCTCGTATATGAATCATGAATCAGGTCATATAAAATTTTAGGTTTATGCATGCATCTACATATCATGTGAATATGAACTAGAAATCGTTCTAGATCAAAATTAAGATCTATGTATGCTTTTTCATATCAACTATATGTTGTAAAATTAAATCCAAAATTAAATTTCAGATTTAAAAACTCATCTATACATCTCATGTATCAAGAAAAATCAGGTTTTGAAACTCTTTTCAAAACATGTATGACAATTTCATGCATATGAAACCTATAGCTCTGATATCACTGTTGGAATTCGTATGTAGGGCATGCATATGTGTTTCAAAAATTTTATTTTCTAAATACTGCAGCGGAATAATAGATTAAAATACTTTTAATTTATATCATGCATGCATAAAAACATAAACCACAAGGATCTATTTCGTATGCTGAAATTGTACATATATTGAAATTTAACTTGTGATCAAATCACATACCTGTTTCGCAATTCTTTTTTTCAAATTTGGATCTGGAAGAAAAGAGGTTCTTTCTTAGCCGCATAGGTGTCCGGCTTTTACGAGTATTCACTCGGGATCAGCCTGGAATAACTCTTTTAAAATTTTTTCTCTAAGAAAATTCAGCCTACGAATCTGAACGAAGCCTGGATCGTGATCAACTCTTTGATCTCTTTTCTTGATCTTCTTCTTCTCTTCTTCTCTTCTTCTCTTGCCTTTCTTTCTTTGTATATGCTACTATCAAATATCAGGAACCAGCACTCAAAGGGAGACGCCAAAGCCCTTATGGGCATGTGGATTTGGGACGCCCAAAGGTGGGGCGTGTGGGATGCCCAAGGGAGACGAGAGGGAGAGAGGAAGAGAGGGCGTGGGAGCTTCTAAAGGGGCGTGGGGCTTGCTGGTTTAGTTGCCTAGAGACCTTAGGAGAGGTCCTTTTAAATAGTCATAAGGATTGAATCCAATTTAATCTCATAATACAAGTCTTACTTGTATTAGGTTTCCTAATAACTTAAGTTATTCAATTTTTTTTAGAAATCCTTTTAGGTGCCAACTCTTGGAGCCCTTGCATCCATTAATTCACACCTTCTTTTGCACCCAAGGGACGCCTCATAAAGGGTCCACATGCCCTCTAATCATGGGACACGCCTAACTTGATCAAATCAAGGTAGCGCCTAAAAATAACTATCAAGAAAATTAATTAAGGACTTGTATCCTTAATTCAATTGATCCAAATTTTAGACACCCAACAATTGGAGTTTAATGAATCTCATTCATTTAGGTTATTAGCAGGTAATTAGGTTTGAATTATCTTATCAAATAAGAAATCCAAACCTAAAGAGAAAATTAGATCCAACCATGTGCTAGCAAGGTTATCTTGAACCCAATCGAATTTCTCTAAACCGAATTGACACTTCATAAGTTCAATTGCTAATTTCAGGTCTAATCCCTTTGTTGTGTGATTCCATAGGTTCAATTCTATCTGGTAGTGAGATATACAATGATATCAAAGTATCATTGAAACACTTTTCAATGGGTCGGAATAATTTCACTCTAACTCATCAAGGATTGTCGATCCAGAACAACTCTAGTGAGCTCTCACAATCTATCAGTGACATCTAGCAGTATGTAGTGGCAATCCAGTACAACTGAAATGAATCTCTAAGTGTAGTTAGCGTGTGATTCAGTCCCTCTATCGTGAGTCCTGACTAGATGGTAGGTCATGGATAAATCGTCAAACCTCAATATCAATCATATGATAGATTCGATCAGCTCAAGTCCAATTATGATTTTTATGGAAATTCTTTTCCATCAATTACACTGCTGTGGCCACAGATTCTCGGACTTAGCCTCTCAAATCCCATAGGACTACTCTCTATCAAGGTCGATAGATCTCATCTTGATGCGCATCCTACTACAGTGGACCAACTGTCGTCAACATCTACTACAAGGGCTCATTGAAATTCATGTTTGTGTCAATCAAACTCTAACAGCCTCACTGCGAGCAGTAGTACCATCTCAGGTCAAAGGACCATTCACACAATTACAGCATCGAAACAATCACTGACGATTGAATAGAAATCCAAGTGATCTCTCGTATGGTCACGCTCAGTACTAGTTGTTCTCTAACAACTACCCGCACTTTTTGCCCAATGTCTCTACACTGTAGACTAGAGACCCATCTATTCCGAAGGAAGCGATCTGTGCGCCGGTTTATCCAGATCGATCACCGTCTTTATGATAATCTTATGACTGGGAGCATTTAGGAATTAAATACATGTCTCTAATTCTCAACATCTTGAGAATATGTATCGAAAATTAATTTCATGGACGATTCAATGATACATCATACTTGAATGAAAAATAAACTTGTTTTTTTATTGATCAAATCAATGTATTAAGTACGAAATTATATTCTAGATTTATTATAATATGTCAGTCATATTGGCTTTTAAGACATACATCTAACAATATGTACGTAACTATATGAATCTATATTTTCTATCTATGTTGAATAAGTGAAATTCTTGAACAACACATGCTTCTTCCCAAGTTGATATTGACATGGGTCAAATGGCAATCTCATGAGAGGCGTACATTGTGCTTTTGAAATGGAATTGCCATGAAATCAGTTGTATCACCTATCTTTTTTTGTTATACCGAGCTATAGGGTCCTGGATTTGTATATTAGCCACTAAAATCAAGAGTTGGTGCAGGCTGAGAGAAGTGGATATTTTAGAAACACTTTGGTTAAGGAAGTGCTTAGGAAGCAAGTGCAGGTTTGAGATTTCAAGAAGATTCTGAAGCAGGTTTATTATCCTAGATAGAAGATTCTAGCGACTAAGGTTTATATAGTGGATTTCTGAGCAAAATCCTTTGGTTTTATGCATATGTATCAGTGTATCAGTGTGATAGATTATCTGCCAATTTGCTGACCTTTTTGTTGATGGGCTGCAGAATCCATGGTTTCCTTTTTCTTTTCTTTGTAAGATTCTTTTATTTAATGTCTCAAATTATTCAATTTACTGTATCCTTTGCCAACCTAATTATTTGGCATGCCAAGAAAAAAGTACTGCAACTGCATTTATCTGCAATTAGTGACAGTTTGTGACATTAATTTGTAATAGCTGTCTTGTAAGACACTGTAATTCATGGAGAGGCCATGAGTTGAATTCTGCTTCATGATGGTTACCCATTACCCAAGGTTCATTGGAGGCCTGTACAGATTGTCTATTAGATGTCCTTGCAAGGTTAGATGTGAGAAAGTATTAGCAGGTGCAGAGAGGAATTAGTTCAGACAGGGAAATGTTTGGTCATCCAATCTGAAAGAGAAAAGGGATGCCAGACATTACCTTTTAAAAGTAATGTGATCCAGCGGCTTCTTCCTGGTTGAAACAATCTCCTCTCTCCTGTCTCTGTTCGTCCTCTCAATTTAGCCATTTGAGAAGTTACCTTCAATATTTCGTTTAACACCGAAATTCAATGTTCCACAGGTATTTTTAACTTCACTTGGTACTTTGAAGATAGTATGTCTTATTTATCAGACAACCACACAGAATGCTTGAGCAGGTATTTGAAGGCTGTGAATTCTTGCCTCCATGTTCATAAATGAGTTAAAGATTGTTGCATGCCAAAGCCTAAGTTCAAACTTTTAAGTTTCATTTATAGATCAGCTTTTTACATTGATTTTAGTCTCAAACATGGTAAAATTATTGCTTTTGGAATCTGACTATGCAAGGTTCTATGATGTATAACAGCAGTACAGCCGTTTGGATAAGTGGTTATATAAATCATCGTAATGAGTATTAGATTGATAGTCAGTGATCTTATTATGATGATCATGATTACATTGAAATGTTCTTGCTCAGTGCACAACTGTACCATGTACTCCCTTGGGTATCATTTGGAATCTTTTTTGCTTTGTTTTTTTCTTCTTTCTTTGGGTTTTAGCTTTCTTCATTCCCTTGCTGAAGGTTTCTCTGGCGTTTCCTCATTTTTTTTTTAAACAATTAAAATGATAAATATGCCTTTGCCAAAGACAAAAAAGGGTGATACTGAAAGGTATCTTGATTATGGAAATGAAGAGGCCAGTTAAATGCTCTAGCTTTCTGTTACTCGTAGAGGAAATTCTTTTGTATTTTGGGTATTTACACTAAAAGGTGTTTTATGTCCAGCTATTTACTGTCTTACAGTGCAGTCTTTGAGCAGTTGATAATGAGTAAGAAGGGCAGCTCCTATTCTTCTCTCTGTTGTACTTACGCACTTACCTAACTTTTTAATCCATATCTAAGTTATTTTAATTCATGGTGAAAGACGTGTGCCTTTATTAATGTTCTGTGGTTTCATATTTTGGGGTTGATAGCAGATTTCGCAGCTGTTGCAGATATTTAGCTTTTAGTAGCCTGTATAATTTTATCAGTGTAGAAGAGTAAGATCAGTTGATTCACAAATCAAGTTGTGATCCCCTTTTCAGTAGCTTTTGATCATAATAATTGCTAGTTGTTGTGGTGTCTGGTAAGTCCCTAAGAAAATCTGTCGGTATTTGTGAGCTATATGCAAATTTGTCTCATTGGAAGTGAGTCCTGGAGTGACCCGCAAGGACTAACGTTTTTTAGGCACAGACTGTTTACAGTGTCTTTTTTATTTGTTGTCAACCCTCAATTAACTTTAAACACTTTTGTGGAAGATGGGGAGGATTGACATGTAGATGGGAGAACTTATGTTCTAAAGGATTATAAATTTCACTAGCTTGTGGAATGTGGATACCGTACTTGGTTGACAAGAGGAATCTTCTTTTAGCTTAGGTGATAAGACCAGAGAAATAGACAATAATTTTACATGGTTGACAAGTATAAACATCTTTGCTGCAAATGGAATTGGAATAAAAACGTGATTTTACTTTGTCACTCGGCTCCCATGAAGTATTTATTAATTTATTTGCTAATGATTCCTCATAATTCATGCATCAAAGTTTAGTCAGTATTTGAGTTTCTTTAGTTATAGACCTTGAATTGGTCAAAAAAAAAAAGGGTTGTACAGCAATGCCTCAGACTTTATAGATGGACTTTTATTATGAAAAATTGTGAAGAAATGGTTAATTTAGAGAATAAATTGAGTCAAAAGGAGTAAGAACTGACATACAAAAAAAGAAGACTTATAGGGAGGCTGTTGGGGCTTTCATATTTACACTTGTTACTGGGTGATAGCTCATGGTAATAGCATGAATGCAGAAACTTTAGTGATACGTGTACTTTGTAGATTTAGGATCAATATATTCATTCTTATTCTCTTGGCCTTAAGAAAGACCATTAATATCCCACCCTACTAAAGGTGTAGCAAAGGGTTCAGGTTGTACCTTTTATGCAACCTTTTATGTGGATGAACGATGATCTACTTTCATGACATTCACCATTAGATCGTGCAATGACCGCTTGGAGATCTATATAGGTGGATGGAAGAGAAAGGTTTGAGTGTTTTGTGATCTGTGTAATGTGCAATTTAATGGTTGGCATCGCAAAAGAAGGTCACATTATAAACCCCATAGCAAATGACTTGTAAAAAGATTGGATAATATTCCTTTGTCTACTAATATGGTGTGAAAAACTAATGCTTGTGGATAGGGTCAGGTTGGATCGGATCATAAATAGGTTGGGTCAGATGCGGATCGGGTTAAAAAATATCAAATCTGAATCCGATCTCTTTATTAAATAGATCAGATTGTCAAATCTGGATCTGATCCATTTAATAAACAGGTCACTCGATCTGATCCATTTAACCTGTTTATTAAACAGTTAATCTGTTTAACCGATCCGATCCAATCCGTTTAATCTATTTATCGTTTAACCTGTTTAATAGATGAACAACTTATTTAATCGATCCAATTCATTTAACATATTTTTAAATAAGTCAAACATCACAATTCACAAACAGCCAGCATGTTTAATTCAAGATAAAATATATCATTTCAAACTAAAAATATATTATCCTTAAAGGAAGATAAATACTGCTGATCACTTTAAATAACATAAAGCATGAGAAGAAAATCTGCTCAATTAAAAAAAAAAACTAGCCAATCAAGTAAGCAATCATAGTATTTTTAAGTCCAATCTCATATCATGCATGAAAGTATGAAACCTGTAATATCCTATTGTAGAATATAAAATACATATATCAAAATATTAAGTTAACATATTATATAAAAATAGATAAATAAATAAATAAATAAAATTAAATCGTAGGAGAAAAATGATCGTCTGAGAACCAGATTGAACATCAATAGGTTAACGCCGTTGAACCCATAAATCGGAGCAAAATCGAGAAGAAAAAAAAAAAAAAAAGACTACTAAAAAGGATTAAAGGCTCTAATTTAAATTAGCCGAACAAAGAATTTTAAATAATAGATCAGATCGCTGTGAGATCTCAAAAATCCTAATGTAAATCCAAGAAAAAAAATTCAACATAAGAATACTCGTCGGATCTAGATCGAACACCAACCCCAAAGATTGAGGAGAATACCTAAGCTTTGGATCAGAGAAATCTCGCGATTCCTTCGAGTTTGTTATTGTCGTGATGTCGTGCATCCCGATGGCTAAAGATGGAGATCAAGATCCGGCGAGCGCTCCTATGAGGGGAGACCGGGGAGGAGCAGCGTCTAAGGGAGGAGGTTGAGGAGGAGGAGAAAAATATCTAAGCTTCGGACATGCGGAATCGATTCCTCCAAGTTTCCTTCAGCACGGCTGTGAACGGAGAGGAGCTGGTAGTGGACAGTCACTTATTGCCGGCGGTGGAGAAGACGATGGGGGATCCTCGGTCAAGAGGAGGGATGGGATGGAAAACCCTAGAGAAGGGAAGTGGCGAACAACTGCAGAACCGATGAACAAGTAGAAATTTGGAATGACTAAATCTCTGGGATCCTAAAGCTTTGTTCAGTTATTCCGCCCTAACTGTAATCAGTTAAACAGGTTATAATCCGACACGATGTGATCTGACCCGATTCATTTATTAAATGGATTAAAACGGATCAGCTGTCTGAAATCTGAATCTGATTCGATTATTAAATAAGTTAAACAGGTCGATCCGTTTATGATTTGAATATATTTAATGTAAACCCAAATCTATTTAAGATGGATCGAATGCGGATTGGTGGGTCGGATCGATTTTTGCCGCTCCTACTTGTGGATGGTCCTTAAGCATTGTTATTTTACCATCCTTACAGTGAAATAATGTAGACAATGGCCTAGAGGTTAGACCAGCGATCTTTATAACCATCCATCACTGGCATATATCGACAGTTTCAAGAACCAGCCATGTTTAAGGTATCGAAGGCAGGATGATGTGCTCGTTCTTAATCTTTTTTTTTGGTTTTTTCCCGGGGGTGGGGGGCGGGGGGGTGGGGCGGGGCGGTGGTGTAAAACTGAGAGCTATATTAGAAAAGAAAAAGTGTTACAGCATAATACAGGGCCAGCAGTTGGCGTAGACATTAGAATGCGGGGAATCAAACTACAATAACGTAGAAACAAAACAAGCAGGCTAAGGAAAACACCACCTGAAGGACATATAGGTATTGTGGATGCAGAGGCTAGGCCCTGGAGACGGAAGCAATCAGAACCGAACAGCCTGAAGATATGCCAAAAAAGTCAACACAGCACCGTAGCACCTCAATCAGATGATAGGGCAATTGCCCAGAGATAAAAGAAACCGTGGAAGTGAAATGCCACAGCAGCCATCCAACTAGTGATGCTAAACCAACGTAAGAAAGATAGCAGCTTGAGAAACAGCAAGTGTTGCATCCAGACGCAAAAAAAATAGTAAAATACTCTACCATTGTAAGCGTCTGGATAAACATACTCCAGATCAATCTGTACGACAGCATATCCCAAAAACTGCGGGTCCATGCCAGCATAAAAGGAAAGGATTAACACTAAAGCACCGGATGTGTGCACTGAATAAAACAGGGTGAGGCCTCTACGCTGCATGCCCACCTAAAAAATTCAGGCATGTGTGAGCAGCTTGCACAAAGTGAATGTAAGGATCCGTATAGATATATTTAGCCTATATGGATATGTGTTTAGTCCTACATTGATTATATACTGATTATATTTTAAATATTTATATAAGATCAAAAAATTCAAATGACACATTTCGGCTAGTCTTTTTTGGATGAAATTTAAGGATATTGCAAATGATATTAGAGTCGTGACTTAGCCAATAGCCCATGTGGATTAGAAAATACTACAGCATAGATTTATTGAGCTTGACTATCGACTAATCATAATGTTTATGAATAGATTTAAATATATTTAAATCCTTTGTTTGGTAAAGACATCAGAATTTAAATAAGAAGAGTATTTGAAGATCCATGCGGATGTATATTTTGGCTCACATCAGCTATATATTGAATAGATCTTTGGTATTTATACAAAGCTAAAGAATCTAGATAATACTTTCTGACTAATTTTTTTGGATAAGATCTTTGATTGTGACAATAAAAGAACGGAGATAACCAATAGATAGAATAATCATTGAGAAACGAGAGAGTTGCTATTGCATATAAGATCCCATAGAATCAAATATGCACCCAAAGCTAACAAAAGAGAGGCTGCCATTAAACAGAACAGTTAAAAGGAATGCCATAAGCATCTAAATGCAAAATATAATACAATTGAGAGGGCAGAACATCATCTCCTGAAAACATAAAGGAAGCATCAAGTGCTTTAGCTGCCAGCCAAGCAGCAGCCTCATTAGAGTCACCATATCATAAGACACCAACCATGGCTGCAATATTGCTTTCCATGCTACAATTTGGTTAGGTGGGTAACAAAAGGCCTTGTAATGAGATCTTCATTTGTGTTTCTTTAGGCGGAGAAAATTCCAATGATAGTTTTAGCTTGTTTTCTAGCATGCTACTTTTCCTTTCCATTTATCCCTTATATGGGGAGGTAATATACATCAAGTAAATTAATTATCAAATAGGTCAATACATATTTTTGGATATATCGATATATAGTTTTTAGAATATGAAGTTTACCAATATATAGTACACAGCTAGTGCTCATTTAGCAAATTATTAAGCTAGCACCCTAATGCATACCTCTAAGTGAATGATATATAGTTTTTAGAATATCATATTCATTAACACATACTATATAGTTCAGTGATACATACTCATCAACTTTTTAGTGTATATTCTAAGCTTCTTTAATACATATCCAATAATGATTCAATATACACATGCAAGTAAATAGATACATAATTTTTAGAATATATTTTTTATATAGAGGTATGTATTGGATCATTGTTGGGTGTATAGCAAAAAAGCATGCAATATGTATTTGAAAGTCGACCAATGTGTTTCATCTAACTATATAGTGTATACTGATGAATATAATGTTTCAGAAGCTATATATCAATCTGCTTGATAATGTGTATTGGGTTGCTAGATAACTAACACTAAGTATGTATCATTTTTCAGTGTATTGTATATTGATAAATTTTATATTTTAAAAATTATGTATAAATTTATCTAAAATCATGTATTAATTTGTTTGACGATTAATTTGCTTCGTGTGTATTATCTGACTATATAGTATATACTGATAAAAAAAATATTCTGAAAATGAGGAAGAAAGAGACTACCATATTTTTTTTTTAATTGCAAGACTAACGACTTTATTTATAGGAATCTTTGACTTTTAGGTTTTTTTCTTTGAGATGTATATTAGGGTAAATGTGGTAAAATCGGAAGCCTTCCCATATTTTTTTTTCTCTTGTGTCCACCCCATATGATTAGTTTTTATCAAAACTCCCATTTTTTTAGTTGGAGATACTTTTGGAATTAGAAACATAGGGGATATATCTTCACATTAGCTACTTTATGGATCACTTAAGGTGCCCTGAAGTGTTATTAAGGCTCATACAAGTACTGTTAAATGCGACTAAGATATTATACTTGCAAAATTATTTAAGACTACTATAGCTAAGTTGGCTTGCTTCTTTTTAATCTGTGATGATCTATTGTCAAAAAACATTTGAGATGTTATAAGAATTAAATAGAGTTGGAAATATTATCTAGGCATTTAGTGTTCTTTAAATACATTACTATATTCACTATCTTAATATAATAAAATTTCTTTAAATTTTCATCTCTTACAAGTTAACAAATTTACCAAAGCATGATCTCAAAATGAACATGACAAGAACTTTGTGAAGGCATCCTCACATATATTCTCCTATTTGTTCTCGTTTATTGGATTGTTTATCATCATAGATTTATAGTTCTTATAGGTTGAACTTCTATGAAATTTTGAGATTTTCAAAGCATTCAGATATTAACTACAATTTTAAGATAAAATAATAAGGGTCTATTTGGATAGTTAGGTTTAAGATCTCATGAAATTAATGGGTTGGGTTAGTACAACTACAAAAAGCATTAGATTATAGGCTGAGTTAGACCTATGTTTAAAAATATCTAGGACTATATTTTGAGTGGGCTAACTTGAATCCCGTAGGGAGAAAAAATGACCTAACCAATACTTTTGATAGTTGTATTGGCCTAACCTATGAATTATACAAGATTTTGGGCCCAACTATTCAAACAGTTGTTAGATATATGCCCTAGAAGTCAATCGGATTGACACATTAATTCTTTTTAGGATATAATTTTATACTTGACCTAATTATTAGGATAATTAATTTTTATTCGTGTAGTATATGTATTCATGAATCATCCTGAGAATTAATAAGATGATGACATATATTCTCAAGAGTTGAGAATTTGAGGCATGTGTCATTGGTAGTTAATTTCTAAATTATTCTTGATTGATGGATTATCACGAAAATAGTGATTGATCTGATTAGATTGGTATATGGATTGCCTTCCTTGAGATAGATGAGTTTCGAATCTACGGTATAGGGACGAGTAAAGATTTTTGTTAGAGAACAAAGGTATCGAGTGTGACCGACATGAAAAGTCATATGGATATTTACTCACTCGTCAGTGATTTTTTTGATGCTATAGTGGTGTGAATGATTTTTTGACTTGTGGTGCCTTGGCTACTCACAATGGAGTTACTGTAGTTTGACTGTATATACACTTGATCCCTAGTCTTTGAGTCTTTACGGTGCAGATTGGCTACAATAGTTTTGTTGTAGAAGTAGGGTGTGCACCTAGATGGAATCTATCGATCTTGATAGATAAAAAGAAGTCTTATGTGACTTATGAGATCGAGTTTAGAAGATCTTGACTAGGACAGAGTGAATGATAGAAAAATATTTTCATAGTTTTTACATAAGAACTCAAGTCGAATAAATCTTATATATGACAGATGACGGGGTTTGACAATTTTTTTATAACCTCCATTTTATCAAGACTATGATAGAAGAACTGAATCACATGATAACTATATCTAGAGATTCATTTCTTTTGTTCTGCTGGATTGCTATTACATACTGCTAGGTGTCATTAATAGATTGTGGGATCAAAATTTTTTTTTTAATGGTCAATAATTCTCAATTGATGAGTTAGAATTGTTCTAATCTATTGAAAATAGTTTTAATGATATTTTGATGGAGCTCAAAATATATCTCACTACCAAATAGAATAGAATCTATAAGATCACACACACAAGAGGTCTTGACTGATCGGATTGTTGAATTGCAATTTTGAATCATAAAAGGATTCAATTATCAATATGATTGATGGTTGGACTAATATGTAAAAGTTACATGGAGGACTTGCTAAGAGTTAGTAAGTTGAGAGAAGACTTAATTACAATTATTGCTAGATTATTTGATTTGATCAAATAATGGGGTTGAGTCCTAATCAAATTACATTTAGATTTAATTTGATTGGATTTGATTTGATTTTGAATCGGATTGGATTTCATTGGTCTAAAGGGTTTGGACTAGATCAATTGTTCACTCATTATGAAACCTAAACCAATTTGGACTTGGACCAAGTGTTTGACTTGATCCAAGGGATATCACACCTGAAGGGAAATGAGATTTAATCTGATAGGATTTGATTTAATTTAGTTTTCTAGTCCAAATAGGATTTGAACTTAATTCCTAATTGGGTTTGACTCAAACTAGATTTGAATTGGATTGGAACTGAGTAAGAATACCAGAGTCCCATTAGACTTGGACTCTCTTCCCTTATTGATACCCTAAGGGAGATCATACCCATAAAACATCGTACCAAAAGATTTTTTGCATGAAGAAAAGTGAGGCGCACAATGATGGGATGGCAACATGGTAGAGCCCTTCTCTTTTAAGGACTCTAACTAACTCCTAACAAACCCTAAGTTGTTATGGTTTAAAAGAGAATAAAAGGGTGCCTTCAGTTAGATTATGAGAGGCTAAGGCATGCAAGAAAGAAGGGAAAAAAAAGGGCATGGCATGAGGAGTTGAGCATGAAGAGTTCATGAATGAAAGAGAAGAAGGCATGGGGTTCAAGTGCGCCAATCTCTCTCCCTCTTGTTCTTCTAGATGTCCAAGGGGTTGGATGTCTCTCCTTTACTCTCTTTCTCTCTTGGTCCAAGAGCTGGTCAGGTTGTCTCTTTCTCCTCAAGATTCAGTCCAAGCATTGGACGAAATGAAAAAAAGAGTGATTTGATCTCTCGTCTTCCTCCTTCTTTAGATATTCTTTCATTTCTCTTAAGAAGAGAAAAAGAAAAAAATAAAATTAGATCTGAATTTTTGCTCCTCTTATAGATCCCTTTAGTTCTTTTGAGAAGAGAATCAAAAGAAAAAAAAGATTCGATAATCTAAAGAGTGATCTCTGTAAGGGAGCTAGCACCTTGGTGAGATTGGGATCTCTAGATCAGATCAGCCTTGTATAGATATTTGTGAAGGTCGGATACTTATACTGCTTCAACAAACTTTGAAAACATTCATGGATCATCATATTGCGGCTTCAATGGATCTTAAAGATATCCACAAATCATCAGATTGTGGTGAAAATCTACCCATGCAAAGATAAAAATTAGATTTTTATTTTTGTATAGATCTTAATATTGTATATATGATGATGTTTGAGTTTATGTTGAGATATGATCTCCATGCATGCTAGATTAGATTAGCTCTAATTAAAGATTAATTTTAACATCATTCTAACATAAGGTTGTCCTGACATAATGAGGGTTATTATATTGTATAGTTGTTGTCACACCTCCAACCTGAGATCGCGAGCTGAAGGTTATGGCAACCACCGCATACTCATAGAAAACTCTCCCTATAAGCATGCAAGGCATCTTATCATGATATTAATACATCACAGCAGAAATATTTAATCAGTAATTTAAATCTAAAATATAACAATCCAAATTTCAACTTTAATATCTCAATAAATACAACAATGTTCAATAGGCCTTACATCAAATTCAATAAGACTTTCAATCTAAAATAAAAGTATGAAGATTCTACTTATAATCATTCTTTCATTCATATCCTGTATCATCTTAAATTTTTGACATCTGTAAGAATAGTAAAAATAGGAGGTAATGAGCTAGATAGCCCAGTAAGTAATGATCACTTTAAATAAATTTCATCAGATATTAAAATAAATAATTATTTATAAAAAATAAGCATATAGAGTTTATCAATTTGCAATCAATTTCGATTATATAATATAGTTCATGCCAAATTCATTTTTTTTTAAAAAATTCAAGTTTCTTTCGAGATTTTAATTTTTTTCATTCTTAAGTTTTTTTTATCAACCATGAGCTACGATCATATTTTTTCTGTGGCAGGGTCATAACACCACGTATCATCTTACGGTGAGCTGTGAATCATCTGGCAGTAAAGTTCTTCGAAACTGCTAGTCTCGCTGGCGATTTGTCGCTGGTCTCACGGTGATATAAACCCTCAGGATAAATCAATTGCCAATGTATATACCTCCATTGACGGGGTCCTTTACATAGTCAGGTTATCAATTCATATTATTATTATATCAAAATTTTTCATAAATTATTTTTTTTAATTCGATAAAAAAATATATAATCATGTGGTATCAAAATCAATCAATATAATATATAACGAAAGCAATATGTTCAATCATACTTCATCATAACATATCAAAATAAGATATTTTTCATAACAAAATATCATTCATCCAATTCATGCATTATTTCATAAATCATGTCAGAAAAATATATTATAATTTATCGATAAATCTAAAAAAAGTGAAATATTACTTACCTCAAATGCATTCCAATAAATCCACATAATTCTATAAATTTTCTTCCAACATCCTTTGTTCATAGATCATATCGTGATATCCCATGATCAAACATCCACAATTCTATATAGGATCAATTTCAATAATTAGAAAGGATGTGAACAATTAAGAAAGATAGAATTGACGGACTCCCGTATCCTATCATCTAGATTGGTTCGATCATCTAATTAGGACATAGATGGTCAAAAGTTAGACTATCAGATCAAATCGGATTTGAAGTGATAGAACCGAGGTTCCTTCATTGGTTTTATAAATCAAGTGGAGAGAGAAAATTAGAGGAGAGAGAATTCATGAGATACAATCCAAATTAATCAGGTGCCACATTTCAACATGTCAATTGGTGTGATCAAAATGATCTAATCCAAGTCATGGTTAAATTAGGATCATAGATAATCAAATTGAGAAATATCAGGTCTGATCAAGGTGAGTGCTAGTACGCTGTCTGACAATCATGGATCAGAATTCTTCATCAGATTAGAAATATTAAAAAAATTCTCATTGATAAATCTGTTTAGAGAGAGAAATCGATCAAGAGAGAAACAGTTTTAGAGAGAAAAAATTTTAGAGAGAAAAAATTCATCTTGAACTCTTCAGACGATATGATTCAACAAATCTAATCGATCAGATCAAATCATACTAAAATTATCATGTGGATAATTCAATAAAATCATGAGAAATAGAATCTTAAAAAAATATTAGATCTGATCAAGGTGGATGCCGGTATACCATCCGATGATCACATATCAAAATTCATCATTAGGATCAATTTCAATTCATCATCATTCTTCTCAAAATTCTAGAAATCTTAAGAGAGAAAAAAAACCTAGAGAGAGAAAGTGGAGAGAGAAAATGAAGAGAGATTAGAGGGAGAAAAAAAGATTAGAGAGAGAAGAAAAGAGGGAGAGAGAGAGGAGAGAGAGTTTATTTATTATTATATTTATTTTTTTTCTTCTTTTTTTTTTCTTTTCTTTTTCTTTTTCTTCCCGTGGCCTCCTTTGGGCGAAACAGGGGACCGTGTGGTCCCCTCCTTTGGTCGGCTGATCAGCGGCGTGACCGGCACGATGGTGGCCGATGGTGGAAGGGTGATGATGGGGCAGCTCGGAAGAAGTAAATCTGATGGTTGGTGGTGACCACCGACGTCGGAAAATCGAGAAGAACAACAAAAAAAATAAAAATTTCTTCCGCAACAAAATTTGATGAATTTGGTCACTGGTGATCGTGCACACAGGCAAGGGAAGGAAGGGAGAGAAAGGAGAAAGAGAAGCCGGGGCTTACCTCGAGCTCCGGTAGCATCTTCGATGAGAAATTGAGGCAAACACGGTGAAAGCTTCCGCGAGAAAACTCCGACGATCCTTGCCATTTGGCTCTTGATTTCTTGATGAGAGGAAGAGAAAAGAGATCTCTTTAAATAGGGTCGGAGGGGAGGAGTCATGGCATTTTTCGACTCCAATTAGGAGCCAGTCAAGAGGAAGAAGACTCCCTAGGGGAGTCTTCCTCAAAATATATTTTTTTTCTTTGATGGGCTTTTGTGGGCTGGGTTTAGGGCTCAATTGGTTCAGGTCATAACATTCTTTCCTTCTAAAAAAAATTTTATCCTCGAAATTTTTCTTTCTTAAGTCTTCATAATTTTTTACTTGAGATTTATGGTAAAAATCTCATTCATAAATATTTCAATATTCTAATTATTGATACCAATTCATTCTTAAATCATTTTATAAGGAAAAGGTCAATAAATCAAATATTGATCTGAAATAGAACCATTCATTTTCTTATTGTCAAAATCAACGTCTCAAAGATTTTTAATTTTTAAGATTTCAAAATCATGCTCTCATTCCCTATAAAATAATGTTCAATACCTTATGACTAGATCAAAATCAAACCTATCTCTTGTAAATAGAAAAAAATTAATATTTTAATTTTTGAATTAGAATTTTATTTTTTTAATCAAAATACTAACTGCTCTTAATTAATCAACCCATCATAAGATAGGAAAACATACTTATATGAATCATATGATGATATCCAAATCAGTCAAAATTCAAAAATATATTTTTTTATTTATACTTTCAAAGGTTTAAAATTTATCTTTTTAATCTCATCCTCAAACTTTTGGTGTTTTAAATTTTTTTTTGATGCAAATTCATCATTAAATTATTTCATAGGAAAAGATCAATATCACTGGTGTTGATTAGAATCAAAGCTACTATTTCTAATCATCGAAATTAATCTTTCAATTCTAGATAAAGATATCAAATTTTTCAACAAAAATTCTTAACTGCTCATGATTTAATCAATTTATCACAAGATCATAAATAAATTTTACTACATTCTCCATAGATAAACTTTTGAGTATAAAAATCTAAGATCAAAATCATTATTCGATAAACAATCTCAAATTTTTTTTAATAAATAGAGAATTATTCAATTCTAAGATAAAAAAAATTATCTCTAAATATTTTAAATCTAAAAATCAAAAATCAGAGATCCACTCATTCTAGAATTAAGATTCTAAATATTTTTTTAGCATAGTATATGAAAGCACTACTTTTGAAAATCACATTAAAGATATCCAAAATTTTTTAAAAATATTATTCTTTCTAATATCAATGAATTTTTTGTATCAAATCATATCATCTATCATAATTCTTTAATTCAAAAGAGTCAACATTTCTGACTTACTCAAAATAATTCAGATCACTATGCTTCCGCTGTGCGCTCTGTTCTAACAATCAAAATTTCTTAGGTTCACCAAAAAAAATATTTTTTGATCAATTTTTTTTTACCTTATCAATGGAAAAGATCTATAATTTTAAATTTTAATTGAAGCCAAAGATTAACGTCCGATTCTCAATCCTACTTTTGTTGGTATACAATAATCTTGATTAACCCTTGAGTCCAATATCACATTCAGAACCATCATATAGGTCTACTATAATCTAATATGAATCAAATCTTAATTCTCATATTAATTCAATCAAAATCCTATAAGTAAAATCAGTAAAAGTAATCCTTCAATACTTCATCAGGTTAGGATATAATCAAAACATATATGAATTTCAAATCATTATCTTTTCTTAAGTTTCTATCATCAAGATCCTTAATATCTATCAAGTATCCTTTGATAACAATCATACAAGCATCAAAAAAATCAAATCTCCATTTAATAGTAGATTCAATCAGGGGCCTCATTAACAAAAGCAAAGGAACTCCATATCAATTTTTAATTTCAAAATTTTAAATTATAAATTCACATGGGTCCTATAATCTCAAATAAATATAACTCAAATCTTTTATTTTAATCTAAAGGTAGCAGTCTTTCACTAACAACTTCATCAACAATATTAGAAAATTCTTTGATCAACTTAGATACAAAATCTTTAAATTAAAATTTCATACACATCATATAGTCTCCGAAAGACATAAATAAGATCTATTATTTAGATCCAAGGATGATATTTAAAAATTCCATCATAATAAATATCCTACAATCTTATAATCGATTTCATCAATAAGAAATAGACTTCTTTGTAATATCTCCAAATATGCATTTATCCTAATATGCCACTTTATATATGATCCACATACCAAGTTTAATTTTGATAAATATTCTAATCAAGTATCATAAAAGACTTTCTTAATTCATCCTGAAATAATATTTTTTTTCCATCAAATCTTTATCTTGTCAATACTAGTCAACTTCTCAACTAGGAGTAATATCATAGTATTATTCTCACATCAAATTTGAGCTTACGATTCACTTAAATAATCAATGATCAAATTAATAACCATAATACACAATAAAATTTTTATGTCAATCCTTTTATAATTACTTTCGATCAAAATCTAACTAATCTTATCATGATCTATAGATCATCCATTATATTTCAAACTCTGTGTCATAATCTCTTGTAGTCCTTTCATATATAATCTTAATGTTTAAGCAAAAATCATAAAAATTTTTCACACTACATCATCATAGATCTACACCATAATGACCCTAGTATCTATCCACTTACACTCATTCTATATCTAATTCTATGTTTCATAATTTATCCACTTATGCTTTGATACCACTTTAATTGTCACACCCCTGATCCGAGATCGCGAGCCGAAGGTCATGGCAACCACCGCATACTCATAGAAAATACTTTTTATAAGCATGCAAGGTATCTTATCATGATATCAATGCATCACAGTAGAATTATTTAATCAATAATTTAAATCTAAAATATAACAATTCAAATTTCAACTTTGATATCTCAATAAATACAATAATGTTCAATAGGCCTTATATCAAATTCAATAAGACTTTCAATCTAAAATAAAAGTATGGAGATTCTGCTTCTAATCATTCTTCCATTCATATTCTATATTATCTTAAATTCTCAACATCTGTAAGAACAGTAAAAGTAAGAGATAATGAGCTAGACAGCCCAGTAAGCAATGATCATTTTTTATAGATTTTATCAAATATTAAAATAAATAATTATTTATAAAAAATAAGCATATAGAGTTTATCAATTCGAAATCAATTTTGATTATGTAATATAGTTCATGTTAAATTTATTTTTTTTTCAAAAATTCAAGTTTCTTTTGAGATTTCAATTTCTTTCATTCTTAAGTTCTTTTTATCAACCATAAGCTATGACCATATTTTTTCTGTGGCAGGGTCATAACACTGCGTATCATCTTGCGGTGAGCTATGAATCATCTGACAGCAAAGTCCTTCGAAACTGCTGGTCTCACTAATGGTTTGTCACTGATCTCATTGGTGACATATCGCTGGTCTCGCTGGTGATATAAATATGAGAAAATTCAGTGCAGAGGTAAAATGATAATTTTAAAACTTTTTCAAAATTATAATTTTACAGTAGAAAAATATTAATTAATCTAATTAATTAACATAAATTTACTCTATACTAGGATCTAAATATGATATATAGCATGCATTTATTTAAATTTAAATTTCAAATTCAAACAGTAAACACTTTACTGTAATGTATTCAGAACACAATACCTCTGTGCGGGTAGTAGATCGCCGCAATCTGATCACCGTCGGGAGAGTCTGATCATCGCGACGTAGCAACACAGTGTGTCTGACCTCTACGGATCGTCCACACGAAGCTCCCAGTCTGATCGACTCCTCACGAGTGCTAGCTCGTTGTAGAGCCCTTTTGACGGCCGATGCTGATCGTGTTGGGAAATATGTCCCAAAAGCCAATCGTCAAGCTGTTGACGGTTGAGCAATCAAGTATTGTAATTGATTTGTTAATAAATAAAATATATTTGGCATCTTCATCATAAGCTTTCATCTTCTAATGAACTCCGTTGTTATGATAAAGTCCTTAGGACTATTTAAGTTCGATAAAGAGAGGATTTATCGATTAGTCCTTAAAACTGTTCACGACCAAATGATAAGCTGTTAATAAGGACGACAGCTTCTATCGAGCATAGGTCGCTGTAGGCCATATGGGTTGGTTGTCCTCTTAACCAAGGAGTGTGGAGACACTGGTATGACATACAGGTGAGATGTACGGGTACATCATCATTGAACGTGACCAACTCCAGAGCATTTTACTGTCGAGAATGTCTCTGATGGGATATAGGTATAAGTGTCCCTTAGACCTGAGATCGTCTCAGTGACTTGCAAGCAACTCACTGTGCTTTGGTACTGGACTAACTAAATTTTTAATTCAGGGACGGAAGGCTTCTGGGCACAGTCAAGTACTTGCAAAGTCAGAGTGTGATCGAGATGGGATTGACCACTCCAAGTGTTGGAGAAGAATTCGCTATATTTCAATTTAGCAAAACCTTGGCCAGGGTAATCCATCAGATGGATTTGATATTTTGAAATATAATGTGGACAACCTGATCAGAGTTGACAGTTGAACTCTGGGGTGTCCTATGATCATTTTGGTCAAGGGGATGAATTATATGAAAACTATATCCGCATGGGTTCTAAGAATGTTGTTCTACACATTCGACCTATCCGATCGTCGGGTACCATTGCTAGATGGTTACTTCAATTGGTACAGGAATTTATTTCTGTGCTACCAACTTAGGTTCAAACCTATGAGGTCACACACATTAGAATTGATGATCCGATCGGATGGTTGATCAACGATTAAGAATCGTTCTAGGGTTAAATGATCAATACGATTGACATTTAACCCAGTGTAAGTGTTGCAGGAGGATCGATTAGCAATTCGATTGCTAATTGGCTTAATTTGATTAAGCCAATGGGTTGAGATTAAGTCTAATTAAATATAATTTAATTAGATTTGGTTTGGACTTGATTGGATCGAATCCAATTGATTTATTGGATAAGCCAAGTGCAAGGAAAAACTAGTCCTAGTTCAACTAGGACTTGGGTCAATCTAATTTTTAATTTGATTAGAAAATTAAATCAGATTTAAATCTAATTTAATCTGATTAAATTAGGTTTTTAATTGGGTTAAGATCTATTTTAATTAGGTTGATCTAATTTTGGTTTGATTTGATTTGAGAAATCAAATTAAAACAAGTCATGAGATAGAATCCTAGTAAGACTAGGATTCCACCTTGCGCCACATATGTCTTCCCCACGCCCTCTCTCTTATTCAATGCCAATCTCCACTTATTTTGTGCGACAAAAGCCTTCTCCCAGGTCTCTCCCACATTCACAAAAGGTTTCCTCTCTTCTTTCTTACATGGAAGGTGGTTTGGATCAAATAAAAAAGGAATAAGTTTGGATTTCGAATTCTATGAGATAGAGTTTTAGAAATCCAAAACTCTTTCAATTTTGCACCCAATTTATCCAAATTTTTTTTAGAATTTTCATGACTTTTAGGGTATATATTGTGCACCCTTTGTTGGTGATCCATGCACGAAAATATGGAGGAGGTGCTCAAGAGTTGGGCGCCCCTTAACTTGCCATGTTTGGATAAGCCTTGACTAGGTATTTGACCTAGACAATGACTCTATCATATCTCTCTGTAAAAATAAGTTTCTTTGTGAAATTTTAGGAGAAGATAGAGATTTGAGAGATCTTTGGGCCATCCAAAAATCATAGAGAAAGACCTTTGGGTCGTAGAGATATAATAGACACAATTTAGGATGTCTAGAGAGAGAAACGAGAAGAAGAAGAGGATCTTCTTCTAGGGTTATTTATTTTCATATCTTTCCTCCCTCCATCAAAGAAGGATCAGCGTAGTACTAGCATACTGTGCTGATTTCCTGAAGCAGAACTTTTGATCGAGATTCATGGGCTCGTGTGGACGACTCCTAGAGGCCGAACGCGTGTGCGGCTTGCAATATCATCCTCAAGCCCGGATCAGCGAGGTTAGAACATCTAACTTACAAGGTAATAGATCTGATCTATTGTTTAATACATACATTAGATGTAGTATAGAAACATGTTGATATGATCAACATGTAGTTCATGCTATATTTATATATTTTAATTTTGATTTAATGCTATGTAATAATCATATAATAGGATCTTAGATCTAGAGATTCTCTAGTTTTAAAAAATAAATTTTAATTTATTTTAGTCTTCCGCTGTATGATCTTGAAAAAGTTTCAAGATCTAACCCTGAAACCCTAGATCCCGTTCCTACAATTGGTATCAGAGCCTAGGTTCTTTATTACATGATTATTTATACATGATTAGATTATTTCTTAGATTAGATCTAATTTATAATCTGATTATTAAATCTAAAATTAAAATTTTAGATCAATCACAAACTGCAAGGTTGTCCTGCTGTAAGGTTTACCCCTTACAGTGCAAAGGTTGTCTTAGTTTGTGTAGATCTATCTTTAATCATAAATTTGTTAGATATGATCTAGATTAAATTTATGATTTATTAGATTTAAAAGATATTTAAATCTAAAATAAAATCTCTTTGTTAATAATTTTTGTGCAAAGAAATTATTTAAAGTTAAAATTGTTTCAATTACATGAACCTGTTTAGATTAGATCTAAAGTAGTTTCATGTTTATTTCACTTGTATCTTGATTATGAATCAAACATGCAATATGGTTGGTAGAATCATATTGTAAAATTATTTTACAAATATAAAATTATTTTTTGAAAAGTCGAACCCAACCCTCAGCCCAAAACTTAATTAAGAATTAAGAAGTTGTTTGATTAGGTTCTAGGATTGTGAATTGAAGAACCTAAGACACAAATCATAACACATTGGGTTAATGGGTTAGTGAAAATTAGGTCCATTAAAGATGGACTTAATTAGAGAATTGACTAAATCTAATCAATTGTTGTCTTAGATTAGGTCAAGGATTCTCTAGATCAATTACAATAGTTGTAGTTGGTCAAGTCCATATCTTTAACGAGAACCAAATGGACTTGATTCTTGGCTAAGCGGTCTAGCACGAACTGTTAGGTTGATCTAATCGAAACTAATTAAACCAGTTGGTGTCTAAGGTAAACCAGACCGGTGGTTTTTAATTGGGAGCCCGCTTACCTGGCCATTTCTGATGGTGTCTAAGGCAAGCTTTGGCAGACCCTCCCACTGATCGAACTTACCTGGCCTCTTGGTGAAATTATGTTTTGATCGGATCACTTGACTACTCGAGCTGACCCATGTCAGCTAGGTAAATCAGTGTGACTGATTTAGGTGCTCCTAGACCAACCCTTTTAATGGTCTCCCTTAAGCTGACTTGGTGAAGCCAGTGGGAGGATCATGATAAGCTGGTTCATCTGATCTCATCCTCTATATTATTTAAATCTTCTAAAATTATTAGATCCTTAAAATGACAAAGTTATGGAGATAACTGAGTCATAGCCTCCCATTAAGGTGTTTGATAATGAGTCCATTAACTCAATAATCATTGCAGACCCAAAGGCCTGGTGCTTGTTGACTAATGGAATTATCACTCATCATATGACGACTTGGAAGTGTCTCTCTAATGGTGGTTAGGTGAGCCAACCAAAGTTGGGCTTAATCATTCGTTGGTTAGATACACCAAGTATGATCATGTTAATGGTTGGACCTAACTGGATCCTTACAGTGGAGGCCAAAGCCTACTGATTAGGTTTCTGGGGCAAAATTAAAATTACTAGAAATTGTTTAGAGAAACAATTGGTTATGAACCTACCCTTAGATGTACATGGGTTGGCCAACCAAAGTTGAGCTTGTGTGCAGTCTAAGTGGATTCTAGTACCCACTAAGAAATTAGGGTAATTCCTCGAATTGGAGGTAGAGCTACCAATTCGAATAAAATAGTGAGAGAAACCTTTTGATTAAAGTCCAAATCTTTAGGTTTAATGAATCAATTACTAATTAGGTTATGGTTCTCCTTTGTGCAAATATGGCCACTTCCCTATCGCTCCGATCATTGTTGGACAATGATAAGTTGGTGGGACCCAACTTCGGTAGCTGGTATCGAAAGTTGAAGATAGTCCTGGAGCATGAACGGATCCTATATGTGATAATGGATCCTGCACCTGAGGAGCCAACTGTCAATGCACGTGGAACAGTCAGAGACACTTACCAGAAGCGGCTCAGTGATCGGACCATGGTGCGCTGTATCATGCTGGCTACCATGAGCGACGAGTTTAGTCGCAGATTTGAGACGGCTCAGCTAAAGGACATGCTTCAAGTGTTGGAGGATACTTTTGGCACACCCGATGACGTGGAGAGGCACAAGACTAGTTGTGCCATCTTCAACGCCAAAATGCGGGATGGTGCCTCTGTCACTGATCATGTATTGTGCATGATCGAGCTGATGGAACGATTGAGCAAGCTCAACTTTTTCTTGCATGAGCAGCTTGGGAAAGATGCAATACTGAACTCACTGCCCAAGTCTTATCTCCCATTCCTCACTCATTATAGAATGACAAAGCCTGAAGTAAACTACCACGGATTACTGGGGTTGCTTCAGAACTTTGAGAAGGATCACCAACTCCTCAAGGAGTCGGTGAACTTCTTGGGAGGTTCATCTTCTAGTTCTCGACCTTTTGAGAAAGAGAAGAAGAACAAGAAGAAGAGAGTGAAGAAGGTGCAAGTTCAGGCTGGGACATCAGTGGAGAGCCAGACCAAAAAGATCAAGCCTGATAAGAGTCTATTCTACTGGCAAGCACCCTAGATTAGATAGTATCTACTTATGGCACTGTAGACTAGGTCGTATAAACAAGAACAGAATAAACAGGTTGACTCAAGAGGGAATCCTCGAAGTCAGTGATTGTGAATCACTTCCAACCTGTGAGTCCTGTCTTCTTGGTAAAATGACCAAGTCACCTTTTACTAAAAAAGGTGAGAGAGCTACTGAGCTCTTGGGCCTAGTACATACTGATGTATGCGGGCCCATGAGCACCAGTGCTAGAGGTGATATTTCTACTTCATAACTTTCATGGATAACCTATCCCGATATGGATATGTCTATCTGATGAAACATAAGTCGGATTCATTTGAAATATTCAAACGATTCCGAAGTGAAGTAGAAAAATAAACTGGGAAGAGTATTAAAACTCTTCGATCTGATCGAGGAGGAGAATACCTTTCTAGTGAGTTTCTCACATATCTAGGAGAGAATGAGATTTTCTTCCAATGGACTCCTCCAGGAACACCACAACATAATGGTGTGTCTGAAAGGAGGAATTGGACTTTGTTAGACATGGTCCGATCTATGATGGGTTTTGCTAGCTTACCGATATCCTTCTGGGGATATGCACTCGAATCGGCCTGTTATCTGTTAAATAGGGTTCCAAGTAAGTCTGTAATTAGGACTCCATATGAGATATGAACGGGACGTAAGCCAGCACTTTCACACCTTAGAGTCTGGAGGTGCCCGACCTATGTCAAACGATTAGTCACAGATAAACTTGGACCTAGGTCTGACAAATGCTCATTCATAGGGTACCCCAAAGAGACAAAAGGATATTTTTTCTACCATGCTGATGAACAAAAGGTGTTCGTCAGCCTTAAGGCAATCTTTTTAGAAAAGGAGTTCCTTAGTGAAGGAACCGTTGCCTCTAAGGTTGAACTTGATGAAGTTCAACAGGTAGAAGGACCGACACCAATAGCTGAACCTAAGTCGGATATGATTAAATCAGATCCGGAGCCCAATATACCTGCACCATTAAGGCGATCCGGTAGAGTACCACTTCAGCCGGATAGATACTATGGTTTCTTGGTCCGGGATGGTGATCCCATCGAACTTGATGAGAATAATGAGGATCGGATCACCTATATAGATGCAATGCAGAGATCTAATTTTGAGAAATGGCTTGAAGCCATGAAATCCGAAATGGAGTCCATGAAGGTCAATGATGTATGGACATTGGTTGACCCACCTGAAGGGGTTAAACCCATTGGGTGTAAATGGGTCTTCAAAAGGAAGAGGGGCGCAGACGGAAAGGTGGAGATCTATAAAGCCCATCTGGTAGCCAAGGGGTATCGCAACGTTATGGTATTGACTATGACAAGACGTTTTCCCTTGTGGCAATGCTCAAATCCATTCGGATAATGCTTGCAATGGCTGCTCATCTGGATTATGAGATCTGGCAGATGGATGTAAAGACAGCTTTCCTGAATGGTGAGCTGACTGAAGAGGTGTATATGATACAACCTGAGGGGTTTACATCCACAGATGAGTCCAAGGTGTGCAAGCTTCAGAGATCCATTTATGGACTGAAGCAAGCTTCTTGGAGTTGGAACATGCATTTTGATAAGGTGATCAAAACATATGGCTTCATTAAGAATGGAGAAGAGCCCTGCATCTATAAATGGGCAAATGGTCCAGTTGTGGTATTCTTTGTCTTGTACATGGATGACATTCTCTTAATCGGGAATGACATCCCCGCACTACAGGAAATAAAAGTTTGGTTGTCATCACAGTTCTTCATGAAGGACTTGGGTGAAGCATCCTATATCCTAGGGATGAAGATCTATAGGGATAGATCTAAAAGGATGCTTGGGTTATCCCAGTCCATGTACATAGACACTGTGCTGAAGAGTTCAGCATGGAGAATTCCAAGAAGGGCTATTTACCGATAGGCCAAGGAATTTCTCTCTCTAAGAAGGATTGTCCGACAACTCCTGAAGAGAGAGAGCGTATGAGTAGAGTCCCATATGCTTCAGCCGTGGGATCTATCATGTACGCCATGATATGTACAAGATCAGATGTGGCATACTCACTAGGAGTAGTGAGTAGATACCAATCTGATCATGGAGAAAATCACTGGAAAGTGGTTAAAGCCATCCTTAAGTATTTGAGAAATAATAAGGACCAATGGTTGGTTTATGGCGAGTCAGATCTGAAACTTGTGGGGTTCACAGACTCCAGCTTTCAATCTGACCATGATGACAGCAGGAGCGTGTCGGGTTATATCTTTACTCTGAATGGTGGAGCCATCTGCTGGAAGAGTTCTAAGCAGCATACTGTGGCAGACTCTGTTTGTGAAGCGGAGTACATCGCAGCATCAGATGTCGCGAAGGAAGCTGTGTGGCTGAGGAAATTCATCAACGAGCTGGAGTAGCACCCTCCCTCGATGGTCCAGTCCTGCTCTACTGCGACAGCACTGGTGCCATAGCTCAGGTGAAGGAACCCAAAGCACATCAATGGATGAAGCACATCTTGTGTCACTTCCACCTAGTCCGAGAGATCATGGATCGAGATGACGTCGACCTTCAGAAGATCGACGGAAAGGAGAACCTAGCTAACCCCTTCATTAAAGCCCTGGCGATAAAGGAGTTCGACAACCACAAGTCGAAGATAGGTATTAGATACTGTGCCGAGTGGCTTTAGGACAAGTGGGAGTTGTTGGGAAATATGTCCCAAAAGCCAATCGTCAAGCTGTTGACGGTTGAGCAATCAAGTATTGTAATTGATTTGTTAATAAATAAAATATATTTGACATCTTCATCATAAGCTTTCATCTTCTAATGAACTCCGTTGTTATGATGAAGTCCTTAGGACTATTTAAGTTCGATAAAGAGAGGATTTATTGATTAGTCCTTAAAACTGTTCACGACCAAATGATAAGCTATTAATAAGGATGACAGCTTCTATCGAGCATAGGTCGCTGTAGGCCATATGAGTTGGTTGTCCTCTTAACCAAGGAGTGTGGAGACACTGGTATGGCATACAGGTGAGATGTACGGATACATCATCATTGAACGTGACCAACTCCAGAGCATTCTGTTATCGAGAATGTCTCTGATGGGATATAGGTATAAGTGTCCCTTAGACCTGAGATCGCCTCAGTGACTTGCAAGCAACTCACTGTGCTTTGGTACTGGACTAACTGAATTTTTAATTCAGGGACGGAAGGCTTCTGGGCACAGTCAAGTACTTGCGAAGTCAGAGTGTGATCGAGATTGGATTGACCACTCCAAGAGTTGGAGAAGAATGAGTCGCTATATTTCAATTTAGCAAAACCTTGGCCAGGGTAATCCATCAGATGGATTTGATATTTTGAAATACAATGTGGACAACCTAATCAGAGTTGACAGTTGAACTCTGGGGTGTCCTATGATCATTTTGGTTAAGGGGATGAATTATATGAAAACTATATCCACATGGGTTCTAAGGATGTTGTTCTATACATTCGACCTATCCGGTCATCGGGTACCATTGCTAGATGGTTACTTCGATTGGTACAGAAATTTATTCCTGTGCTACCGGCTTAGGTTCGAACCTATGAGGTCACACACATTAGAGTTCATGATCCTATCGGATGGTTGATCAACGATTAAGAATCGTTCTAGGGTTAAATGATCAATATGATTGACATTTAACCCAGTGTAAGTGTTGCAGGAGGATCGATTAGCAATTCGATTGCTAATTGACTTAATTTGATTAAGCCAATGGGCTGAGATTAAGTCTAATTAAATATAATTTAATTAGATTTGATTTGGACTTGATTGGATCAAGTCCAATTGGTTTATTGGATAAGCCAAGTGCAAGGAAAAACTAGTCCTAGTTCAACTAGGACTTAGGTCAATCTAACTTCTAATTTAATTAGAAAATTAAATCAGATTTAAATCTAATTTAATCTGATTAAATTAGATTCTTAATTAGGTTAAGACCTATTTTAATTAGGTTGATCTAATTTTGGTTTGATTTGGTTTGAAAAACCAAATTAAAACAAGTCATGAGATAGAATCCTAGTAAGACTAGGATTTCACCTTGCGCCACATAAGCCTTCCCCACGCCCTCTCTCTTATTCAACGCCAATCTCCACTTATTTTGTGTGACAAAAGCCCTCTCCCAGGTCTCTCCCACATTCACAAAAGGTTTCCTCTCTTCTTTCTTACATAAAGGTGGTTTGGATCAAATCAAAAAGGAATAAGTTTGGATTTTGAATTCTATGAGATAGAGTTTTAGAAATCCAAAACTCTTTCAATTTTGCACCGAATTTATCCAAATTTTTTTTAAAATTTTTATGGCTTTTAGGGTATATATTGTGCACCTTTTGCTGGTGATTCATGCATAAAAATATGGAGGAGATGCTCAAGAGTTTGGCGCCCCTTAACTTGCCATGTTTGGATAAGCCTTGACTAGGTATTTGACCTAGACAAGGACTCTATCATATCTCTCTGTATAAAACGAGTTTCTTTATAAAATTTTAGGAGAAGATAGAGATTTGAGAGTCCTTTGGACCATCAAAAAATCAGAGAGAAAGACCTTTGGGTCGTGGAGATATAATAGACACAATTTAGGATGTCTAGAGAGAGAAACGAGAAGAAGAAGAGGGTCTTCTTCTAGGGTTATTTATTTTCATATCTTTCCTCCCTCCATCAAAGAAGGATCAGCGCAGTACTAGCATACTGTGCTGATTTTCTGAAGCAGGACTTCTGATCGAGATTCGTGGGCTCGTGTGGATGACTCCTAGAGGCCGGACGCGTGTGCGGCTTGCAACATCATCCTCAAGCCCGGATCAGCGAGGTTAGAACATCTAACTTGCAAGGTAATAGATCTGATCTATTGTTTAATACATACATTAGATGTAGTATAGAAACATGTTGATATGATCAACATGTAGTTCATGCTATATTTATATATTTTAATTTCTGATTTAATGCTATGTAATAATCATGTAATAGGATCTTAGATTTAGAGATTCTCTAGTTTTAGAAAATAAATTTTGATTTATTTTAGTCTTCCGCTGTATGATCTTGAAAAAGTTTCAAGATCTAACCCTGAAACCCTAGATCCCGTTCCTACAGATCGAACTCATTCGATCGATGTCTGTCGATTCTTCAAATGCTCTGAATCATCAACAGACGTGCTTGAGAGGATGTAGAAGATCTCCCTAAGATTTTATGGGCTCACGACACTCGTAGCTCACTTTCTCACTTTTCGAACCCCAGGCTAAAACTCTAGGGAACTCATTGAAAACCTTGCACCCACTTTTCTTTCTTTTCTTTCTTTTTCTCTTGGAAGGATATTGACTTCCTTCTCATGCACAAGACTTCCTCACGCCCCAGAATTTTTCTTCAAAAATCTTCTCTTGCATGCCCCACTCTACTCCTCCTTTTATAACAACGTCAAACATCTTATCCAAAAGAAAGGATAAAGATGAGTAATTGCACATTTGAATTCAAATCAAATTTTGAATTCAAATGGACACATACTTATCCTTTATCCACTAAAGGTATGAGGCGTAGCTTAAATTGTGCATGGAGTGATTTCATGAGGAACCTTTTCTCATGTAATAAATGGAGCGTAAAAAAAGGGATAAGGTGCAAAGATTGATTGCCCATTCAAATTCAAACTTTATTTTGAATTTGAATGGCCAACCAATCATCCTTATCCATTCATATGGCACATTAAAGTGTGACGTGGAGAGGGCTTGGCATGAGGAAATAATTCATGAGAAGTTCTTTCTCATGAATTCAAATGGGTGCAATGGAAGTGAGGTGGCGCATGGAGATTGGGTCAAGGTGATTTCATTATTTAAACCAACCTAATTGAACCAAATAAGTTAGGTCTAATTAGACTAATTTAAACTCAACTTAATTAGGCTCAATAAAATCTTAATCAAATCAAGAATTGACTAAGCCCAACCCCTGATCAAATCAGGGACCAAACCATCTCGACGATTAGGTCAACTCTTAACCTAATCGGGTCAAACGCAACTGAATCCAATTCAATTGGATTTGATCCAAAAATAATTACTCAATCAAATTGAGTTAATTAGCGATCAAATTACTAATTAAACTTCTCATAAATACTGAGTCCAAATCCGATGGGCAATCGGACATCAGAATTCATCGATATGTAACCCTGATCGAAAAATCTCAACCAGTGGGACTCTTGACCCTGGTACCCATAATGTGTGAAACTCGTGATCAGAGAATCCTGATTCTCGATCACTGAGTCCCAAACATATAGGATTCTACACCAGCCATCAGATCAGATAGGAACATTTAATGTGTGTGACACCGCAGGTTCGAACCTAAGCCGGTAGCACAGGAATCAATTCTTGTACTAATCGAAGTGACCATCTAGCAATGGTACCTGATGTCTGGATAGATTGAATAGTCACAATCGCAACACTCAGAACCTACATGAATATGGTTACTGTATAATTCATCCTTTTGACCTCTGTGTTTAGGATGACTCATGGTTAAACTGTCAACCCTGATCAGATCATCCGAATCGTGCTCAACTCAAACAGTCCTGTGACTCCTCACAAGGACTACCCTGGTCAAGATTTTGCTAAATTGAAATATGACTGTACACAGCTCTTAAACTGGAGTGGTCAATCTCATCTTGACACACGCACTGACAAGTCAAGTACTTGACTACACCTCGCAGCCTTCCGTCACTGAATTAGAAATTCAGGTAGTCCAGTGCCTAAGTGCAGTGAGTTGCTTGCAAGTCACCGTGGTGGTCTCAGATCGGAGGGACATTTATACCCATATTCCATCGAAGCAAATCTTGACAGTAGAAATAGCTTCAGAGTCGGTCACGTTCAGTGCAGATGTACCCTTACATCTCACCTGTATGCCATACCAGTGTCTCCACACTCATTGGTTAAGAGGACAACCAACCTATATGGCACACAACGACCTATGCTTGATAAATATTGTTGTCCTTGGTAACAACGTATCATTTGGTCACGAACAGATTTAAGGACTAAACGATAAATTCTCCTTTGTCGAGTCTAAATAGTCTTAAGGATTTCATTACAACATAGGAGTTCATTAGAAGATGAAACATTTTATGATGAAAAATACCAAAATAATTTTTATTAATTCATAATTCATGTACATATACAAAAATGAGCACAACCATCAACAGACTGATGATTGGCTTTGGGACACTATTCCCAACAATCTCCCACTTGGCCTAAAGCCAATCGGTACAGTATCTAAAACCCATCTTCGACTTGTAGTTGTCGAACTCCTTCACCGTAATGGCTTTAGTGAATGGGTCAGTCAGATTCTCCTTTCCATCGATCTTCTGAAGATCGACATCACCTCGATCCATAATTTCTCGGATGAGATGGTAGCGGCGCAGAATTTGCTTCGTCCGCTGGTGTGCCTTTGGTTCCTTTGCCTGAGCAATGGCTCCAGAGCTGTCACAGTAGAGCAGAACTGAACCGACAAAGGAGGGTGCTACTCCGAGCTCGGTGATGAATTTTCTCAGCCACACTGCTTCTTTGGCAGCATCTGATGCAGCGACATACTCCGCCTCACAAACTGAATCAGCCACTGTGTGCTACTTGAAACTTTTTCAGCAGATAGCCCCACCATTAAGGGTAAAAATAAATTCTGACATACTTTTGCCGTCATCGTGATCAGACTAGAATATAGAGTCTGTAAACCCTATAAGTCTCAAGTCCGATTCATCATAAACAAGCCACTGGTCCTTAGTATTTTTTAAATACTTCAGAATGGTTTTAACAACCTTCCAGTGATTCTCTCCTAGATCAGATTGGTATCTACTCACTAGCCCTAGTGAGTATGTCACATCTGGTCATGTACATGTCATGGCGTACATGATAGATCCCACTGCTGAATCATATAGAATCCTACCCATACGCTCTCTCTCTTGAGGTGTTGTCGGACAATCCCTCTTCTAGAGAGAAATTTCATGGCCTATCGGAAGATAGCCTTTCTTGAAATTCTTCATGCTGAACCTCTTCAGCATAGTATCAATGTACGTGCACTGACATAAATCAAGCAACCTTTTAGATCTATCCCTATAGATCCTCATCCTTAGGATGTAGGAAGCTTCTCCTAGATCCTTCATGGAGAACCGTGACGACAGCCAAATCTTTATTCTCTGTAATGTAGGACATCATTTCTGATTAAGAGAATGTCATCCACATACAATACAAGAAATAATACTACTGGACTATTAGCCCACTTATAAATGTATGGCTCCTCTCTGTTCTTAACGAAGCCATACATCTTGATCGTCTTATCAAAACGTATGTTCCAACTTCGTGATGCCTACTTAAGTCCATAAATGGACCTCTATAGCCTGCACACCTTAGACTCATCTATGGACGTGAATCCTTCAGGTTGTATCATATACACCTCTTCGTCCAGCTCTCCGTTTAGGAAAGCTGTCTTCACATCCATCTGCCAGATTTCATAGTCCAGATGGGCAGCTATCGCAAGCATAATCTGAATGGATTTGAGCATTGCCACAGGAGAAAATATCTCGTCATAGTCTATACCATAACGTTGACGATATCCTTTGGCAACCAGACGGGCTTTATAGGTTTCACCTTTCCGTCTGCGCCCCTCTTCCTCTTGAAGACCCACTTACACCCTATGGGTTTTACTCCTTCGGGTGGGTCAACCAATATCCACACATCATTGATCTTCATGGACTCCATTTCGGATTTCGTGGCCTCTAGCCATTTCTCAGAGTCGGGTCTTTGCATTGCATCCATGTAGGTGATCTGATCCTCATCATTTTCAGCAAGTTCGATAGGATCATCATCCCAGACCAAGAAACCATAGTATCTGTCCAGTTGACGTGGTACTCTATCAGATCGCCTTAAGGGTGCTTGAACAATGGGCTCCAGATCTGATCTAATCAAATCTGATTCAAGTTCAGCAACTTGTGTCAGTTTTTCCACCTGTCAAACTTCGTCAAGTTCGACCTTAGAGGCAACAGTCCCTTCACCAAGAAACTCCTTTTCCAAAAAGATTGCCTTAAGGCTGACAAATACTTTTTGCTCATCAGCTAGGTAGAAGTAATACCCTTTGGTCTCTTTTGGGTACCCTATAAAATTACACTTGTGAGACCTAGGTCCAAGCTTGTCCGTAATTAAACATTTAACATAAGTTGGACACCTCCAAACCCTAAGGTGCGAGAGTACTGGCTTAAGTCCTATCCATATCTAATATAGCATTTTGGTTACAGACTTACTCAAAACTCTATTTAGAAGGTAACAAGCCGATTCGAGCGCATATCCCTAGAGAGAGATCGACAGACCAGCAAACCCTATCATGGATCGAACCATGTCCAACAAGGTCTGATTCCTCCTTTCAGACACACCATTATGCTGTGGTGTTCCAGGAGGTGTCCACTGAGAGAGAATCCCATTCTCCCCAAGATATGCTAGAAAATCATTGGAAAGGTATTCACCTCCTCGATCAGATCGAAGAGTTTTAATATACTTTCTAGTTTATTTTTCTACTTCATTTCGGAATAGTTTGAACATTTCAAACGACTCCGACTTATGCTTCATTAAATAGACATACCCATACCTCGATAGGTCGTCTGTGAAGGTTATAAAGTAGAAATATCCACCTCTTGCACTTGAGCTCATGGGTCCACATACATCAAAATATACCAGAGCCAAGAGTTCACTGGCTCGCTCACCTTTTTCAGTAAAAGGTGACTTGGTCATTTTACCAAGAAGACAGGACTCACAGGTTGGAAGTGATTCACAATCACCTACTTCAAGAATTTCTTTTTGAGTCAACCTGTTTATCCTGTTCTTATTGATATGACCTAGCCTACAGTGCCAAAGGTAGACTTCTGACACATTATCTATTCTAGGACGTTTATCGGAGGTTTGAACCACATTAACAGGTTGTGATAGAAAGTAAATTCCATTATTAAGTTGTTTAACAAATATTGTAACACCATTCAAAATGATATTGCAAATGTTTCCTTTTATTAAAAATTGATATCCGTTCATGGCCAAAAGGCCTACAGAAATAATATTTAATAAAAAGCTTGGACAATAGTGACATTCACTATTTCTAGAATTGATTACAAGGTTCATGATTCCTAATGCTAGAACTGAAACTTTACTTCCATCTCCAATGTTCAGAAATCTATCGCCTTCATCAAATCTCCTACTGACCTGCAGACCCTGCATCGAATTGCAAATATGATAAGGGCTTCCGGTATCCAATACCTAGGCAGTAGTATCACAAATGGAAAAGTTGCAAGGTGTTATCATATAAGTACCTTGCTTCTTCTTTGGCCTGTTCGGGTCTAGGGAGGCAATGTATAGAGGACAGTTCCTCTTCTAGTGCCCCTGCTTCTTGCAAAAGAAGCACTCCGTCTGGCTTTGGTCAGGCTTGCACTTCTTGGTCTGACCCTGTGCAGACGTCCCAACATGCAGCTGCACCTTCTTATTCTTCTTCTTCTTATTCTTCTTCTTCCCTTTCTTAAAGGGTCAACGACCAGAAGAAGACCCTCCCACAACATTCACCGACTCCTTATGGAGCTGGTGATCCTTCTCAAAGTTCTGCAGCAACCTCAACAAGCCGTGGTAGTTCACTGCAGGCTTTGTCATCCGAAAATAAGTAAGGAAGGGGAGGAAGGACTTGGGCAATGAATTAAGGATCGCATCCTTATCGAGCTGCTCGTGCAGGGGAAAGCCCAGTTTACTTAGGCGCTCAATCATTTCGATCATGTACAGTACATGATCAGTGACTGAGGCTCCATCCCTCATCCGAGCATTGAAAATGGTATAACTAGTTTTGTACTTTTCAATGTCGTCAGACGTGCCAAAGAAGTCGTTCAACATTTGAAGCATCTCCTGTGGTTGGGCATTCTCGAACCTGCGGCTGAACTCATCATTCATTGCTGCCAGCATAATGCACCGAACGGTGGTGCGGTCGTTGAGCAACTTCTGGTAAGTGTCTCGGATCATTCCTCGAGCATTCGGGACTGGCTCCTCAGGTGCAGGATCCGTTACTACATAAAGGATCTACTCATGCTCAAGGACGATTTTTAATTTTTGATACCAGCTATCGAAATTAGGTCCCATGAGCTTGTCATTATCTAATAATGATCGGAGCGACAGGGTAGTGGCCATAGCTGCATAAAAAAAAATCAGACCTCTATTAGTACATAAATTATAAATACTAAAGACTTGGACTTTAGTCTAAAGTTTCTCCCAGTATTTTTACGAACTGGTAGCCCCGACTTCCAATTTGAGGAATTACTTTAATTCCTTAGTGGGTACTAGAATCCACACAAACTACACACGAGCCTAACTTTGGTTGGTCAACCCATGTGCATCTATGGGTAGGTTCATAACCAGTTATTTTTCTAAACAACTTCTAGTAATTGATTTTGCCCCAGAACCTAATTAGTAGGCTTTGGCCTCCGCTAAAAAGATCTGGTTAGGTCCAACCATTAACATGATTTGATTTGGTGAAGTGGACCAATAAATGATCAGGCTTGACTTTGGCCGGCCAACCTGATCACCATCAGAAAGACTCAAACCAAATTATCATATTATGAATGATAATTCCATTAGTCAATAAGCATCAGGCCTTTGGGCCTCCAATGATTATTAAATTAATGGACTCATTATCACTCACTTAATGGGAGGCTATGACTTAGTTATCAATATAACTTAATCATTTTTAGGGACCTAATAATTTTTTGAGGATTTTATTAAAGGATAGATGAGAAGAAAATATTCAGCCAATTTCAATCCTCCCACTGACTTCACCAAGTCAGATTAAAAAAAGATTTAATTAAAGCTGGCATTAGGAGCACCTAAATCAGTCAAACTGATTTACCTAATGACATGGGTGAGCCCTAATCACCAAGTGATCTAATCAAAATCTAATTCACTAGGTTGGCCAGATAAGTGAGATCAGTGGTGGGGATAAGCCATTAACTCGTCAGAGATCGAATCACTGCGAGTAGCTCCCGCTTAAAAACCACTGGTCAAACTGCCAAACTTACCTTAGACACCAACCGATTCATTAGTTTTAATTTGATCAACTTAGTAAATAGGGTTCCACTGCATAGCCATGAATTAAGTCCATCTTGGTCTAGTTAAAGACATGGACCCATTCAACTACAACTATTGGAGTTGAGTCTAGATATCCTTGACCTAATCTAATTCAACTTTTGATTAGATTTGATCAATTACTCTAATTTAGTCCATTTCTTTAAGCTAACCTTAGGTCTAACCCAATTATGGACCTAATCCATCTTACCCATTGACCCATAAGTTTATGCAATTATCTTAGGTGTTAATTCACAATTCTAGACCTACTAGACAATATTTAATTTTTTTAATTAAGTATTTGGGCTGATGGATCAGGGTTTGACATTTCAAAAATAATTTTTAAATTTGAAAGGTTTTATTTTCTGTTCACCAAATATGTTGACTCATTTCACAAATAGATCAGCACATTTCATAAATAGCAATCCTATTGCTAATTATATAACAGAAAATAACTCAATCAAAATAAATCATGAATATTCCTTTAGATCTAATCTAACACATTCATGATAAATTTTATAATTGAATCTTTACATTTAATTCCTTTCGCTGCTTTATCTGTATGGGATATAATTGCAGCGGTACCCCTACCGCCATAGGAGACCCCATCGAATGGGAGGGGAGGGCCTTTAAACCCTACTTTTCTCCTATGATCGGACGGCCATGGCAACCAACCCAATTTGATTACTTACTACTTGGATCAAGTATATCTAAATATACCAATTTTAAAATTTAAATTTTAAATTTTAAATTTTGAATTTCAAATTTCAAACAAATTTCAAATTTCAAATTTTTGAATTTCAAATTTTGAATTTCAAATTTTGAATTTTAAATTTTGAATTTCAAATTTAAAATTTCAACCAAATTTTAAATTTTAAAATTTGAATTTTAAATTTTTGAATTTTGAATTTGAATTTCAAATTCAAATTTCAAATTTCAAATTTCAATTTTAAATTTTAAAATTTTGAATTTTGAACAACTTTCAAAATTCAAATTTTAAATTTTAAATTTAAATTTAAACTTTTAGATTATAACTTAATCTACACATGCAAATATATATATCATATCTAAGAACCCGCTCTGATACCATTTGTGGGAAAATTCAGTGCAAGGGTAAAATGATAATTTTAAAACTTTTTTAAAATTATGATTTTACAGTGAAAAAATATTAATTAATCTAATTAATTAACATAAATTTATCCTACACTAAGATTTAAATATGATATATAGCATGTATTCATTTAAATTTGAATTTCAAATTCAAATAGTAAACACTTTACTGTAATGTGTTCAGAACATAATACCTTTGTGCGGGTAGTAGATCGCCGCAATCTGATCACCGTCGGGAGAGTCTGATCATCGTGATATAGCCACACAGTGTGTCTAGCCTCTGTGGATCATCCACACAAAGCTTCCGGTCTGATCGACTCCTCACGAGTGCTAGCTCGTTGTAGAGCCCTTTCGACGGCCGATGCTGATCGAACTCCTTCGATCGATGTCTGTCGATTCTTCGGATGCTCTGGATCATCAACAGACGTGCTTGAGAGGATGTTGAAGATTTTTTTGAGATTTTGTGGGGTCACGATACTCGTAGCTTACTTTCTCACTTTTCGAACCCCAAGCTAAAACTCTAGAGAACTCATTGGAAACCTTGCACCCACTTTTCTTTCTTTTCTTTCTTTTTCTCTTGGAAGGATATGGACTTCCTTCTCATGCACAAGACTTCTCATGCCTCAAAATTTTTCTCCAAAAATCTTCTCTTGCATGCCCCACTCTACTCCTCCTTTTATAACAACGTCAAACGCTTATCCAAAAGAAAGGATAAAGATGAGTAATTGCACATTTGAATTCAAATCAAATTTTGAATTCAAATGGATACCAACTCATCCCTTATCTACTAAAGGCGTGAGGCATGGCTTAAATTGTGCATGGAGTGATTTCATGAGAAATCTTTTCTCATGTAATAAATGGAGCGTAAAAAAAGGGATAAGGTGCAAAGATTGATTGCCCATTCAAATTCAAACTTTATTTTGAATTTGAATGGCCAACCAATCATCCTTATCCATTCATATGGCACATTAAAGTGGGGTGTGGAGAGGGCTTGGCGTGAGGAAATAATTCATGAGAAGTTTCTTCTCATGAATTCAAATGGGTGCAATGGAAGTGAGGTGGCACATGGAGATTGGGTCAAGGTGGTTTCATTATTTAAACCAACCTAATTGAACTAAATAAGTTAGGTCTAATTAGACTAATTTAAACCCAACTTAATTAGGCTTAATTAGGCTCAATAAAATTTTAATCAGATCAGGAATTGACTAAGCCCAACCCCTGATCAAATCAGGGACCAAACCATCTCGACGATTAGGTCAACTCTTAACCTAATCGGGTCAAACCCAACTGAATCCAATTCAATTGGACTTGATCAAAAAATAATTATTCAATCAAATTGAGTTAATTAGTGATTAAATCACTAATTAAATCTCTCATAAATATTGAGTCCAAATTTGATGGGCAATCGGGCATCAGAATTCATCGATATGTAACCCTGATCGAAAAGTCCCAACCAGTGGGACTCTTGACCCCGGTACCCATAATGTGTGGAACTCATGATCAGAGAATCTTGATTCTCGATCACTGAGTCTCAAACATGTAGGATTCTACACCAGCCATCAGATCAGATAGGAACCTCTAATGTGTGTGACCCCGCAGGTTCGAACCTAAGCTGGTAGCACAGGAACCAATTCCTGTACTAATCAAAGTGACCATCTAGCAATGGTACCCGACATTCGAATAGGTCGAATAGTCACAATCGCAACACTCAGAACCTACATGAATATGGTTACTGTATAATTCATCCTTTTGACCCCTGTGTTTAGGACGACTCAGGGTTAAACTGTCAACCCTGATCAGATCATCCGAATCGTGCTCAACTCAAATAGTCCTGTGACTCCTCACAAGGACTATTCTGATCAAATTTTGCTAAATTAAAATACGACTGTACACAGCTCCTAAATTGGAGTGGTCAATCCCATCTTGACACACGCACCGACAAGTCAAGTACTTGACTACACCCAGTAGCCTTCCATCACTGAATTAGAAATTTAGGTAGTCCAGTGCCTAAGTGCAGTGAGTTGCTTGCAAGTCACCATGGCGTCTCAGATTGGAGGGCATTTATATCCATATTCCATCGGAGCAAATCTTGACAGCAGAAATAGCTCCGGAGTCGGTCACGTTCAGTGCAGATGTACCCTTACATCTCACCTGTATGCCATACCAGTGTCTCCACACTTATTGGTTAAGAGGACAACCAACCTATATGGCACACAATGACCTATGCTTGATAAATATTATCATCCTTGGTAACAATGTATCTTTTGGTCGTGAACAGATTTAAGGACTAAACGACAAATCCTCCTTTGTCGAGTCTAAATAGTCCTAAGGACTTCACCATAACATAGGAGTTCATTAGAAGATGAAATATTTTTGATGAAAAATATCAAAATAATTTTTATTAATTCATAATTCATGTACATATACAAAAATAAGCACAACCTCAACAGACTGACGATTGGCTTTGGGACACTATTTCCAACAATAAATCTTCAGGATAAATTAATTACCAACATATATACCTCCATTGGAGGGGTCCTTTACATAGTCAGGTTGTCAATTCATATTATTCTTATATCAAAATTTTTCATAAGTTATATCTCTTTTTCTAATTTGGTAAGAAAATATATAATCATGTGGTATCAAAATCAATCAATATAATGCATAACGAAAGCAATATGTCCAATCATACTTCATCATAACATATCAAAATAAGATATTTTTCATAACAAAATATCATTCATCCAATTCATGCATCATTTCACAAATCATCTCAAAAAAATATATTATAATTTATCGATAAATCTAAAAAAAATAAAATATTATTTACCTCGAACGTATTCCAACAAATCCACATAATTCTATAATTTTTTTTCAACATCCTTTGTTCATAGATCATATCGCGATATCCCATGATCAAATATCCACAATCCTATATAGGATCAATTTCAATAATTAGAAAGGATGTGAACAATTAAGAAAGATATAATTGATAGACACTCGTTTCCTATCATCCAGATTGGTTCGATCATCTAATTACGACATAGATGGTCAAAAGTTTGACTATCAGATCAAATCAGATTCGAAGTGATAGAACTGAGGTTCCTTCATTGGTTTCATAAATCAAGTGAAGAGAGAAAATTAGAGGAGAGAGAATTCATGAGATACAATCCAAATTAATCAGGTGCCACAGTCCAACATTTCGATTGGTGTGATCAAAATGATCTAATCCAAGTCATGGTTAAATTAGGATCATGGATAATCAAATTGAGAAATATCGGGCCTGATCAAGGTGAGTGCCAGTACGTTGTCCGACAATCATGGATCAAGATTCTTCATCAGATCAAAAATATTAAAAAAAATTTTTATTGATAAATTTTTTTAGAGAGAGAAATTGATCAAGAGAGAGAAATAATTTTAGAAAGAAAATTTTAGAAAAAAAATTCATCTTGGACTCTTCAAACGATATGATTCAACAAATTTGATCGATCAGATCAAATCATGCTAAAATTATTATGTAGATAATTCAATAAAATCATAAAAAATAAAATTTTAAAAAATATTAGATCTGATCAAGGTAGATTCTGGTATACCGTTCGATGATCACATATCAAAATTTATCATTAGAATCAATTTCAATTCATCATCATTCTTCTTAAAATTTTAAAAATCTTAAGAGAGAGAAATAACCTAGAGAGAGAAAGTGGAGAGAGACTAGAAGGAAAAAGAGAGATTAGAGAGAAGAAAAGAGGGAGAGAGAGTCTATTTATTATTTTTTTATTTTTCTTCTTCTTTTTTTTCTTTTTTCTTTCCTTTTCTTTTTCTTTTCTTTTTCCTTTTCTTCCCATGGCCCCCTTTCGGCGAAACAGGGGACCGTGTGGTCCCCTCCTTTGGTCGGTCGATCAGTGGCATGATCGGCATGGCGGTGGCCAACGGTGGAAGGGCGACGATGGGGCAGCTTGGAAGAAGTGAATCCGACGGTCGGCGGTGACTACCGATGCTGAAAAATCAAGAAGAACAATAAAAAATTAGGGATTTCTTTCATAACAAAATCCGACGAATTCGATCGTCGACGATCGTGCACACAAGCAAGGAAGGAAGGGGGAGAAAGGAGAAAGAGAAGCCAAGGTTTACCTCAAGCTCCGGTGACGTCTCTGGTGAGAAATTGAGGCAAACATGGTGAAAGCTTCCATGAGAAAACTCCAGCTATCCTTACTATTTGGCTCTTGATTTCTTGAAGGGAGGAAGAGAAAAGAGGCCTCCCCTTTAAATAATATCAGAGGGGAGGAGTCGTGGCATTTTTCGACTCTGATTAGGAGCCGATCAGGAGGAAGAAGACTCCCTACGGGAGTCTTCCTTAAAATTTTTTTTTTCTTTGATGGGCTTTTGTGGGCTGGGTTTAGGGCTCAATTGGGCCAGGTCATAACAGTTGTCCTAGAATGATGATAAAAATTTTAAAAATAGTTTGAAAATTTCTATTCCACTGTGTTCTAAATTTTTGAAATTTCTGCATGCAACCAGAAACCTATGTGATGAATTTTCTTCAAGTGGTATCAGAGCCATCTCATAATTGCAAGATTAAGATCTACATTTCAGATCTGAAAATTATTTTTAAATCTAAAATTATGAATGCTTGAGGAAAGGAGATGGATTTTAAGATCTGAAAATCTATTTTTATGATCTAAAATCTGAATGGTTAAAATTTATGTGATGGATTTTATGAGCAGAAGTCATTATTCTCATGGAGATCAAACTCCCTTCACATTGGGTCGAGGACTACGATGATCGGAGTGATGCAAAGTAGCTTCGTGCTAATCTAGATCTATTCAAAGGAGTTTGCGAGAAGGCATGAGTGTGGATGGTGGCCTATCAGTAAAGGATAGTGCGATATTACAACTCCACATCCAGAATAAAGAATTCAAAGCTGTCGATATGGTCTTATGGCGAGCCAAAGTCTCCCAATCTATAGAACATTAAAAAATTATCTTGAAAGTGGGAAGGCCCCTATCAAGTGGATGAAGTCATTCGATCAGAAACTTATCATCTCAAACAACTAGATGGGACTCCCATACCTCTGTCGTGGAATTTGGAGAACCTATGAATATACTATCAATGATGTAATTTGACAATCGACTAATAAAATGATCCTTTTTTTAGGAGTATTATCATTTTTCATAATTGACAGGCTGAATACCTCACATGATCTTAAGCGATGAATGCCACTTGTCTCAAGATAAGTAAAGCAGAAACTCCTGATCATGCGAGAAGTGAGGGCTAACCTAAAAAGACCCTCAAAGTCCACTGATACAAGTTATCAACAATGAAAACCTTGATGGCTATGCAGTGTGACCACGAAGGTCGCTCACTTTTCAGTGAGCCAACGGCCCCTAAAGACCTTAATCGTAAGAGAAGTGGGGCTAACCTACAAGGACCCCCAACATTCACTGATCCAACCTACATAGGCAGAAGACCTCAATGACTAAGAAGCGGGGCTTAACCTATAAAGACCCCGAAGGCCGCTCGTTTTTCAGTAAGCCAATGGCCCATGAAGATCATAGTCACGCGGGAAGTGGAGGCTAATCCAAAAAGACCTTCATGGGGCTAAACTATAAGGACCCTCAGTCCATCAACTTCGGTAACGAACGAGGGCTAACCTACAAGAACCCTTGACTTACCGATGTCAGCAACGTACGAAGTCTAACATAGAAGAACCTTTGGAGAAGTAACCTCCAAGGACTCTTAAGGTGAAGGCATCATCCAACCTATGAGTATCTTCACAAAATCCCTTGATGTTAGGGTCATACATAACAAAATTCAAACTACACGAACATAAAATCAACGAAGCATAAGAACATAGGTGAAACAAAAAGTCTAAGTTTATTTCATTAACAAATTTGTTACAGATGCTAAAAAACATATGCTCACAAAAAAAAGAAAGTACATCAATTATTTGGCAATTATTTGGAAGACCACCTTTGGTCGATGGAGCTTCAACATTTTCACCATCTCTAAGGGCAATTGAGGTGAGAGTCGACTTCAAGAAAAGTTGCTTGACTAAGCTCTTCCATTCTTCGAAGCCAATGTCAATAGCCTAGGCTGATACATCGGCAACAGCAAGAGTGCATCGTGTAGAGTCATGGTGAGCCTATCCTCCAACTCCCTAATGGTGGCCTTAGTGTGATCGACTGCTGCCTTACTCTCTGTAAATTTGATGCAGGGCTCGGTTATCGCAGATCTACCATTACTCAGAGCCTTCAAAAGGTCAGTGATGGTCTGCCACATCGAAATAAGTTCACTCCTAGTAACATTGGCTATCAATCTCTCAGCATCCACCACTTGGTTGAATTCTCTGATCGGATCCTCAACTGAATGAAGATTGCTTTGAAGTTGACTGATCTGAGTAGCTGAATTTGGTCTGGCTTCATTAGTGACTTTGTTCGATGCTATGGAGTGTTTCAGCCCTATTATCTCATCCTTGGCCTTAAGCAATTGTTCGTTGCAGAGAACTCTTGTCGCAGCCATCTTCTAGTTATTATTCTCCATAAACTTCATGAATTTATTGCAACCTCAGTCAGCCTGTGCTTTTCGATAAAATAATTTCTATCTATCTATCTGCTTCAAGTATTTTCTCAAGTGCTCTACTTCTATCAAAGCTTCAATGTTATTTCTCTTCAACTTTTGAAGTTTCTTTTTAGCTTCGGCAGCATCTCGCTAAGCCCAATATAGGGCTTCTTCAAGGCTCTAGATTCGAGTCCTCAAAGGTAAGACCGTTGGCAGATGCTTGGCACAATATTAAGTAAACACGCGATCACAATAGTCACACCAAACCAACTAAGATAAACACCACAACAAGCAAACACAAATCAAAGAATATAGAGGTAAAAATCATTTCTTCATTGATATGAAAATTTTTCATTACACTGCTAGAAAAACAAAAAAAAAATACAAACTCAAATATCATCGACCTTGATGTGAGGTTCAATGGACGAACCAGGGGCATTCGTAGTAGGCTGCCCCGACTTCACCACCAGCAGTAAAGCGGGTGTGGCTTTGGAGGGTGCAGATGTCGGCACAATCTCCAGCATTAGAGCAAGTTCGGAGCACCCTTCAGCAGCCTTGACAGATGCAGTCCCACCTCCTGCGACTCCTTCTCCTTCAGCTCCTCCTTCCTCTTCTTCTTTGTCTAGAAAGCTCAGGTCTATCTTCAAAAAGCGTGCAGTCACCCTCTGATGATAGATGTCATGCATGATGTCAAAGGCCTCCTGATCGAGGTTGATCTTCTTTTGGGAGAACTCTTCGAATGCATGGAAAGCTTCCACTACCATGGCCCAACTTCAACAGCCTGGTCCTCCATCTTCTTTTTAGCTTTTATGGCCTTGGCCTAGGCCTCTTGCCATTGCTCCCTCTCCGAAGCCAAGTCAATGTCGACCTTGGCCTTTGTAGCTTCAGCCTCCATTAACCTTCTTCGGGTGAGTAACTTTGGCTTTGACAGCTTCTGCTTTTGACTTGGCTTCAGTAACATTAGCATTGGCCTTGACCTCAGAAGCCTCAGTCGCTTTGCACTTTTCTTATGCTACGACCATCTCCATCTCAGTGTCCCTCAACTTGTTGATGAGGGCAGCAGCATAATGGCCTGTCTACATCCAGAGAACAAGAAGTCAATATATATATATAAAGATAGAAAGAAAAGAGAGGAAGAAGAAAGAACCTACCCGAATTATGGAGGAGACCAACCACTTTTGCTGCTTTGTGGAGCTCTCCCCCTTGACCTTTTCAGGCCAATGTCAAAAAGCATTCTCTAGAAGACATTGTTGGCAATCTTCCAGTCATTGAAGATATTGCCAGTGGACAGAGAAGTAGACCCCTACCTTCGCTCCCCAGGGAGTTAGGCAAAGTCTGGCCTCGCAAAGGTTGGGTCGGTCTGGGGGGTAGGGAGTGTAGCAGGCTTCAAAGGATGAGACTGGATGGGAGGAACTGGTATCACCCCTGCTTGAGCAGGGGTGGGGGACTCCTTTTTCTACTCATCATCCAAAGTCTTCGACTTCTTTTGGGCCTCGGTGGTAGCCGAAGAGGATGCCTTTCTCTTTAAAACTTTCTTTAGCTTCTTCAGCTCCTCAGGCCTCATTTCTACAACTAAAAGAAATCAGCATCTATAAAAAAGAAAAGATCAAGCATCGGGAAGATTAGAGAAGTCCTCACTTTTGGGGTCGGTCGGATTGATACTAGCATTGAAGAGAGCCTGCTTTGACAACAACTCCTTTAGTAGAGGTATTTTGTACCTCCTCAAGGTTGTGGAGCATTTTAAGTCCTCATCTCCAAGTTTTAGGATCTGAAAAATAGAATCCCTCAACCGACCCTAGTACGAAAGTCTCTACTCTTCAATGGAAGGCTTTGAAATAAAGAAAAACTGATCCTTCCAACCATAAACCGAAGAAGGAGCCCCTTTTATCAAGGTAGGGATCCCCCTTGAAGGAGAAACATAACATCAATCATCGGTACACCTCTTTATGGTATAGAAGGATTGGAAAAGAGAGAAAAGGATGGATTTCGGCTTTAGAACAAAGAATAAGAAAGCCAATGATAAAATAAAAGGAGTTAGGAATGACAGAATAAAGAGAGATATCAAAGAAGTGAAAGATCTTAATTACAAAAGGATGGAAGGGTAGCCTAAGTCCGGCCTTGAAGGCTTCTTCATACGTACCGATCTTACTAGAAAGAGGACTACCATCCTACCACTAGGGCCAGGGGACTCTAGTTCAAATGAAGAAGGGATTCTATATCGGGCATGGATGAGACTCAAGTCTCTCGTATCTAATTGGGATCTAATTGTATCAGGAGCGAAGGGTGGTACAACACCATGCCCTTCACCCGAACCAATGTAAGCCTCCCTTGAAGGAGAAGATGATCTAGAAGACCAACTATCGCTGAGACTCTCAGAACCAGCTATTGAAAGATATCATAAAGAGAATATAAAGAAAAGTGGACATTGAAGGGAAGAAGGAGAAATCAAACTAAAAAGGTGAAAAGAAAATCAAGGAAGAAGAAAAATCACCCTATGGTGACATAAAGGTTGAAGATGATGGTTCAAAGGGGAGCCACCGGCGATCTGAAAGGATTCTCGAAATAAGGAGATGATTAAAAAAGCTCTCGAGGTAGAGAGGTGAATAGGAGAAGGAGAAGAAAAGCTTGAAAAAATCTGAAAGCATGACAGAAGATGGAGAATTTAGACCTTTTTTTATAGATGCAGAAGATCAGAATGGTCCGAATACTAAATCCTACCCAACCGTCTAATGATTGATACTTTGCACATTTCTATTAGTGAGTAGGAGACATCAGTCGGTTCATTAATGATGTGAATTGAAAACAAGGCAAGCTACTTTTTGAATTTCGCTAATCGCCTCATGATAATAAGTACCTGATGTGACCTTCTATTCCGCCCAAAGACCATAGGTGCTGTTTCAATGGTAATGACAGCATGTCTTTGGCTACTCATGTACTCCCTTCATCCGAACCGAACTCAGAAGTAGGGGAGAATTGTTGGGAGCTAATCTATTATTCAGGCCGAAGATATGAATCAGATATATGATGAAGCTTATAAGGCCGATGTCACTGTACTGTTGGATAATGTCCAATCCCAGAGATAGATATGCCTCTCCCAAACCATGAGAAGGTTGTCTGAAGGAGATTATTCATCGTGTAACTCTAGATCTCTCCGATCCTAACTTCGGACCCTAGCGATTTTTGATTCCTGACAATCTTTCTAAGCAAAATATCAAAGTTTGATTGATTCCGACTTCGACCTCAAATCTAGACTCTACCAACTGATCTCAGTCTCTGCAACAGCTGATACATGGACAGGCCAATCTCTGACTTTGATGGTAGGTAGACTTTGGACACCACCGATACTTATTTCCATGAGCACAACTAGCACCTAGCCATTTTCTTCTTTTGGCATCCATCTCCATCCGATTGCATCGAAGTCTTCTCAATTGAAGCCGATTCAATCCAATCTACACTCTCATTTCAAATTTAAAAGCGCTTGTGACACTATAATTGGCTTTGAAATAGATAAGACAGGTGTAATCACTTGATTTAAAAAATTTCAATCAAAAATTTTGTCATATTGTATCTGAATCGGCCAGACAATCTGCCTAAAATGGCCTCTCAGCCTTTGCCTATAAAAAAGCCTTCTGGGGACCTCCAAAGTACGTGCTCACAATCTCTCTCAAAGCTCTTTCTCTTTGTTTCCCTTGAGATCTAACATAAGCTTCAAAGGATCCCCACCGGAGCCAACTCCGATCAAGACTTATTTTGCATATCTCTCTTCCGAGAGGATGCACCACTGCTCCAGCTTTTTTAATCAAGTTTTAGATTTCAGCGGCAATAGAACTAATATTGAATAAAGTGTTTCACTTGTTGAAATATGATGACACACCTCTTTTATCAATACATATATTTGATACATGTTTATATGGATCTTTAAGTTATTTTGGACATTTGATATGAGATTTTATGCTTATTGCTTATTTTTATTTTCAAATTATACTATTATATTAGTGTGGATGTGTGGAGATTCCTACTGGACTGTGAAGCTCACCCCTCTCCATTTCTTTTTTCTTTTCAGAGTTGTAGGATGCTCATAATTGGTTATGGTTTGAGTTTGTAGATAAATATATGAATAGGTAAAGTGTCATTAATATTTGATCAGATGATTGAAGAAATTAAATTTATAATTATATAGATTTTATCAATTATTATAAAATTAGATCATTCTTGTACATAGATGTGGGATATTTGTTATGAATTGAGATTAATAGTGCTCACGGGACCTTGAGATTGTAATAAATTTTAAGGCCTTATATACTCTTTAGGATAAAGACCCTTAAGGAGTGTGCGTTCATCATGTATCCGATCTGGATGGTGGGTTCGAGGGGTGACTAAATGATATCAAAGCTTAAGGTTATGATCTTTAGAGACTGTGAGTTAAGAGATATTTAAGCATAAAGTTATGATCACTAAGCATGTGATCAAATGATATCAGAGCTTATGTTATGATTACTAGGGACTCTAACTTAAGTGGTATTTGAGTATAAGGTTATGATCACTAGGGACATGATAGAAGTAGCAGGAATAATTTAAAGTTTAGATTTCAGATCAATAGATATTGTGATGAAATTTATGCATAAGTGACATATAATGTGTATAACAGAACTGATGGGTTATATCTTAGATTTCAATAAGTAGGGTTTGATAAGTAGAGAGGTATTGATCCTAGAATAAAGTGGGATATATTGATATGTTGTACTGGATGTACCTGTTCAATTGTTATTTAGATGAGTTTGAAAATTTTAGACTTGATATTGGAAAAGATCAAGATGACTTGTCTAATTTTGATATTAATTATTTGATCATATAATTTTAGGTTTATTAGGAGAAAATTATTTAGGACTAGGAAAGAATTACATCATATGAGAGAGAATATTTTTTGAGCATTAAATCTATAAGAGAATCATATATGAAACTTACATGTAAATGAATATATATATATATTGGTTCTATTGGTGGATTGTACTTTATTGTGAGAGCATGACATACACATTTTAATAAAATTTTTAATAATTTATATTATCATCTCTTGGATTGTATTACTCGATCTTGCTCATGTTTGTTGAAAATAGTGAGATGTATTAATTATTTCAAGTCAAAGTTTAGGTTTCTGAGTTGATCTAAAATATCTTGTTGTTAAATTTTGGAAGACTTATATGAGTTTAAATATATAAGGGATAAGATTTTATGTTGATTATTTATTGATGCTAAGGATTATTGATGAAGGAAGCTTTAGGAGAAATAACCAAGTTGATTCTACTCACAAAGATGTTGACTTGAGGTCTTCTAGATTATTGAAGTTTGAAATTAATCCTTTTATATAGAAAAGTTGATTTGAAATTGTCTAATTAATTATCAGATAAATTTAGGATTAAATCACATCCAATAGTGTTAGATTTATGAGGTTCTAGATGAATGATGAAACCTTATATAATAGTTTCAAATATGAAAAGTGGATCAAAGTTTAGTTTTTGATGTGATAGGCTCGAGGCATAGTAAGGACAAAAGAACTCAAAGTTTTGCTCTCGTTCTGTCTAAAAAATATTGAAAAGGTTGGATCTTTCTTATATTCTAATGAAAAGTAGTATTTTTGTTAGAATGCATTCCATAAACCTATGGATTAAATCAGAGTGCGCAATGAAATCATGATGGTTTAAGCGAAGGTGTTATGGTAAAGGATTTGAATTTCTTTTCTCAATAAAGAAGATTATTTAGATGCTCGAGGGTCAGATAAGAATTTTATACATTTAGGGTTTCAGCTTTGTAGTATGCTAATTTCAAAGATAAAATTATTTTAAAGAGAGAGAATGTAACAACTTGGTGAAGCCCAATCTAGTTTGGACTTTTGGACCCGGCCCAGACTAATTGAGCCCAAATTCCACCTAATCACATGGAGAGCACATGGAAGGAGAGGAGGAAGAAGACTTTAGTTTGGAGTCTTCTTCTCTCCTGATTCCATCAAAATCGAGGCCGTAGGAGTCCAGATTAGTTTAGGAAACCCATCAATAAGAGCCCCCTCCCCCTCCCTTAGATCTCCTCCTTGAGTATTGAGAAATCACCATGAAATTAGATAGATTTATTGGGTTTTTTCATGGGTTACTATCAAGAAGAGGTTGCCGATATTCCATCCTGAAGCCTTGCCAGATCTTGGTAAGAGGTCTCAGCCATTCTCCTTTTTCTTTTCGGATCTTTCTCCCACCATTGAAACTGATAGACCGTCAAATTCATCTCAAATAAGGGCAGGTTCTTTTTTTATTTTTCCCAACATGCCACCAACAACCATCATTGTTGGGGCCATCATTGAGGCTGTGGCTTCGCCACTACCGAAAGCTACCATGGGTGGTCAGCCCCGATCTTCCGTGGCCTTGCATGGGAGAGGGTGAACCGAGAGCAAACCCCTTGTTTAAAGAAAAGAAGAGGATAAGAGAGGCTTCTTCTCTCTCTTCTTTGGTTTATTTTAATTAAATAATTTTTTTTATTATTTGATCAATCAATTAATTAATTATTCTCTATTTAGATGGGTTATGAGAAATTCAAAAAGAAAAAAAAATAGAATAGAAAATTTTGTGGAGGAGGTGTCGGCCCTGATGAAACCCGATAGAGGGTTCTAGGTAATTAATTTGATTGATTTGATTTATTTTATAATATTAATTTGAATAACATAGGAGAGTAATTCATTGGATAGGAGAATATCGAGTAGGGTCTTGATGTCCAGATCATAATATAGTGAGTCTAGTTTATCAGTAATTGATGTAAGAATCCCTTATATGATCACCATTATATATACTATTTTTATCGTTGGATTTATATCATTTATTTTGTATCATTGAATTTGTATTGATGGATATGTCATATTTGAGATACTATTATTTGTTATATAATTTTTCAGTATGAGTACATTATATATTGACTATATATGTATAATAGTAATTGATGATACGATTATATGGATATGACATATTTATTTTGATCGTACTGTAAATTAGAATGGATTTGATGAAATCAATATGAAATAAATAGATAAAAAATATATGATTTGGACTAGCCTCATCATGTGGATAGCCCGTCAAGAGCTTATGTCTAGGATAGCCCGTCAGAAGCTTATATCTGGGATAGCCTCTGGAAGCTTATGCCTAGATCAGCTAGCCAAGAGCTTATGCTTAGAATAGTCCTCCAGGAGTTTATGCTTAGGATATCTTCATGGGCTTATACATAATATAGCTGGCCAGAAGTTTATGTCTGGGATAATTTATGAGGAACTTATATCTAGAACAGCCCCCATGGGCTTATATATGGGACAATCAGCAGGAGCTATATTTAGGACAGTCTGTCAGGAGCTTATGCTTGAGATAGCCTCCATGAGCTTACACATGAGATTTCAATAAAATAGATATTGAGACATGATCTTGGTTAGTCCAAAGCCCCCAAAAAAAGATTAAGAAAATTGAATATGTGATAAGAGAAACAGATGATAAGACATAGAACTAATGCTAAATAAAATATTTCACTTGTTGAAATATGATGACACTCCTCTTTTATCAAGACATTTATTTGATGCATGTTTATATGGATCATTTAGTTATTTTGAATATTTGATATGAGATTTCATGCTTATTGTTCATTGCTATTTTTAAATTATACTATTATATTGGTGTGATATGTGGAGATTCTTATTGAACTATAAAGCTCATCTCCTTTTATTTCTCTTTTCTTTTCAGTGTTGTAATATACTCATGATTGACTATAGTTTGTTTTCATGGATAAACGAATGAATAGATAGAGTATCATTGATATCTGATCAGATAATTGAAGGAATTAAATTTGTAATTATATAGGTTTTATCAATTGTTATGAAATTAGATCATTCTTTTGCATGGATATGGAATAATTGTTATGAATTGAGATCAATCAGGTCCATGGGATCTTGAGGTTATAATAAATTTTGAGACCTTATATATTCTTTAAGATCTTATCTTAAGAAGTGTGCAGCCATCATATATCCGATCCGGATGCTGTGTTCAGGGCATGACACTTAATATAGTTTTATCAAGATTATTTTATCTTCTACTCTCTTACAATCTATAATCTCACCTTTTAAACTCTTATCTAGAATAAGTCTACTCTATTTTTATCCTTATTATTCCTAGCATACTAAAGTTTATTACTCATTTTACCAACTTTCTTCACTTTTACTTCTATCCACTTAATCTCTCATAGGTAATTGATATTAACTTCCTTAGCTGTTGTATTTATTAGTTCTAGCAATTTTCCTATCAATGATCCTACATTCTAAATTTTTAAATGTATCCTAATTTATTGGACTAACCTTTACTCATGTCTAAGCATCAATATACTGCATCAATTTTGAGGAATGCTTTAGTTAACTCTAGCCTACTTTTCACTATAGCTAAGTTCCAATACCATGTTGCTAGTAGGGCATAAGAATTTATAGTTATAAGATGTGTATATAATTTTATATTACCCTTCAACCTATCACAACTCTTCTCCTTTATCTGGGCTTGAGATTGACTATGTACAAAATAAGGAAAAATTTATTGCAAGATGTCCAAGCCAAGTTTAATTCTATCTTTGGCCACAAATAAGTCTTTTAATGTTTTCTTTTATTTCAGATCTATTTACTAAAGAAACCCAAACTCAAGCTCATTCTTCATGTAAAAATAGGAAAAATACTGAAATAGTCATATTATTTATAAAACTGATAAGTATAGGAGAGGAAATAATACTACTGATATAGTTAAAATATGAAATCAATGTTTTTTTGAAGTAAGAAAAGGTAAAAAAATGTAGCACATATAAAAATAAAATATTGAATGAAAGTAACAAATTTCCTGATGAATAAGGATCTAATAATTTTATTTGAAATCATCTACAATAACTACATCAACAATATTAGTTGAAGCACTTGAAGAAAAATTTGAAGCCATAGAATAGACCCAAAAATAGTTCTATTTTTTTGTTATATTTTGTTATATTTGACTCCAAGTCTTCTTTAGTATCCTCACTCCAAATTTGTTCTTGTGATATTAAAGAGATAGATATTTTTTGTGCTTTAAATTTATCTTATATATATAATGCCAAAATGTTAGTGTTTGTCATGTCAATGGAACCTCTTTGTTTTATAATGGAATAAAAATTTCTCCTTTATTAATTTCTTTAAATTGTATAATAATATATAGTTTGCTAGCCTTGCTTATTATTTATATGTTCATGCAAGATGTTAAAAGTAGAGAGTAATATTAAGATATGGCATTGACACCATTGTTGGTTGTGTCTATTTCATGTGAAATGATAGGTTAAACAAGGGAAAAAAATTATTTGTCATTGGGGTAGAGAATTCCTAGAATAGAATGATAAAAGGGAAAAATCAGATTGGGAGTTTGTAGGTAATTTCATTTTGACATTCACTATATTCAATTATTATACACTTGTAAAGAACTAAGGGCCATAGATCTAGTGTGTTAATAGATGTATTGCCATTTTTTTCCTTTTAGATGCTAGATAAAAGAAATAAAGAGGAACCGAAATTTAGAAAAGACACACAAAATGGAGAGAATCTAGATTTTTGTATAAGAGAATGATGAATGGTGATCTGGAACTTAAACAATAATAAGTTAGAAAATTCTAATAGAACAGTAGATGCATATTTCTCTATTCTTCCAACAAAGAACTTTTTGCCATAATCTAATAAACATCCAAGTTATCATGCAAACATTCTTGCTATTTCTAAATATTTCTTCTTCCTTTTTATTCCCACTCGTAGATGTTGATGCCAATTATTTATGTAATCAGTATACAGATGCAAAAGCAAAAATAAATTGTAGAAAAAGGTCAATAATCATGTGGCAAACTTAAGATTCTATCACAAACTACCCTCAAAATATATGAATAATTGTATTGATCTCAAAACAAATGACATATTATCTCTTATTCAAACTCTTTATGGGTAAGAATGCCAATCATGAGGATTTTTTCTTTTCATTTGTTGTCAGAAGAATGTGTATAAAGAGAGAGTAGGAGGAGATGGACTAGGGATGGAAAGGAGGGGTAGGTGTCTCTAGTGTTGTAGATTTGCATTTCACTGATCTCCTTGCACTTCAAGTAATCTAATGATGTCTGTAGTATTAGATGATCAAGTGGTCTGATGACCATCAAACCTAACTTGAACCTTCCTAATATGGCCTAAAATCGACTTGTGATGGGGTAATATGTGGCATAATAGGGGGCTAATTTTAGTGGGACTCTTATTCCTTGGATGATCCGAAATAAGGAAAGTTAAGAAATAGTCTTTTACTTAGACTCAGACTCTGAAGAGTCCAACTCTAGTGGGATAAGGACTCTCATCTATAAAAAGGGGGCCTAGGATATCAGGTTTGTATATGAGATTATTCTACACTGCTTTTCTCTTTTCTGTTATTTCCTAGAATCCTATCTAACTTAAACATTGGAGATCCCTTAGTTGGATCAGCTCTGATGACCTCCTTTGCTCTTCTTTTGATGTGTAGATCTATATCTTTCTATAACAAATTGGTACTTCATTCTCTATAGTAGGTTGACACTCTTTAGGCCACCATCATCGAATAGGATTTTGGTGGCAATATATTGGCACCATTTGTGGGAACAAGAATATACCCTCTCTTCTTTCTTTGTTGATCTAAGCATCTTCAGCAATGATCTTATTGTCAATGCATTTGTAAGCATGTTGATGGCCAACTCCTCCCTGCAACCACCCCTAAGTGCCACCTTCTCTCTGCATGGGATGCACATCCTAGGAGACTATGATGTGAGTCCTTAATTCACGAGTTCCCCCTCCATGCTGCTCTTGATGTGAGGGTCATGCACACAGGATGTGCAACCTACATCACACTGGTTGGATCCATCATTGCCATACCCACTACAGAATTAGCTACCAAGATCTATCGCTAGCACATCCACTACAAAATTTACTGCCACATGCCACTTTAACCTTCATCAGTCTACCACTACTGAGACTATCACCATAAGGCCACCAACTCATTGCCATCCCTCTCCATTGAGAGATCTAGCATCACTGTTTGGTAGATCCTTCCTCTTCGATGAGCTCTATGATCTCAGCTTGAGTGCCCTCCCATCCTAGCCTCCCTCTTTCATCTAGCGAGATCTTCTCCATGATAAAATCTCTAGTGAGCCTTCATCCTCCCCTCCCCTTAGTAGGGCTCTCGCAATTAGAAGCCACTACCTTCATTGTACTAGTGGAGCCACATCCACGGTTGTAGTTTTTAGATCGATGCCCTTTGTTGCCTACCGCAAGATTGATGCTACTACCGTTGATGAGTTGGAGAAGCTCATCTACCTTAGGTCGAGCTCCATGATGAGATTAAGCACCTTAAGATACTTGTTGGTAGTTCGAAGCTCTATCTTGACCTTGGTGCCCATAATTTTATCCCTTTCATCATAGGCCTCCACACTATATTTGATCATCAGGATTAAAAGAAGCATCAAGTCACCCTTGTCTTTTCATTGAGAGATCTCATGCTACCCTCCACCTCCCTTTGGCAAGAGGCTTTGCATTGTCGTTCACCTTTCTCCACAAAGAGGTCTCACCACCTCCTTTACTATAATTAGGGCTTCGATCCAAGCCCTCATGAGGAACAAAGAGAGTAGGTTGGACTCAAACTGGCATTAGATTCATTTAACTTAAACCTAGCCTAGTTCACTCAGCAAGTTATTGCCATGTCAATGATCATGTCAGCCTCAACAATCGATTCTAGCTATCATGTTACTAGCAACATGTTAGCATAGCTCCAATGTTAACTAAGACATCATCAATAATGTCAACCACATGCCAGCATTATTATTGTTTAGATGTAGTAACCCAAGAAGAGGATGAATTAGATTTCTTAAAAATTTAAAGCAATAATATGCTCTAATTGTGATTGGTGAGTAATAGAAAGATGAATGCAATAGAATAAAGTAATAGTAATATAAGAATATAAAACAAATAAGCAAGAAAGAGAAGTATGCATAAGTACAATCAAATTTATAGTGGTTTGGTGCTAAATCCAGTATCTACATCTACTTCTCAAGACCTCTTACTTAAAAATTTTAACTATAATCATTCTTTTTTATATTTCAATTATTTTATCTAGACTCATAATTAATCCAATTGATTTTATATGAGATCATCATCTAAAACTTAACCTAATTGATTTTGCACAAGATCACGAACCAAAATCTTCCTAGCGAAGCCTTCCCAAGACTTAGTTAATACAACTATTCAATTGCAGGCTTGAATAAGTCTATCCTACAAATTTCTATCCCAAGAAGCTTGCAAAGAAAATAGGATATATAATAAGATCAATAGAAATGAGCAAAAGCTTAAGAATTACAAATATCTTGAGTAGTATGGTGAAGTCCTAGATGAGTCTCTTTGAAAGCTTTGACTTCTTCTTGAAGGTTGAGAAGAAGTTAATTGATGATGATGGATTATCTCTCTTATAGCTTAGAAAATAAAAGCACTCAAATCCTCTCTAGCTTGGAAATCTAACACTCTGAATTTTGTTTGACTTAAATGCTTACTTGAGAGCCTTAACTCTCTTTCTTTGTTTCTTCTTTACATTACTTCTTTCCTTCAATCCACACTTCTCTAATTAAATTTGAAAGCATTTATAGCTTAAAAAGATGTTGAGAACTATTTCTAGCCATTGGAGATGAAAAAATAGCCATTAGAAGTATTTATGTATGTTCTGTGCTCATAGAAAAAATAGCTATTGTGGTTGCGAGTTGTAGAGAGCTGATTGTTAAAATTCTATAGTTGAGTCTTGAAATCATGGGTTGACTTCTAAAGTTCTAGGATTGACTCATGAAGTATCTGAAAATTGATGTCTTTTGTTTTTGGCCTGTGGCTTTTTAGAGTCAGCTTGAAGAGGTCTGGAGTCAGCACATAAACTATAGAAATTTTTAAAATACTTCAATTTTTTTATAAAATATTTTAAATATTTCTTCAATTATAGGATATGTTTTTCTAAGCTTCTCCATCCTACTCTAATCTTTCAATTTCATTGAACTTTCTACAAAGCAGATTAACTACTTCAAAAATATAAAATATTAGTATCATACTTAAATATTTTGTACTCATCAAAATCCATCCATTAGGTCAAATATTATTAGCATCAGGCCATGCCAGCAAACATATTAGTAGACATGTCATTAGGATATGATAGTACATTCCAACCTCATCACCTAATATGTCAAATTGATTATGTACACCAGCTACCCCATCATCGGAGCTACACATCATCGAAGTTATCATATCAGTACGGCTTAGCTGCATTGAACATATCGATCCAAACCAGTCTAATTACTTTGACACTATGTTCACCCATTTTTAAACTAGTTCCAAACTAGTTTAGACCTATTTCCTAATTTTTTGTGCGCTCTTTCAATTTTTAGCCTTTATTATCCTTAATTCTACCTCTATAATTATTTTTATTTTGCATCTGTTTGTCTAGTTCAACATTGCAAACTTACAATTGTGGATAAATTTGATACCCCTCTATCAATTTTTATAATTTTGGATGAATCCAACACATCAACCGGCTCCAATGACATACAAGTGGTTCCTTATGTCAGTGAAGGTAAAATCTTGACCATGGCCAGGTCAGATGAAGGTGGTATGGTGTGCTTGACTTAATTGGTCATGAGCAAAACTAGCCAACGGAGGAAAACCTAGCTCTAGTTAGATTTAGATCATAAATCATGCTACCCAGCTTAGCCCCTCGGATAGAACAATTAAGTAAAGAAAAACCTAGCTACGGCTAGGTCCTCGGATCACAAATGGTGGTTTAATACTAACCAGATTAAAATCATTGCTATGGCTAGGTTAGATGGAAGTCATAGCCTGACTAAAACGGTTGAGAGCTAAAGCTAGCTAAAGGAGGAAGTCCTAACTTAGCCTAGGCATAGACATCAGCCAACAACTTGTCCAAACTTAACAAAAGGGTAAAGGCAATAGAAGATTGACCTCATGCAACTATAACTCATTGATGCTGACATCAAAAGGATCATGACCTCAGGTTGGATGGATTCTTTTCTTTATTGTTAGTGTTAAAGAAAATTCAGTTTAATTCCCATTTATTGAATTCTCATATACAACAAAGATCTATCTGTTCAAGTATGAAGGTGGCTTCAGCTGTACCATAAAGATTTGGATCCATCCAAGTATGAAGGTAGCTTAGATCCATCTAGACCCAATAGCAACTCCAACCGACTAGTGGATAAAGCCAAGAGAGAGCTGATCTCATTTGATGGCAACTCCTATAAGGTGACCTAGAAAAGGCGAAAGCCAAACTCCAAGAGGACTCAGGTTTGGCAATCAACCTTAAGCCGATCGAACTCTTGTAACTAAATCTCTTCAGACTGAGCATGGAGGATAAAGGAAAGGATAAGCCACCTCACCCAATAATGGCTCTAAAGCCAACCTAAAAAATTTGACAGTCATTGAGGGCCAAACTAGGCAGCAAGGATCTACAAACTCATTGTTAGAAAATTGGATAGACTAGCATGCATAGATTTCAAAATATTTTGAAATAGCAGTAGAAATAGATCTAGATTAAACCCTTTAATCCCACATACTATAGATCTAATCTACATCTATCCAAGTCCTGGATCTAAGACATGCATATAATCTGAAAATTAAAAAATAAATTGAGATTGGATCTCAGTACCTTGTGCGGATTGAAATACACAGCAACCGATGATCTTGGATCTGAAGACTTTTGAGCCGCACACGTGTCCGATCTCTACAGGTATCCACCAGGATCAACCTTGAACCTTTCTTCTCATTGTAGATCTTTCTTCTCCAAGTAAGATCTCAGCTTTTTGAACCTTTGATCAACCTTTGATTTTGACCATGATTTCAATACTTGAACTGCAACCTTTTTTTCTGTTCCTTGCTATAGAAGAAATCACCCTCAACTCAGGCATGTGAGAAGATGGGACGTCCAACCCTTGGATGTTGGAAAGAGAGGAGGAAGAGGAGGTGGCATGGAGAAGGAGAGAGAGAGGTGATCTGATTTCTAACTTGAATAATTTTAAAATCCTAGGACTCTTATATAGATCTTTTCTTGATTCCAAATCAATCTCTAACCAATCTAAAAAAACTAGTCCTTATCTCATAAGAATTTTTACCTTTTAATCTAATTTTTTTTCAAAAAAATCAGATCCAATTGAAAAAGTCTACACCTCTATTGGCAAGTAGATGGAGTGTCCCACATCAAATTAGGTAAGTTGAGTGGGCGCCCTCATCAAAACATGACAAGTAATTAGGGCACCAACTCTTGGCGCCCCTCTAAGATTTCGGCATACAAGAGAGGGGGCGCCCCTCTCTCTGTCTCCTTCCATGCCATAGAAAAAGAGGGGGCAGGCCCCTCTTTCATTCTCATGCCAACTCTAAGGGTTTGCGCTCCTTGGACTTTCCAAAAGGGGAGGCTTGCGCCTCCTCTCTTCTTTCCAATAATTCTACACCACATAAGGAAATAACAAGGGAGAAAATGAGGTAATTAGTTTGCCAACTCATTGACTTGATTCAATTCTTTTGGATCCTTAAATAGGTGCCCTACTAAACTCAAATCAAAATGAATTTAGATTAGGTTCAAGGCTATGGACTTGATCCAATCCTTATCTAATAAAGAATCGAAGTCCAGAGAAAAATTAAGTTTAACTATGTGCTAGCATGGTTCTCTTAAATCCAATAGGATTTCACTAAATCCTAATCCAATTAGAACTTCATAAGTCCAATTGGTTAACTCAAGATTAAATCCCTTAATGTATGACTCCATAGGTTCTATTCTATCTGATAGTGAGATATATTATGATCTCCATCACAATATCATCGAAACCTCTTTTGATGGGTTAGAATAATTCTAATTTTGTCCTTTGAGGATCATCGATTATCAAGACGATGCTCGATGAGTTCCACAATCCAACAATGACATCTAGCAGTATGTAATGACAATCCAGTAGAATAAAAATATAAATCCCTAGGTGCAGTTATCATTTGATTCAATCTTTCTATCGTGAGTCTCAATTTAACAAAGACCATGAAGAACTTATCAGATCTCATCGTCAGTCATATGTTAGATTGGCTCGACTCGAATTCACTTGTGAATCCTATGAAAACTCTTTTCTAGTATTCACGCTTGCTTTAGCTAAAGTCTTTCTGAACTTAGTCTTACAAATCGCATGGGACTTCTCTTTTTCTATCAAGGTCGATAGATTTCTTCTAGGTATATTCTACTTCTAACAGTGAACCTAAACCTACTGTAGCCAATATACACAATAAGGATCCGAATGGTTGGGACCAAGAGAACATGCAGTCAAACTCAGTAGCTTCGCTGTGAATAGTCGATGACACCGCAGATCAAAGAACCACTCACACCACTGCAACATCGAGATAACCACTGACGAGTAAGTAGATATCCAAGTGATTTCTCGTATTGATCGTGCTCAGTGCAAGTTGTTCTCTAACAACCATCTGTACTCTCACTCCAATGTCTTTATATTACAGATTCGAGACTCATCTATCTATAAGAAAGGTGAACAATGCACCAATCTTAAATGGATTGATCACTGTCCTCTGTGACGATCCTTTGATCGAGAATATTTAAAAACTAACCACTAATTAATGTATGTCTCAAATTTTCAATACCTTGAGAATATATAAAAATTATCTTTATTAATTTTTAGAACAAATCATAGATATATAAACATGATTGAAAATAAAAATATCTTTATTAATAATAAAATATTACAAGTATAAATGTAAGCTCTGAAAATACAAAGTGTGTCAGCCAATAATTAGTTTCTAGGGCACTCATTTAATAAACTCCCACTTGACCTAAAGCCAATTGGTCATATACCTAAGATCCATCTTCTCAAGGTGAGTTTCGATCTTCTGCTGGCTAAGAGACTTGATCAGCAGGTCTGCCACATTTTACATAGAGTCAACTCTCTGCACCTCGATGAACTTCTTCTCAAGATATTTGCATATGATGTGGAACCGTCACTCTATATGCTTAGACTTCTGGTGAGACCTGGACTCCTTAGCTAGGGCCATGGCACCGTTGTTGTCACAGTGTAGTGCAATGATATCTAATGGCATCACACCCAGCTCCGTAATAAATTTTTTGAACCAAAAAGCTTCCTTAGCAACTTTAGAGGCAGCGATGTACTCGAATTCCATAGTCGAATCTGCAATGATCGGCTGCTTGAAACTCTTCCAGCTAACCGCACCACCATTACACAAGAAAATATATCTCGATGTAGACTTTCTATCATTGACATCAATCATAAAATCTGAATTAGTGTTCCTCCACTTTCAGCTTCGATCCTCCATCAAAGATCAGGAATAAATCTTTAGTCATTCTCAAGTACTTAAGGATGTTCTTCATAGCAATCCAGTATTTTTCATTTAGATTCGCCTAATATCTGCTTGTGACACTCACAACAAAGGCTATATCAGATTGTGTACGTAACATGACATACATGAGACTTCCTATTATCGTAGTATAAGGGATCTTGCTTATGCACTAGATCTCCTCAGGTGTGTCAGGGCACATCTTCTTGGAGAGATGAATATCATGTCTAAGGGGTAAGAGATTCCTTTTGGAGTTTTTCATGTTGAACATCTTTAGTATCTCCTCTATATACATTCACTGTGAGAGTCCTATCATTCTCTTAGATCTATCCCTATAGATCTTTATACCAAAAATGTAGGAAGCTTTTCCTAGATCTTTCATGAGAAATTTTTTTGATAACCATACTTTGATCAATGTCAGCATGAAAATATCATTCTCAATCAGAAAGATGTCATCCACATACAATATGAGGAATATAACAGCACTCTTACTGACCTTTTGTATACAGAGCTCCTCATTTTTGATGAAATCAAAAATTTTGATCACATCATTAAAGCGAGTGTTCCAACTTTGAGATGCTTGCTTGAGTCCATATATGAACTTTTGCAGCTTGCAGACCATGTGATCACTATTACTAGATGTGAAACCCAAAGGCTGCTTTATATAGATATCTTTCTCATGATATCCATTTAGGAAGGTAGTTTTCACATCCATCTGCCAAATTTCATAATCATGAAAAGCTACAATCACAAACAGAGTGTGGATGGATTTCAGCATGACAATGGGTGAAAAGATTTCATGATAGTCAATGCCTTCACGTTGACTATAACCTTTCACAACTAGCCTTGTCTTATAGGTCTCTATCTTACCATCCGACCCAATTTTTCTTTTATAAATCTATTTATACCTAATAGGTACAATACCTTCAGGTGGATCTACTAAGGACCAAACCTGGTTGGAATGCATGGAGTCAATTTCTGACTTCATCGCTTCCATCTATTTCTTAGAGATAATATCTAATATTGTCTCATCGTAGGTCTTGGGACATTCCTAATGTCTTTATCTTTCACAAGGAATGCTTCCTTTAGATCCTCTGTAAGAATACCCAAGTATCTTTTAGGAGGACGGGAGGTCCTACTTGATCTATGAGATGGAGGAGGTACCACATCTCTGGCTCACTACTGAGTTCAGGTTCTTGGACTCGATGTTCTTTAGAGACCTTCTCTTCGAGCTCAATCCTCCTACCACTGCCTCCATCTTGGATAAATTTTTTTTCAAGAAAATGGTATGATAGCTCACAATCATATTGTGATCCTCAAGAAGATAGAAATAGTATCCTATGATTTTCTTAGGATATCCTATAAAATAAGTCCTAAAAGATCTAGCCTCTAACTTGTCCACCTGCTGTCGTTTGATATGGATCGGATATCTCCAAATCTTGAGGTATCCAAGAGTCAGCTTCTTACCATGCCATAACTCATATGGAGTGGTAGGAATGAATTTAGAGAGAACCCGGTTCAAAAGATGAATTATAAAAAGTAATGCATATCCCCAAAGAAAGATAGGAAGATTGTGAAACTCATCATGGACCGGACCATATCTAATAGGATCTAATTCCTCCTTTTGGATATTTCATTGAGCTGAGGCATCTTTGGAGCTATCCATTATGAAACTATGTCGTTATTCTTGAGATAGGTTCGAAATTTTCCACTAAGATATTTTTCTCCTCGATCTGATTGAAGAACCTTTATAGATTTTTCGATCTATTTTTCTACTTCATGTATGAACTTTATGAACTTTTCAAAGACTTCAGACTTACAATGCATTAAATATATAAAATTATATCATGAATAATCATCGATAAAGGTTATGAAGTAGACATAGCCACCTCTGACTTTTATATTGAATGGACCACACATGTCAGTATGTATCAGGGCTAATATCTCAGTGGCCCTTTCTCCTTGTCCCACAAAGAGCAATTTAGCTATTTTTTTTTGAAGATAGGACTCACAAACTGGATAAGACTCAAAAGTCAATGGCCCGAGAAGACCATCTTTCTCCAATTTGTTGAGTCTGTCCTCTCCTATATGGCCTAGCCTAAGGTACCATAGATACTTTTGGCTAATTCTATCTCTAAGTATTTTAGACCCTATGGTATTCACAGTTTGCTCATTAATGTTAATACTCGCATCCATATGCAAATGATAAAGACCGTCAATCAAGAAAGCATGTGTAATAATTTTATTTTTAAAATAAATTGCACACATATCTTTATTGAAATAGAAATTATAGTTATCCTGTGCCAGCACAGATATGAAAATTAAATTTCTACTGGCTACAGGTACATAATAGCAGTCTTTCAAAATTAAACTAATTTCTAATGATAATTACAGAGGATAGATCTTGACGGTTACAGCAACAATCCTTGCTCCATTGCCAATCCGGAGAGTAATCTAGCCTTCTCTCAGCCCTCTAACTTCTTCAAGATTTTGCATAGAAGTACACAAATAAGCACTTAAATCAGAATCTAGAACCCAACCAGAAGAAGAGAAAACTGTTAGATTAGTTTCAATTACGAATAAATCAGACGTACCTTCAAAAGGCCCATCTTTCTTTCTGTTCTTCATAGTTGCCAGATATGTCGGACAGTTCCTTCTCTAGTGGCCTTCGACATTATAATAGAAACACTTTTTCTAGTCATCAATCTTCTTCGAAACCTACTTTTTGGGCTTGGCTTTGTTCTTTTGCTTCTTTGCAGGCTTCTTTTTTTTTTTGAAAGAAGACTTTCTCTTAGAAGAAGTCCGCTCCACAGTTAGAACTATATGCTTTGAATCTTTCAAGGTGTCCTCAGCTGTTACCAACATGTTCAGCAATTTGGACAAAGTGCTATCAATTTTATTCATATAGTAGTTTATAATGAACTACCTATACAAATCGAAAGAGACTGAAGAATCAAATCCATCTGCAATTTCTTGTCCATATTCATCCCGAGCTTTTAAAGCTCTTCGATGTCCTTGATCATTGTCAAACAATGATCATTGATGGATTGTCCATCATGTATTTTTGCTCTAAATAGTCTCCAAGAGACCTCAAAGCCAGCTATGCGACTCTGCTCACCGTACAACTCTTGTAAGTGAGTCAACTCTCCTTGGCAGTCCTCATGTCTTCATGCTGATGCTGAAGATCATTGGACATGAATGTTAGAATGTAACACTATGCTTTATTGTCCTCATCCATCCATTTTTTAAGTATGGCTCATTGATCAGGGAATGAACGAGTTGGTAACACAAGCGCATCCTGATCAAGGATATAGGTTAGTTTCTCGAAACTAAGAACGATTCTCAAATTTAGAGTCAGTCTTTGTAGTTCATTTCAGTCAACCTATTTGTGTCAAGAATACGAGCTAAAGGATTGAAATTCGATATGGTTATCTATAGAGAAAATAGTTTCTAGTTAGATGTTTGTACTTATTAAATATTTGTTCTAAGAACTTTAAAAAAAATAAGGCTTCCACTATTTTCTTAAATCTTCGACACTCGGATGAAGAAATGGAAACCTATACATGATCGATTTCTAGTAGATACTATAGTCCCATTGATCCATACGTACCTCACCTAATAGTTATTGGTGAGTATAGATCAATGAGTAGATAACACCCTGTCCATTGCTTCACTAAGCAAAATGCAACAGGTTTGGTCTCTAAATCCTGTAGCCTCACCTAATAGTTATTAATACATTTCTTACTTAAGTCAGACCTATCATTCACCAATGGGTGCAAAGCCATCATTGAGATCTTCATCTAACAGTTATTGGTCCCAACCCCATTTCTACCTCGGGACATCAAATGTCAATAGAGTGGTTGTAGCTTCCCGATGCAACCAAACCACTATAACCAGCCAAAAATGATCAACGTCAAGAAGGCACCCGCATCTCTACAATGATGGAAGACCTTTAGACATAATATTTAGTGAGAAAATTTAGGCTTAGGTCTCTTCTAAATCAGTAGATATGATATCCCACTGATCAAGTTTAGGTTAGCACATCCATATGTCTGACCATCCTAGTCGGCATGGGTAAACTCGAGTCAACAAGTAACCTAGTATGAAACTAAATCTCCCAAAATGATCAGGTAAGTTAAGATGAGTGGGAGTCCTTTCATTGCTTTCTTTAGATACAAATGAATTGGTCATGTCAGACAATGAAACCAATTAAATAATCACCATCTAGATACTTATCTTAAACATCAAATTGGTCAATTAGAATCGATCAGGTTAACCTATTGAAACAGACCCTAGCCACTGAGTCAAATTAGATCTTAAGTTAATAATTCATATCAAAATATGAATCGATGTGACCAACTACAATTAGAACTGACTTTGAGCCCCTTCAACCTAATCCTAACCAACAATTGATTAGGTTCAATTAACTGCTCAAAATCGATAATGAGTTCTAGCCTGATCTAATCAATTGGCCATAATTGTAGTTTGATCACTTAACTTAATTTTTTCAACCCATACCCACATGAAATAACATAATTTTTAGATTCTAAAAATATTTTTTAGATTATGTTTCATTACATGTATTAGTGGCTTATGATCTTAAAACAGTTTCAGATCTAAACCTAATGTCATATATCATATATATCAAGTTTTAAATCTAAACTATAAACATATATTACATATATATTAATTTTTAATTCTAAAACTAAATTTATACATATCAAATATATATATAACTAGATCTAAAATAATGATTAAAATATTTTAAAAAATATTTTTTAAAAAATTAGTTCGCATCAAACTAGGACAACCTTTTCAATATAGGGGGTAAACCTTATACCAGGACAACCTTATACCAGTCCGATGTGAACATTTAATCATTCTAATTTCTGATCTGATATAAATAGAAACATATCATATACATCAATTTTTTAGATTTAAAAGATTGATTTAAATATTTTAAAAATAATTCTTAAAAGTGATCAATCTTATGTTAGGATAATCTTTTCAATAGAGGATAAATCCTATACCAGGACAACCTTATACCAGTACAAGATCAATATTAAATCATCTAAACTTTTAAATCTAATATAAAATTAGATTATACATGTCTTAAAGAATTAGTGGCTCTGATAACCATTGTTAGAAAATTGGATAGACTAGTATGTATAGATTTTAAAATATTTTGAAATAGCAGTGAAAATAGATCTAGGTTAAACCCTTTAACCCTACATGCTATAGATCTAATCTATATTTATTCGAGCTCTGGATCTAAGACATGCATATAATCTGAAAATTAAAAATTAAATTGAGATTGGATCTCAATACCTTGCATGGGTTGAAATACACCACAATCAATGATCGTGGATCTGAAAATTCTTGAGCCGCACATGTATCCGACCTCTACAGATATCTATCGAGATCAATCTTGAATCTTTCTTCTCATTGTAGATCTTTCTTCTCCAAGTAGGATCTCAACCTTTGAAACCTTTGATCAATCTTTAATCTTTGACCGTGATTTCAACGTTTGAACTGCAGCTTTTCTCCCTTTTCCTTGCTGTAAAAGAAATCATCCTCAACTCAGGTGTGTGGGAAGATGAGATATCTAACCCTTGGGCATTGGAAAGAGAGGAGGAAGAGGAGATGGCATGGAGAAGGAGAGAGGGAGGTGATCTGATTTCTAACTTGAATAATTTTTTAAAATCCTAGGAGATCATCTCTTATATAGATCTTTTCTTGATTCCAAATCAATCTCCAATCAATTTAAAAAGATTAGTCCTTATCTCAAGAATTTTTATCTTTTAATTTAATTTTTTTCAAAAAAATCAGATCCAATTGAAAAGATCTACATCGCTTTTGGCAAGTAGATGGGTGCCCCACATCAAATTAGGTAAGTTGAATGGGTGCCCTCATCAAAACATGGCAAGTAGTTAGGGCACCAAAAGTTGGCACCCCTCTAGGATTTTGGCATACAAGAGAAGAGGTTTAGCCCCTCTCTCTCTCTCTCTCCTTTCATGCCACGGCAAAAGAGGGGGCGTGCCCCTCTTTCATTCTCATGCCAACTCCAAAGGTTTGCACCCCTTGGACTTTTCAAAAGGGGAGGCTTGTGCCTCTTCTCTTCTTTTCAATAATTCTATGCCACATAAGGAAATAATAAAGAAAAAAAATGAGGGATTAGTTTCCAACTCATTGACTTGATCCAATTCTTTTGGACCCTTAAATAGGTACCCCACTAAACCCAAATCAAAATGGATTTAGATTAGATTTAAGGTTATGGATTTGATCCAATTCTTATCTAATAAGGAATCGAAGTCCAAAGAAGAATTGGGTTTAATCATGTGCTAGCATGGTTCTCTTAAACCCAATAGAATTTTACTAAATTCTAATCCAATTAGAACTTCATAAGTCTAATTGGTTAATTCAAGATTAAATTTCTTAATGTATGACCCCATAGGTTCCATTCTATTTGGTAATGAGATATATTGTGATCTCCATCACAATATCATCGAAACTCCTTTTGATGGGTTGGAGCAATTCTAACTCTGTCCTTCAAGGATCATCGATCATCAAGACGATGCTCGATGAGTCCCACAATCCATCAGTGATACTTAGCAGTATGTAGTGGCAACTCAGTAAAATAAAAGTGTGAACCCCTAAGTGCAGTTATCGTATGATTCAGTCCTTTTATCATAAGTCCCGACTTGATGGAGGTCATGGAGAACTCATCGGATCCCATCATCAGTCATATGCTAGATTGGCTCTACTCGAGTTCACTTGTGATTTTCGTGAAATTTTTTTTTAGTATTCATACTTGCTTTAGCCAAAGACTTTCTGAACTCAGTCTTGCAAATCGCATAGGACTTCTCCTTTTCTATCAAAGTCGATAAATATTTTTTAGGTGCATCCTGCTCCTAACAGTGAACCTGAACCTACTATAGCCAACATACACAATAAGGATCTGCATGATTAGGGACTAAAAAAATATGCAGTCAAACTCAGTAGCCTCACTGCGAATAGCCGATGACGCTGCAGATCAAAGTACCACTTACACCACTGCAGCATCGAGATAACCACCAATGAGTGAGTAGATATCTAAGTGGTTTCTCATGTTGATCATATTCAGTGTAAGTTGTTCTCTAACAATCATTCGTACTCTCATCCCAGTGTCCTTATACTGCAGACCCGAGACTCATCTGTCCATAAAAGAGGTGAACAGTGTACCAATCTTAAATGGATGATCACTGTCCTCTGTGACGATCTTTTGATCAGAAGTATTTAGAAACTAACCACTAATTAATGTATGTCTTAAATTCTCAATACTTTGAGAATATATAAAAATCATCTTTGTTAATTTTTAGAATAAATCATGGATAAATAAACATGATTGAAAATAAAAATATCCTTTATTAATAATAAAAATATTACCAATACAAAAGTAAGATCTGAAAATACAAAATGTGTCAGCCAACAATTGGCTTCTAGGACACTCATCTAACACTCATCTCACATACAAATGACTTTCTAAATCCTACCTCAAAAAAGGTTGCAAGCCAAATCGAGCAATAATGACATACACAGATAGCTGACCTCGAAGCTTAAAACTTTCATAGCTTGGACTAGGAGCCAAAAATCAAATCTTAATGGCTCTCAATTCAAAGAGCCAACCTCAATAGCTCTTAGGTTAAAGAGTCGATCTCAACAACCCTCATGTTAGGCTCAGATTAAAGAGCCAATCTCAATAGCTCTCAAGTTGAAGAGCAAGCCTAAATATCTTTTAGGTCAAGAAGCCAACCTCAATGTCTCTCAAAACAAGAAGAGATTTTGATTTCTTGACTAGCCCAGATTTGTGTGCCTGATTGCATTCTTGACTTGTGACTTTAAAAGATGGGCGAGATAAGAAAAACTCAAGCTGGCCTATAGTTGGCTAATTTGACTACTTCCTTCATTGTAATCGAGAATAATGGTTTGGACTTCAAAATGAGGGATATGTAATGTAGCCTATAATTGACCTGCATATCATAGGCCAATATGTGGCATAATAGGGGGGCAACTTCAATGGGACTCTTATTCTCGGGATGATCTAGATAACAAAAGCTAAGAGGGAGTCTTTTGCTCAAACTCGGACTCTAAAAAGTCCAACTCTAATGAGACAAGGATTTTCCATCTATAAAAAGAGGTACAGAATATTAGGTTTATATATAAGAATATTTTTCTATACTATTCTTCTCTTTTTTCTTTTCCACTATTTCTAGAGCCCTATCTAACTTAAACATTAGAGGCCCTCCAATTGAATTAGCTTTAGTGATCTCCTTCGCTCTTCTTTTTGTGTAGATCCGCATCTTTCTACACTAAATCGGTGCTTATCCTATACGGTATGTTGACTAGCACTTTCCAAGCCTTCGACATTATCAGACAGGATTTTAGTAGCAACACCTTCAAATAGAAAAATGATATATTATAAAAATGATATATTAGACTTTAATCAAAATATTTTTTATCAAAATAGTTTATCGGTTGATGTAATTGGAAAACTAACATAATGGTACAGGGCACTAAACAGGTGTCAGTTACTCCTTTTTATTTAGATGACTCAACAATAGGTCCTCCGACACTTAGCAGTTTATATTTTATGTTTAATCCTACACAATGAATGATTGATGCTTCCTTGATAATTGTAATTTTTTAACATTATAATTTATATCGAATCTTCTTGTTTGTTTAAGATTCTGATCAAGTTCTCTGATGTCTTACTTGCTGTTGAACTGCCTAAACATGGTAATAAGAGGACTAGGTTGAGAAAGAACACTTGTATCTTGTTGGATTTCTTCCTTGAAACATGTAACTGGAAAACTTGAATATGCACTAAATAATTGTCGGATGCTTTAGGCTCTGATGTATCAGAATAGTCATTGAACTGTTCAGTGCCTTTCTGATTCTAAATTTAGCAAGTTCTCATCATGACTAAAACTGAATGTCTTCCACTTTGGGGACAGTTTATACTAAATAAAATCTTTTAGCTCTCATCAGGAAAAACAAAAAATATCTTTTAGCAAAATGTCAAAGAGCTGCGAACATTCTGTGGTTGATGTGTGGAGTGCCACCACTAGAAAGTGCTCTTTAGGTTATGTATGTACATAAACTTGTTTATGGTTGTATATTGGGTTAGGCTGTTGTTTGTTATTGTCAAAATGTTAGTTGTTAGGGGCATTGCTTTTTGGTTACCGGAGCCTGAGAAAATAAGATGATTTTCATATACACCTGTTCAACTTGAATATTTAACGAAAATATTAATACAGTGTGCATATGTGATTATGAAAGATAATCAGCAGTTTGCTACAAACTTTTCCTCCCAAGACGGCTGATTGAGTCCATCATCAGGACCTATGACTTGTGTTCTAGGCCTATTGTAGCCATGCTATTATAGATGTGCCGAGTTGAGATTGGTTTTATGACAAAAAGCTTTGAGGCTAACTAAATTACTGAGCCAGTTGCCTGATACCTTGTCCAGTGTTATCTAATTTTGTTAACTAAATTACTAGCATATGGTAACACATGCCGGTAGTGTACCTTAGAATTTGGTCTTGCGACTTGTGGTTTGGAATCTAATTTGTTTCTCTCGCTCATAGTTTTTAAATTTCTACTCAGATTCAATTGAGGCATGGTTTGGCACCACAATGAAAGTAATGGATAAAGAATGGACTCCTAAAGTAAATTAACCTCTACAATCACCGAGTACCCTGCTATTGGGTTGCCAGTGGACGTGGCAGAAGCCGGAGTATATGATGGTCATAATATAATGTTTAAATTATGTTTGATAGGGAAAATAGAAATAAATAAATAAATAAATGAACCCAAAAATTCCACAGCCAAGGTTGCAATCTGTTCTGATGATATAACTAGAAAAAATATAGATCGGTATCTTGTCTACAATCCCAGAAAACAGTTTTTCCCCTTCCCTCCTGTAATCCTCCGGCAACCCAGTAGGTGAAACAAAAAATTGCGAGTGCCGTTGGCATCACATATCCCTAGGCATGCCGCCGCAAGCCATGCAAACCAGTATCAATGACTGCCCAGTGCCACAATGCAGGAGCCAATGTTAGGAGAATGGATTAGACACAAAATAATTTCACGAGGGTGCAGGCATAGGACGATAATTCTGGCTGAGCAAAGAGCGTGTCTGGCAATTAAAGGCTTGTTTGGATTCGCGAACACAAATTACGACAGAATCTACAAAAAGGAGCTAAAAAAATAGGATGACAATTCCAAAGAAGATATGTCCCTGGAATCTTATAGAATTCGCTGTGGATAGATGTACAGGAGTTACTATAAACTACGTGTAACACCATTTAACACTCATATTTGACTATAAAATCAAAAAAAAAAAAAAAAAAGTTCAAATGAACGAGGGTTAAATTTAAAAAGAGAGAGAGAGAGAGAGGGAACAAGTGAAAAAGCAGTAGACGATGGCCAGAAGAACAACCAATCGATATCATGCAAAATTATGATTAAGGGAACGTTTTGCATGCCTGATTTTAAATTCTGCAAAATGATAACAATTCTGATATAATGTACGTGATGATTGGCATACATGAACTTCTGCTTCTCCAATGGGAAAAAAAAGAACTGCCACATCGAAACTCCCAAATACATCACAATCAGATACAAAGAAAGAAAAATATACAAAGAAAAAAAAATATACACGCATGCTCAAAAATCTTAATTTTTAAACATAAATTTTAACCAATAGGATGGACCATGGTGTTGTGATCAAAACTCAAGCCGATGAGGTCGGACTGTCTCTCTAGAAAAAAATATGGTGAAAAAATCTTTAACAGAAGATGAGATGGAAAAATCCTCGACTGAAGATGGAGTGAAAGTATCATCAGCTGGAGATGAGGTGGTTGGATCCCCGACTGAAGATGAAATGGAAGTGTCCTCGACTGAAGATGAGGTGGTAGTATCCTCAACTGAAGATGAAATAGAAGTGTCATCGACTGAAGATGAGGTGGTAGTATCCTTGGCTGGAGATGAGGTAAAATGGTCCTCGATTGGAGATAAGGTGGAAGTGTCTTTCTGGCTGCTAAAGCTGGACCTGCAAAATAAGTTTCTAACCAGAAGATTTTTCAATGGAGATCTTCTGACACTCAAGTTAGCTTGAAATTAGAGAACAACAATAAGCGAGAGCGTTTCGAGATCTTTCCAGAGCTTATCTTGGGGGTCCCGTATCCCTCTATTTACAGAGAGGGAATTGGAGTCGTATACACCGGAGGGACTTGTCGCTCCTGAAAAATGTATGTAGATCGCACTGGCAGGAGTCGTATTCTCGCGTTTGCAATGTGGAGCTAGCTGGTAGTTGCCTTTTGGGGTGAAATCGGATCCTGACGGTTGGATCTTTCTTATCCAGCCTTTATCAGTCGTGGGAAAGATTATCCTCCCGAATCGATTGTCTTGTTGAATTGAGAAGACCTGCCAAATCTGAGGCCATGCTTTCCCAAGTCTTTTAGGTCGGCTGTGGCCGACCCTTACCTACCTCGGCCATAATCGAGAACATAATTGATCGAGGTTGAGGTGAGGATCCACAATAGTAGCCCCCCACTCTCGAGCTCAAGTTGAGATCGAACGAAAAGAGTACAAGTTTAGGATCGAGGCCGATCTGATATTGAGATCTCCCGCCTTGTTGCTTTTATTGCCTATCCTTCATTGCCATCAGTATAGTTCTGCAAATTGTAAGAGTCAGGACTCCTTTAATTCATCCATTGTGTAGGACGTATATAGCTCATGTATGGATGAGGAGAGGCAATTGGAGAAATTCGAAGAAGGGTGCATTCCCTCAATTCATTTGTAGACGAGGAGCGTGCGTTGGAGAATTTCGAAGATGCATTTTGCTCAGCTCGTCCGTGAACAAAGAGTGCACGTTGGAGAATTTTGGAGACGTATGTTGGAGATTTTTGGAGATATGTTTCGCTCAACTCGTTTGTGGATGAAGAGCGTGCATTGAAGATTTTCGAAAATGCATCCTGCTCAGCTCATCCTTCGACGAGGAGCGCATATTGGAGACTTTCGGAGATATGTTCCGCTCAGCTCGTCTGTGGACAAGAAGCACGCATTGGAGACCTTCATAGACGCATGTTGGAGATTTTTGGAGATGCATCCTGCTCAGCTCGTCCACAAATGAGAAGCGTGCATTGGACAATTTCGAAAATGTATGTTGGAGGTTTTCAGAGATGCATTCCACTCAGCTCGTCCATGGACAAGCACATGTTGGAGAATTTTGGAGATGTATGTTGAAGATTTTTGAAGATGCATTCCGCTCAACTCATCCGTAGATGAGGAGCGTGCATTGGAGACTTTCAGAGATGTGCTCCACTCAACTCGTTTGTGGACGAGGAGCGCACGTTGGAGACTTTCGTTGGAGACTTTTAGAGATGGGTTCCGCTTAGCTTGTTCATGGACGAGGAGCGCATGTTGGAGATTTTCGGACACGTATTCCGCTCAGTTCATCCGTGGACGAGGAGCACGCGTTGGAGATCTTCATAGACATATGTTGGAGATTTTCAGAGATGCATCCCGCTCAGCTCATCCATGGACGAGGAGCATAGTTTTGGTAATTTTCATAGTCACGGATCTGTGTATAAAAAATGAAAAAAACTCGTCAGATTGGCTCTGGCTGGGCTCTCTATTTCTTAAAAATCAAATCAAGCTTTGAAAAAATAAAATAATAGATGATTAGAGCCATGTTATCATTTTCTAGTTAGTTTGCCTCTAGTCGAACTTCTCAAATCAATTTTTTCTCATCGGCCTTCGAGAGCTCTGCTTCGAGAGTTCGGCCTTTGGGAGCTCAACTTTCAAAGGTTGGCTTTAGGAGCTCGGCTTTTAGGAGCTCGATTTTTGAGCTTGATCTTCATCTCAGCTTGATAAAGTGCCTTGAGCTTGATAGCTCAGCCTCGATCTTCACCTTAGCTCAATCTTGATTTTTACCTCAACATTTGGTTTAGTAACTAGACCTCGATCTTGATCTTCACCTCGGCTCAATCTTGATTTTCACCTCAATCTTTGGCTTATAGCTCGGCATCAGTCTTGATCTTCACTTCGACTTGATAAAGTGCATCGGACTTGATAACTCAGCCTCGATCTTCATCTCGGCCCAATCTTGATTTTCACATCGACCTTAGGCTTAATAGCTTGGCCTCGGTCACGATCTTGACCTCGGCTTGGTGAAGGGCATTAAACTTGATAGCTCAGTCTTGATCTTTACCTCGGCTCAATCTTAATTTTTACCTCAGCCTCTGGCTTATTAGCTCGACCTCAATTGACTTAGTGAAGTGCATTGGGCTTGATAGTTCAGTCTCGATCTTCATCTCAGCTCAATCTTAATTTTTACCTCGACTTTTGGCTTAGAAGCTCGACCTCGATCTTAATCTTTACCTCAGCTCAATTTTGATTTTCACCTTGACCTTTGACTTGAAAGCTTGGCCTCGATCATGATTTTCACCTCGACTTGATGAAGTGCATTGGGCTTAATAGCTCAACCTCAATCTTCACCTCAACTCAATCTTAATTTTCACCTCGATCTTTGGCTTAGTAGCTCAACCTCAATCATGATCTTCACTTCGGCTTGGTGAAGTGCATTGGACCTGATAGCTCAGCCTCGGTTTTCACCTCGGTTCAGTCTTGATTTTCACCTCGACCTTTAACTTCGTAGCTCGACCTCGATCTTGATCTTCATCTCGACTTAATCTTGATTTTCACCTCAACCTTTTGGCTTAGCAGCTCGGCCTCGGTCTTAATCATCACCTCGGCTTGGTGAAGTGTATTGGGCATAGCTCGTCTTCGGTCTTCATCTCGACTCAATTTTGATTTTCACATCGATCTTTAGCAGCTCAACCTCGATCTTGATCATCACCTAAGCTCAATCTTGATTTTCAACTCGACCTCGATTTCAGATGCTCATAGACCTGTGAACCTACAAGGAAAGAAAATAGAACAATGGATGAGGACTTAAAAGCCTCATCTTATCATAAGAATTTTTGAGTTGTGGAAGTTTCTTCTTGATTACGGAGTCATGGGCACATATGCTGTCCTCAGTCGGAGCCCTCAAGCCAATTGCTTCGACTGTGCCTTTATCTCGAACTATGAGGAGGTAATTGCTGGATCGCCGATTAACATGGTCTCGATAATAGAAATTTGCTACAATACCCTACTACGTTCCTTATATTGTGACGATCAAGGCTTGTACCTTTCAGCAAAGGAAGACATTTGAAGCCCTTCTTCGTAATTTCAAGATGAAACACTTTCTCTTAAAATAAGTCCTAAATAAAAATTGGGCCTCTTCCCCAGCGCCATTTATTGTGGCCAAAATCCAAACTGACAAGGTCGAATTTTGTCTCTCCAAAAAAAATAAGCAGCGAAAAATCTTTGTCAGAAGATGACGTGGAGTCCTTGATTAGAAATGAGGTAGAAGTGTCATTGACCGTAGATGAGATTAAAGTACTCAACTGGAGATGAGGTGGTAATATCTTCGGTTGGAGATGCGGTGGTAGTGTCTTCTACCGAAGATGAAATGATAGTATCCTCGACTGAAGATGAGATAAAAAAATTCTCAATTGAAGATAAGATAGAAATATCCTCCTGACTGCCAGAATTAGATCTACAAAACAAATCCTTGGCTGAAAAATTTTTTAAATGAAAACCCTCCAACACTCAAGTTAACTTGAAATTAAAAATTAATAATAAGTAAGAGAACATTTCAAAGCCTTTCCGGAGCTTATCTTGAGGATTTCCACACCTCTCTATTTATAGAGAGAAAATTAGAATCGTATATACCAAAAAGACTTGCTACTCCCAAAAAATATGCATGGATCATACCGGCAGAAATCGTATTCCTACATTTACAATATGAAGCTAGCTGATAGTTGCCTTCTGAGATGAAATCGAATCCTAACAATTAAATCTTCCTTATCTAACATTTGTCAACCACTAAAAATTTATCCTTCCAAATTGGTTATCTTACTAAATTAAAAAGACTTACTAAAATCGAAGCCATACTTTTCCAACTCTTTTAGATTAACTGTGGCCAACTCTTACCTACATCAGCCACAACCCAGGACATGAACGACCGAGGCCTAAATGATGGTCCACATCAGGATAAAAGTGTTCTTTACCTTCTATTTCTACTAGGTAGCCATTCATCAAAATATGGTTATGAGAGTAAAGCTAGAGATCCAAATAAAGGGAGGGATGCAAGTTAAAACCGTTGATGTTAATAGGAACAAGATAAACAGAAACGCAAGACAGTCTTTGGGTGCAAAAGACAGGCCTGAAAAGAATAGGAGAAGGAAGAGCAGAATTTTTTTTTAAGAAAAAGGAAATGCTATCTTCTCTGTGGTAATTTGAGCCCGTGAAATTTTATCCAAACCCTTCAGAAAATATACATTCTTTTATGGTTCAATATAAACGCGAGATGTTCCATTCCCATAGAATACCAAGAGATTTAGGTATATCCAAACAAGCTCTAAAAGGGCTGTCTCATTCCTATCCTATTTATTCATTCAGAAGACAATAAGTCAGTTCAATCACCATCAAATCGAATAAGTAATCGATTGCAATCATCAGGCATGAGATAAATATTCAATGGAAATAACTGAAAGCACACTAGATTCCTCGACGGGCACAAACTGATGTTTTAGCAAAATCTCATATTAAATAGAAACAAGGATTAAGATTTCCTAAGAAAAATATAATGAAAAAACGAGTGTTATTATCTTTTAGACTACATACTGGTTGCGCTCATTCCAGATGGCGGACAAAACAACTGTCTATATAATTGCATCAAAGTTTTCAGCTGAATCATGGATCTGCAATTGTCACTTCAACCTCCACACCAGGTTCAATGGTGATTGAGGTAATCTGCTTCACCACTTCAGGTGAGCTAATAAGATCGATCACCCTCTTGTGTACACGAAGCTCAAACCGATCCCATGTGTTGGTCCCTGAAAGAAATAAGACAACCATCATAGGTCTCAGTATTCATGAGCAAACTGCACGGTAGCTTGCACCTTTATCAGGTCATCTATAATTAGAGTAAAACAATATCTAGAAGCAGGTTCTACAGCAGTAGAGACAATACTAAATGACCTTTGCGCCCCCCCCCCCCCCCCCCCCCCACCAAACCCAAATTTCTTAAGGAGTAAAACAAATACCTCATTTCCCATTAAATATAAAACAACCAGGATAAAAACACCAAAAAAAACCAAGGTGCCAACTTATCTTGCTGGTAAATGAAAGAGAAATATTAGAAGAAGAAAGAAAACAGCTCTATTATTTTTTGGATTGACTTAAGATATTGAAGGATTACATGGTTGCAGCTTGTTGAATAGTAGTTGAGAGAAAATTCACAGATCAGAAACTACATGGTTAATACTTATAGTTATTATAGCTTTAATTTCGAACAAAATGAAAATCTAACTTAAATAATAAAAATGAAAAACGAGAAGGCATAACAATGAAAATGTGTGTGTGTGTGAGAGAGAGTGAGAGAGAGAGAGAGAGAGAGAGAGAGAGAGAGAGAACAGAACTATACATTCTGCGACGATCACTGAACTGTTTTTTGAGAGTTCCCACTCAAGAGTAGATTCATGTTCTCCATGGACTCTGAACCTTGATCCCATATATCAAGTTCCTCTGGTAAGAATTATCTCGCAACAATGGAAAATTTAAACCTTGCTCTACACACAAACCTCCTCAATTCAGTGTGTAATATCTTACAACTTGCATGGAGCAACTCTCAGCTTAGTTGATAGTTATTTGTTTATGCATTTAAGATTATACAGTTTGCATTGAGAAAACAGACTTTGCACATTGCAAGAAATGGACATATGTCAGAAATCACAATAATAACAGATTGCTTAGAACAAACAATCCAGTAGGTTAAAAATTTGAGAAAAATTCTAGATTTTTGTTTGGCAGAAACTGCAAAGTTGCAATCATGATAGATAAGTAGTAAATTGAAACAGAAGAAAGCTTAGAAGCATTTGGAAGCAAGATTTGGAAAGACCAAAAGTATTGATGAGGACTTACTGGACAATTTGGACTAAACCTAGTAAGTTGTTTCTAAAATCTCCGAGCTATATATCTAGATCAATATACATGTATATTTTTTTTTACTTACCCTTCCATATAAATCAGGCCCTCACTAAAAAAGTATATCAGGTATCACTAAAAGGTATATTCCTGAACAATTCAATAACCACCTTTGAAACTCAAATATAATGCATTTCCCAAACTTTATTTCATAATGTATAATTATGGAGTTGCAGGTTGCAAAGGATGACTACATTGGCATTGATACTCATTATATTAAGTAATTGCTTGAATAATACAAAAACATGTTCAATTTCTTAAATTCTGTTTGAACAAATGTCAAGTACCTAGCTTTCTGAAATTGCATGACATCAAACTTATTTCACAAGAAACAAAAGACATCGTTATCTTAGCAATTCCATATGATATCAATCCCACAACTTCAGGACATGCCATCAGGCAACAACAACAAGCTTTGTTCAATTAATGCATTGAACAAATTCTCATATACCAGACATCAAACCAGAAATATAGAAAAGTATGAACAATAATATGACAACATTTTATGCTGCATTTTTTTGCTATTTTTAATATTCTAACTTAATTGCTTTTAAACAAAGATATGGAAGGTGAATCAAAAAGGCATCTCCTAAATGATCACTCATACACAGTCAACATGTTAAAGTAGTCAAAAAGAACAGCAAGAATTATTCCTTTTCCAAAAACAAGTTCTTTACCATAAAAAGTCTTCAATACATAATCTAATGTTTAAGACAACAATTCTCCTTAATTGCAGTACATTGTGATTCTTTCAACAAAAGTAGACTATCACTTGTAAGAAAGATATTTTGTTGCCATAATTTCATTGGATCATCAAAAAACCCCCTAGTGCATCCCACGATGTACACTGTGTTTAAACCTATTTGGAAGCATCCACATTTACTATATGCCATGGTTTTGATTTGGGTAAACTCTTGCCCCTTATTCTTCTTTCACCATTTGTTCAATGAATCCTTCATACATGAATTTTCATGAACATGCACTTTGTTTTGATTCAATTTCAAGCTTTCCCATCCTCCATGTTTCCCACTTATAGGACCAAGATAGAATAGGCATGGTTTGGAGTAATCAAATAATCCTGTTGCACCTTGATCATATAGATATTTCCAGTAAAATAGCAATCCACTCCATTTGATTCAACATCAAAATAATGCTCCATTAGTATCAACTAATTTCCACTACATTTCCAAGTTAAGATTTACCATCACATGGATAGTCCATGCATAGTCCATCATGTACTTCATTTGCTCTGCATGATTTGCAAGGTCAAGGAGAATATGAAAAAGATGATTCTAGTACCCATGCCCGTTCCAAATTTTAAGTGTTGACATTTCCCAGTTATTTAAGAAACTAAATACATGTAATCCAACGCAATATAAAATTAATTCTTTAACATACAGCCAAACAATAATAACAATAAAAACACCAACAACAATGCCCTTCAAAAAGGGGAATTAATTCTTTAACGACAATCGAAAAAGGGGAACAGCAAGGGGCGATGATACCTTCGCCGCAGGGGGATTTGCGGGTGGTGATGTGGAGGACCTTAGTGGGCATCCTCACCGGTCCCTTGACCTTCAGCCTCTTGTCCTTGGCTCCCCTCACCAGATCCGAACAAACTGTGCCCGTATTCATATAGTTTTAAGAAAAAATCAGAACGAACAAAAAATAAAAAAAAAATAAAAAAGACCGCAAACGAGAAGGAAGACAAGGATATCTCTATATATGCATACCTTTCTCGAGATTCTTGACGTTCTTGGAGGAGAGGGTGATCCGGATGCGGTGGAGATTCTCCGGGGACTCCTCCATCCCCAGCTTTCCGGCCGCCTTCATCGGAGGTGGAGCATACACCGCCGCCATGCCTCTTTTCCCTTCACCAACACCACCAACTACGACGATTCCGCTACAATCCAAGGATCTCATGAGAGACAAAGAGATGATAGATCGATAAAGAAGATAAACCCTAAATCTTAACGCGATTGGGGCGTTGGTCGCCGGGAGAGCACTGGCTTACCTGACACTCACCAAGGGTTTCGAGGTGCGGCGCTGCTGCGACTCCTCTATCGGAATTGAGGTACGTGGGTGGGGTTAGGGTTTTACCTGGTTGATATAGTCGTGGAGACTTGATGGGTGGACCCCACAGCACTTGTGCTTCCCAGATGCAGATGAGGAGGAGATCCGATGATCGTGATCCGAGGGCTGAGCGGACCTCAACCATCTTAATTGGGCCAATTGGCTAGTTGGGTATTGCCGTACCTTTTTTTTTTTTTTGATTTACAAATTGAGAAATGGAGACGGATCGTATATGTATGTATGTATATATATATATATATATATATAATATATATATAATATATATATATATATATATATATATAATTTTTTTTGAGAGATCTTTATTTGACACATGGACTTAATGGGATAAAGGGGAGGGAGCCACATAGCATCGACGTTGCCTAAGTTTTTCTATTAGAGAGTGCGTGCATAAATGGAGAGAGATCGGCTCACGAAAGCTTCCTTAATTTCACCACCATCGGAGGAGGGGGCATTGGGGTGAGGCAGCGGTCATCGTTCATTGATTCTTCTTCGCAGTCACCTTTGGAGGAGGAGGGGGCGTCAGGGTAGAGCAACGGCAGTTGGTGATTTGAGAGTACATGCAAAGACAGAGAGAGAGATCGACTTGTGGAAGCTTCTACGAGTTCACCACTATCGAAGGAAGAGGCAGCATTAGGGTGGGGCAGTGACCGTCAATGATTTGAGAGTGCATGCAGAGTCAGAGAGAGCACGGCTTCAGGGTTTGTCAAGCATAGTTCTCCACATCGGTGTCCTCGACCACCACGGTAGAGGAGGATGATGTGGCCCTCGACATAGTCAAAGGCGGCATGGTTGGGATTGTGGACGAGGATAGAGAGCTTGAGGGTGATGTTGAGTTTGATGCGAATGATGAGGAGGGTGATGCGGGGGGAGACGCCTTCGACACAGACGAAGACAAGCTTCATGGTGGGGTCACGGGGCTTGAAGAGAGTGAGATAGAGAACAAGGAGGAGGAGGACGTAGGCACCGCCCAAGATGAGGCAGCGCCATCGGTGATGGTTGTGGCGGAGCAAAGTGGAGGAGGAGTCGTTAAGGTGGGTGTTGGAGTTGCCGAATTCAGTTACGAGGGATGGATGTGGAGAGAGAGAGAAAGGTGGTTGGAGTTATAGTGAGTGCAGGGTGTAATTTCTCGAAGGTGAAGGGCGATGGGGTGGTGGATGCATTCAATGCAATGATGTAGCCACTGGCACATTGTGACAGGCTAGAAATGAGAAAGATGAAGAAAAAAAAAGCACATAATATTTATATAATTTGATTCATTAATTTATATATATAAATATAGATGGTGCAAAAATTTGATCATAAAATCATATATCTCAAAATATGAGATTTTTTTTGCAAATCCTAATTCTCAATGAATTTGATTGCTTAGACACTCAAAAATTAATCTTAAGATTATAAAAAATATATATAATAAAATAAATTGATCCGAAGGGAGGGAAAGGAGGTCGCTAGAGAAGTGAGGAAGAAATTTTCTTCTTTAATAGCTAGATTTTTCTCTTTTCCTTTTTAGTTAATACAGATAGTATTAATAAATAATATATTTTAATAAAATATATTATTTTAATAAAAATAACATATTTTAGCAAAAATAATATATGCCGCTTTAATGAGATCTCCATGGCCTTTCACGGGCCCAATTATGATGCAGCATGGAGGGAGAAGGTTTTGGGAGAGCTGCTGGCTAAGGAGAAGATCAAAAAGTTAGTAGAGGATTGCATGAAGATCAAGAGATCAAAGAAAAAGCCTTGCTGCAGTGGAATAGAATAAGAAGTTCTGATCTTGGTCGATGGTAGAGGCAAGGAGCGGAGATGGATTTGGATACTATGGCGAAAGCTTTTGTGAAGCACTATTATCGGATGTTCGAGTCGAACAAGATGGGTTTGACGAACTTAATATAAAAAAAATTACATCCCATGAATCGCATGGAGTTCTAAGCTAGTTATATTAGATTTTGTATGTTCATCTCTAAGCCAATATAGATAATGTGTTAAGACTATGTTATATAGTCATTTTACATCTTAATTCTAAGAATGTTAAGCACGTTGAAATCTACTAAAAGTGTGATCTTGATCTTTTCTAAAATATTTGAAACTAATTTTTTTAATATTATTTTTTAATCTTTAAAAATTAATATCAAGTGTGAATTTTTGATTCTATGATGGTGGAAAGAACTACACAATATTGATATATGTAACTATACATAATATATATATATATATATATATAATATATATATATATATATAAATAATATATATAATATATATATATATATAAAACAAATTATATTAGAGAAAACTCAATCTCCCTCTAAAATTTGAAAAATTGGAAAGAAACTTGTAGCAAAATTAGCATTTCTTAAGAAAATCAATTCTTTTTAAGAAATTCAAAAAGGAATCCAATACACCAAAAAAATACCAAAAACAAATACCATGCAACCATATGCATAAAAAAATCAAGCACATTAGGAATTAAAAAGGAAACCATGTACCCCAAAAAAAGAAAAAGATAATTGTACATATTGTTGCTCCTAGATTGATTTTGATGATTACAAAGCAGATTGAAGGGATACCAATATTTTTATTTGAAAAAGTCTTTGTGCTCTTCAGGGGCAAAATCATAATTTTACCAAAATCTTGATTTAATAGTATCATTTGGTAAAGCAAAAGATTTGTGATCTATTGATGAAAATTTCATTATTTTTGGACTTGTATTTTTGAAGTTATGCATGTTTGAATTTCATGAGTCGACTCATGAGTCAGCTCATGGCACAATGAGCAGCTTGGCACACTGGATTTTTGGCTTGACACGACCTGTGAGTCGACTCGTGAGTCGACCCACAAGGCATGAGTCGACTCATGAGTCGACTTCTGCAAGTTTGGGCCAAAAATTTAAGAAATCCAATTTCTGATTGTTGCAACAGAGGTCGACTCATGAGTCGACCCCTGAGGCATGAGTCGACTCATGAGTCGACCCCTGCGACGGGATTTCTCTGCAACGGCTAGTTTTTAACCCGTTTTAGTTGCTTTTAATGCTCATTTAATGTGCTCTAACGGCTCTTTTTCTGCCTAGAATGTTTTCTTTATTTCTTAAAGCTATAAAAAGGTTTCAAAAGGTGGAAAACAAGTAAGAGATTTTGAAAGAGAAAAGCAAGACATTAAGAAGAGAAAGAAAGAGATTTGAAGAGCATTCAAGAGAGCATTCAAGAGCATTCAAAAGAGAGGGTTTCTCAAGTCAACTTTTCAGTCCTAATCAAGAGCTCATTTAAAGCCTTCAAAGCCTTCAATCAAAGCTCACCAACTCCTCAAGCGTTCATTCAATTCTTCATCCACTTTGAGAAAATCCAAAAGAGGCTTCTTCACTTGAGTAAAGTATATTTAAAGTTATATTCGCTCATTAAAGAAGCTTTTCTTGTACTTATTTGTGCTATAAACTGTTTTACTCTTTGTGAGTAATTGTTTTTGTTTTGGAGGGGTTCCAAAACAAGGGAAGGTTGATCCGAACCTGAAATCGGAGTGTATTGGGTTGGCTTGTATCCGAAAAATAAGTGGACTAGCTTGGGATAGCTAGTGTCGGAGTTTCCGACGTTTGTATTCGGGTTGAATACAAGTATAGTGGATTGGAATTTCCAAGTAGGAGCTTGGGGAGTGGATGTAGGTGCAAGGTTGGCACCGAACCACTATAAATCCTTGTGTTTGTGGTGTGCATTATTGCTTCTCTTTAACTCTTCATTATTTCCTTGCATTCTTGCTTTAGGTAATTAATCTTGAACTAAAGTCTTTCTCCTCATTCATTTAGCTTTTGACAAACACTTTTCATAAGTTATTAGTTAAGCTTAAAATTTTTAAAACCCAATTCACCCCTCCTCTTGGGTTGCATAGCTGGGCAACAAGTGGTATCAGAGCCCGGTGCTCTAGCCCTTCTTTGATCTAAACAATCAAAGAGCCAAAGATCTATGGCAACCCATGTCGGTACTTCTCTAGCCGAGGGGCAATCCACCAACCGACCTCCACTTTTCAATGGATCTAATTACACCTATTGGAAAGCTCGGATGAAGATATTCATACAAGCACTCGACTATGATATGTGGAGTATCATAGTGAACGGTCCTCACACACCCACTAAAATTATAGATGGTGAGGAGTCAACCAAACCGAGAAAGAATGAGATGAGTTGATAAGAAATTGCACAATTAAATGCTAAAGCAATGAATGTACTTTATTGTGCTCTTAATGCTAACAATTTAATCGTATTTCTACTTTTCATCTGCTAAAGAAATATGGGATAGGTTAGAAGTAACCCATGAGGGAACAAATCAAGTAAAAGAGTCTAAAATAAACATGCTTGTGCATAAATATGAATTGTTTAAAATGGAGCATGATGAGTCCATAACTGTAATGTTTACTCGCTTTACTGATATAATTAATGGTTTAAAGAGTCTTGGCAAGTCCTATACTAACAGTGAGCTTGTAAGAAAGATTCTCAGGTCATTGCCAAGAACTTGGGAACCAAGGTGACTGCTATCCAAGAAGCGAAGGACTTGAACACTCTACCTCTAGAAGAGCTTCTTGGATCTTTGATGACTCATGAGCTAAGCATGAAGCAACATCAAGAGGATGAAGTCAAAAAGAAAAGAACCATTGCCCTCAAATCCACAGCTTCTCCTGATGAAGAAACTGATGACACAGAAGATGAAGAACAGGATGAAGAGATGGCACTCATCACCGGAGATTCAAAAAATTTCTAAGAAAAAGGAAACAGGGGATGAGAAAGAGGCCATTCACAAAAGGGGAACAAAGCAAAGAGAAAGAGAAAGATCAACCCCTTATCTGCTACGAGTGCAAGAAGCTGGGACATTTCAAATCCGAATGTCCACAACTGAAGAAAGGTCCCAAAAAGTTCAAGAAGAAGGCAATGATGGCCACATGGAGTGCGAGTGATGACTCAAGCTCCGATGAGGAAACCTCAACCGAACAAGCCAACCTGTGCCTTATGGCACACGAAAATGAGGTAATTTCTGAAACCCCTAGTGAATTTACATTTGAAGAATTGCATGAAGCATTCTATGATTTAATTGATGAATTAAAGAAACTAGGATGAAAAACAAAGAACTGAAATTGAAAAATCAGTCCTTAGTGAAACAAGCTGAAAGCCTTTCAATTGAAAAATCCACCTTGCTTCAAGAAAATCAAAGCTTAAAGAATGAAATTAACAAGCTGAAACCTATAGTAGATAAGTTCACCTTAAGTTCAAACAAACTAAATATGATTCTTGATAATCAAAAAGCCGTATATGATAAGGCTGGACTTGGCTATAACCTCTTGAAGAAATAAAAATTTCTGAAAAATATTTATGTAAACTATTCAAGTAACAAGTCTACCAATATTACTTATTTCAAATGTGGTAGAGTAGGACATAAATCATACACTTGCCTCTTTAACAAATCTGCAAACACAACTATAAAGAAAATATGGGTTCCAAAAGGAACCATTTTGACTAACCAAAAAGGACCCAAGAAAGCTTGGGTATCTAAAACAAAAATTGACTTTTGCTTGCAGGTGTGTCTAGCATCCCAAGGAGAAAACAGGAAATGGTATCTTGACAGTGGATGCTCGAGACACATGACTGGTGATGAATCACAATTCATCACGCTTGATGCTAAGGATGGAGGGATGGTCACCTTTGGAGATAATGGCAAAGGAAAGATCATCGGGATAGGTAACATTGGTATCACTCCCTCCAAATACATTGAAAATATTTTGTTAGTTAAAGGTTTAAAGCATAACTTACTTAGCATTAGTCAATTTTGTGATAAAGGGTATAAAGTTTTTTTGAATCATCTGTTTGCATTGTGACTAGTCCTATTAACGATGGCATTAAATTTATAGGGCATAGACATGGCAATGTTTATATGGTAGATTTAAATGATTTAGCCAAAATAGACATGCAATGCCTAGTATCCTTGTATGCTAAAGTTAATGAGACTAGTTGGCTTTGGCATCGTAGACTTGCACACATTAGCATGCATTCTCTTTCAAAATTAATTAAGAAAGAATTAGTTCTTGGCTTGCCTAAACTGAATTTTGAAAAAGATAGAATTTGTGATGCATGCCAACTAGGTAAACAAACTAGAGTTTCATTTAAATCCAAAAATATTGTTTCAACTTCTAGACCTTTAGAGCTTTTGCATATGGACTTATTTGGACCAACTAGAACCACTAGTCTAGGAGGAAAATGATATGATTTTGTAATTATAGATGATTACTCTCGTTTTACTTGGATTTTCTTTTTGGCACAAAAAGATGAAATTTTCATATTTTCACTAAATTTCATCGAAAAGTCACTAATGAAAAAGGATTTTCAATTCAAAATATTAGAAGTGATCATGGAACTGAATTTGAAAATCAAGACTTTGAAAATTTTTGTGATGAAAATGGAATTGGCCATAACTTCTCTGCTCCTAGGACACCCCAACAAAATGGGGTAGTTGAAAGGAAAAACAGAACCTTAGAAGAAATGGCCCGTACCATGCTTTGTGAAAGCAACCTTCCAAGATATTTTTGGGCGGAAGCAATTAACACAGCATATTACATTTTAAATCGTGCTTTGATTAGACAAATTTTAAAGAAAACCCCCTATGAACTTTGGAAAGGAAGAAAACTAAATATTGCATATTTTCATATTTTTGGTTGCCGATGTTTTGTATTAAATAATGGTAAAGAAAGACTTGGTAAATTTGATGCAAAATCAGATGAAGCAATCTTTCTGGGTTACTCCTCCACTAGTAAAGCTTTTAGAGTTTTTAACAAAAGAACTTTAGTAGTTGAGGAGTCCATACATGTTGTTTTTGATGAATCTAACGATCTTCCTTCAAGGAAGAATGAGGGCGTTGATGATGCAGATCCTCTAATAGAAGGTATGAAGGAGATCACTCTGAAAGATTCAGCAACTCCAGAGAATGAGGAACAAGAAGACAAACAAGATGAGAGAGGTGAAGAAATTCAAGAACAACCTCAAGGTACAAATGACCTACCCAAAGAATGGAGGTATGTTCACAACCACCCTAAGGAGTTAATTATTGGTGATTCTATGCATGGGGTAAAAACTCATTCTTCACTTAGAGATGTATTTAATCATTGTGCTTTTGTATCTCAACTTGAACCAAAAACTATTGAAGAAGCTAAAATGATCATAATTGGATTAATGCAATGCAAGAGGAACTTAATCAATTTGAAAGAAATAATGTTTGGACTTTAGTATCAAGACCTAAAAATTATTCAATAATTGGCACAAAATGGGTCTTTAGAAATAAATTAGATGAGCATGGTAATGTAATTAGAAATAAAGCAAGACTGATTGCTAAAGGATATAATCAAGAAGAAGAAATTGATTTTGATGAAACCTTTGCACCTGTTGCTAGATTAGAAGCCATTAGACTTCTACTTGCATATGCTTGCTTTATGAAATTCAAATTATTTCAAATGGATGTCAAAAGTATATTTTTAAATGGATATATTGCTGAAGAAGTATATGTAGAACAACCCCCTGGATTTGAAAATCATGCTTTTTTTAATCATATTTTTAAATTAAATAAAGCTTTATATGGATTAAAACAAGCACCTAGAGCTTGGTATGATAGGCTAAGCAAATTTTTACTAAATAATGGTTTTTCAAGAGGCAATGTAGATACAACCCTCTTTATTAAAAGAAATCAAAATGATATGTTAGTAATACAAATTTATGTTGATGATATAATTTTTGGGTCTACTAATGAATCTCTTTGTCAAGACTTTGCTAAGCTCATGCAGGGGGAGTTCGAGATGAGCATGATGGGAGAACTTACCTTCTTCCTCGGACTCCAAATCAAACAAACAAAAGAAGAAATCTCCATCACCCAAAGCAAATACACCAAGGAACTACTCAAAAGATTTGGAATGGAGAACTCCAAACCAATTGGCACACCCATGAGCCCCTCATGTAAGCTTGACAAGGATGATGAAGGTAAATGTGTAGACTTAAAATACTATAGAGGTATGATTGGCTCATTATTATATTTAACTGCAAGTAGGCCTGATATCATGTTTAGTGTTTGTTTATGTGCTAGATATCAATCTAATCCTAAAGAATCTCATTTGAATGCTGTTAAAAGAATCCTTAGATACTTGAATGGTACTCAAACTCTAGGGTTATGGTACTCTAAGGACTCACAAATTGATTTATTAGGATATTCAGATGCTGATTTTGCTGGATGTAAATTAGATAGAAAAAGCACAAGTGGAACTTGCCAATTTCTTGGAGTTAACCTAATCTCATGGTTTAGCAAGAAATAAAATTCGGTAGCACTGTCTACGACTGAGGCCGAATACATTGCAGCCAGAAGTTGTTGTGCTCAAATCTTGTGGATTAAGCAATAACTCGAAGACTTTGGAATCAAACTTAATGAAACACCAATAAGATGCGATAACACAAGTGCCATAAATCTATCTAAAAATCCAATTCAACACTCAAGATCCAAACATATTGAAATAAGACATCATTTTATAAGAGAACATGTTCAAAACAAAAATATAATTCTTGAATATGTTTGCACTGAAAATCAATTAGCTGATATCTTTACAAAGGCCCTTAGTGAGGATAGATTCTGTGAAATTAGGAGAAATCTAGGAATTCTTGATCCATATGCCTAAATATTTCTCAAATTCCAAAGATTTGATGTCAAAAATTCTTTGAGCTCAATTTTCATCATCTATCTTGGTCCCAAAAGCTCAAGTTTATCATTCTCAAAACTTGTCATTGAGCAAAATTCCTTCTCCCAAAATTTTAAATTTTTTTGGAATTTATTCATATTTTTTCTGAATTTCTAAGCTTCATGAGTCGACCCCCTTGAGTCGACCCCATGGCAAACTTGTAATTTTTTCCAACTTCCCACGGGCTCCTTCTTTTTATTTGGGATCCTGTTCGTGAGCCGACTCATCCTTTCATCTTCCTCCTTCCAAAAATGACTTCTCCATTTCCATTCTCTCCAAAACCAAGGATTAGCTCAAGGTTCTTCTCCCTTCTCCTCTCCACCATAAATCGCCACCTGGGAAAAGGATTTTCGTGCTTTCTTCCTTTGTTTGAAACGGTTGGAGCGTGCCCTAGCACTCCTCCGTTCTTCTCTAATCCGCCTCTTCTCTCCACCAAAATCCCTCTCCATTCTTTTGTAATCCTTCTTCCACTCATCCACTTGATCCTCCAAGTCTCTCTGCCTGCTACTGTGGTGAATATGGCTCCGAAGATGAAGCTTCCACAAAGAAGAAAGTCGGTCCGTGAGCTAGAAGAAAATGTCCGAAGGAAAAGGCAAGCTGCTCAGTCCTCCACTGCTCCCACTCCGGCTTCTGCGTCAGCTCAAAGTCCTCAATCATCCCTAAGCCCCAGTAAGAATCCTCTATCTGATAGGAAAGTTGAAACCGGAAAGAATGTGGATTTTCGGTTCTTTGAAAAAGAGGGTTTTACTTTTGGAACTAAAATTAAAAATCAAGGATGGGGTTTCTACTGCTCCCTTAAGGAAGTCACTTATGTAGACCTAGTCAGAGAATTTTATCAGAATTTGCATTATGGGAATGGGTCAGTGACTTCAACAGTCAAGGGTGTTGATATTTGTTTGGATCCTAGTATATTGGGAGAAATACTACATTTGCCAAGTGAGGGTTACTCTTATATGGAACTCCCAATAAAGGAAGAGGGGATCAGTATTATTCTAGGGGGAGCCTACTCAGGGAGTTTAAATAAATTGGAAGCAAAGATTTTGTCTATTGAGATGAGGATCCTACATCAGTTGGTGACGAAGCTCTTCTTCCCTAGGAGTGGTAGGCATGATCTACTTTCCAGCAGAGATATTTGTATTATGTTTCATGTTATCACTCAAACCCCCCTGAACCTCCCTGCACTAATGATAGAGGCCATGAGAGAGACTTTGAACAGATCCAAGGCACACTTGCCTTTTGGTATGGCCCTTACTCGAGTTTTTAGGAGGTTTGGAGTTAGCTGTGAGGGGGAGGCATCTACTAAGCTCTCTCATATAGACACCTTCAACCAACACACCCTGCACCGTATGGGATTTACAAAAACTGATGGTGGTTGGATCAAGGGTTCTGAGGAGAGAGCTGAGGACAGAGTTGAAGACAGAGCTGAAGAAGAAGGTCCATCATCTCCTATCCATGACTTCAGGGCAGCTTCACCAGATATCCAGTTTATTCCAGATCCAGAGGCTGGCCCTGCAGAGTTCACCAGGAGGCCCACACCAGTGCATCAGCCAGAGACCAGCGCACCTGCATCAGAGTTCAGATTGGCCGATGATCAGATCGAGCAGATATCACAGCGTGTGGCTTCTTTGCTATCTAGACAGTGGAGCAGTACTACATTTGCACCAGGGGCCACTTCATCTGATCAGACCATGACTCCCCATATCTTCACTGTGTTTCAGATGATATCAGATCAGTCTATCCAGATTCAGCAGCTTGAGGACACCGTTTGGAGACTGACTGGAAGAGTTCTTGACTTGCAGGGGCAAGTCCTAGCTTTGGCCCATCCTCAGCCACAAGAGTCCACTATTGAGGTCACAGACCTTACTGCAGAGGCTGGCAGGCTCAGAGGTGCACTGGAGGGTGGATATGAGTTACTGAGGAGAGAGATCCGAGGATCGAGTGAGCATGCATCCACTCAGTTCACTGCTCTACTTCAGTCTGTTTCCAGAGTACTGAACGTACTTGATTCCATCAGACTCACTCTTTTGTCCAGTCCTTGGCCTCGCAGCGTTCTCAGCCTCCTAGTTCATCTCGCTCTCCTGCTCGTGCCAGAGGCAGACGGGGTAGAGGATGCACTTCTGGTCGAGATCCATCATCTCCTCACCCTATATCTGATGACTCCGATCCTTCTAGTCATGATCTTTACTAGATCCTAGGTGTTAGTGTCTTGTTCTTTCTAGGATCTGTATTTTGGGGCCATGTATTGACATTAGCTAGTTGACTTTTATATTATGAAACATGTATTGAAATAATTATGGTTTTAATTATCTTTTACTTATATATCTACTCTTTGTAATGATCATCTTTTGGTTATATATATTCCCTTGTTGAAACTGCTTCTCTTTGTTGATGATTGCTGTTAATGATTGCTGTATTAAGGGGGAGCAAACATTAATGATTAGCACTAAAAGTATTAAAGAGAAAACATATTCAGAAAAAGAGGGGGAGTTAACCATGTTTGATGATGTCAAAAAGGGGGAGAAATTAAAGAAAAAGAAATCCATCAAAAGCAAAACCATAAATTATGAGAAATTAAAGAAAAAGCAAACCCATCAAAAGCAAAACTACAAATTATGAGAAATTAATGAATGAATTGGAGAATTTAAAGAACAATATCAAAAGTAAAATGCTAAGTACAATGCAAATGAGCAACCTTTTAAATTACTTCTTTACATATGCTCTGATTTGCTTTAAAAATTTAAATATGCTCTGATATGCTTTAAAATTCCAACTTGCTCTGATACATCTTAAGAAATTTAACTTGCTCTGATACATCTTAAAATTCTTAACTTGCTCTGATACATTGTAAAATTCTTTCTTGCTCTGATAAATCTTAAGTTTAAAATGCTCTGATACACTTTTCAGATTAACTCTTAGACATGCATTGGCACACCTAATTATTTTTTGCTCTGATACTAAAACTAAAATCAAATGAGAATGAATAAATTTTCAAAATACAGCTTGCTCTGATAACAAAAATAAATTTTCTGCTCTAACACCAAAATCACATAATCCAATGAGCAAATTTTCAAATCTTTAAGCAAATGGGAAAACTATTTATGCATATGACCATTTGTATCACATGCCAAAAGAATCAATACTCTTTTCAAGCATATGCACTTATAATGCATCCTTTTGAAATTCATGATTCACATAAATACTTTTGTTCAAGTGTTTTGTCATCATCAAAAAGGGGGAGATTGTTGCTCCTAGATTGATTTTGATGATTACAAAGCAGATTGAAGGGATACCAATATTTTTATTTGAAAAAGTCTTTGTGCTCTTCAGAGGTAAAATCGTAATTTTACCAAAACCCTGATTTAATAGTATCATTTGGTAAAGCAAAAGATTTGTGATCTATTGGTGAAAATTTTATTATTTTTGGACTTGTATTTTTGAAGTTATGCATGTTTGAATTCCATGAGTCGACTCATGAGTCAGCTCATGGCACAATGAGTAGCTTGGCACGCTGAAATTTCTGTTGGCATGCTGGATTTTTAGCTTGGCACGACCTGTGAGTCAACTCATGAGTCGACCCACAAGGCATGAGTCGACTCATGAGTCGACTTCTGCAAGTTTGGGCCAAAAATTCCAGAAACCCAATTTCTGGTTGTTGCAACAGAGGTCGACTCATGAGTCGACCCCTGAGGCATGAGTCGACTCATGAGTCGACCCCTGCGACGGGATTTCTCCGTAACGGCTAGTTTTTAACCCATTTTAGTTGCTTTTAATGCTCATTTAATGTGCTCTAACGGCTCTTTTTCTGTCTAAAATATTTTTTTTTATTTCTTAAAGCTATAAAAAGGTTTCAAAAGGTGGAAAACAAGTAAGAGATTTTGAAAGAGAAAAGCAAGACATTAAGAAGAGAAAGAAAGAGATTTGAAGAGCATTCAAGAGAGTATTCAAGAGCATTCAAAAGAGAGGGTTTCTCAAGCCAACTTTTCAATCCTAATCAAGAGCTCATTTAAAGCCTTCAAGAAGTCTTCAATCAAAGCTCACCAACTCCTCAAGCGTTCATTCAATTCTTCATCCACTTTGAGAAAATCCAAAAGAGGCTTCTTCACTTGAGTAAAGTATATTTAAAGTTATATTCGCTCATTAAAGGAGCTTTTCTTGTACTTATTTATGCTATAAACTGTTTTACTCTTTGTGAGTAATTATTTTTGTTTTGGAGGGGTTCCAAAATAAGGGAATGTTGATCCGAACCTGAAATCGGAGTGTATTGGGTTGGCTTGTATCTGAAAAACAAGTGGACTAGCTTGGGATAGCTAGTGTCGGAGTTTCCGACGTTTGTATTCGGGTTGAATACAAGTATAGTGGATTGGAATTCTCAAGTAGGAGCTTGGGGAGTGGATGTAGGTGCAAGGTTGGCACTGAACCACTATAAATCCTTGTGTTTGTGGTGTGCATTATTGCTTCTCTTTAACTCTTCATTATTTCCTTGCATTCTTGCTTTAGGTAATTAATCTTGAACTAAAGTCTTTCTCCTCATTCATTTAGCTTTTGACAAACACTTTTCATAAGTTATTAGTTAAGCTTAAAATTTTTAAAACCCAATTCACCCCTCCTCTTGGGTTGCATAGCTGGGCAACACATATATAACAAATTATATTAGAAAAAACTCAATCTCCCTCTAAAATTTGAAAAATTGGAAAGAAACTTGTAGCAAAATTATCATTTCTTAAGAAAATCAATTCTTTTTAAGAAATTCAAAAAGGAATCCAATACACCAAAAAAATACCAAAAACAAATACCATGCAACCATATGCATAAAAAAATCAAGCACATTAGGAATTAAAAAGGAAACCATGTACCCCAAAAAAAGAAAAAGATAATTGTACACATCAAAAAAAAAAATTCATGCATATAGGATTTGTTTAAAATAAGACTCATCATAATAGAAATTTAAAAAGCCAAAAAATTTAATTTTCATTTCTTTTGGAAACTTAGAAAAAGAAAAGTATTGCATGAGTTAGATTTTTATTTGGACTCTTCAAACTTAAAAAATCATTTCTCTACACAAAAAATCATGAGAAAATCTACTCTTCACAATGCACTAAAAAAAACTTTTTATTGATCCTAGATTTGATTTTGATGAATAATAAAATATTTGAATATATTTGATACTAATGAATTGTTTGAGTGTTTTAGAGAAGTTTCAGGAAGCTAGGATCCTATCTTAATGAAGCTCAATGATTTTGAATGAAAAATTCAAAGAAAGAAAAATTAAAGAGGTCAAGCTAAATATTTTTCAAGAAAATAGGGTCTTGAGTTGACTCAAGAGGATGATGAGTCGACTCTAGCATGTATTTAGTATTTAGTATAGACCTTGAGTCAACTCAAGCACAATATGAGCTGATTCAAGCACACAAACGAGTACTGACACAAAAAAGATAGAAGTTGTTATTTTAGATTCTGTCATTTAAGTCGACTCAAGTACAGTATGAGCCAACTCAGACACGCAGAACTAGCTCCGATATAGAAAAGACAAAAAAGCTATTTTTATCCCTGCTGCTCGAGCCGACTCATAAGGACCTTAAGTCGACTCAAAAATTCGATGAGTCGATTCATTAGTTCCTGACAGTTTTAACGACTAGTTTTCAAAAAAACTACAGAATTGATCTGAAAAACTTCAAATGACCATTTTTTGTGCTTCAATGGCTACAAACCTATTTTTAGTAATGCTAACCTATATTAGAGGATGTCTAAACTATTATTTAAATAAGAAAACTCAAGAAAAAAAAGGGACAAGAGAGAAAAATTTGAAATATATTCAAAAGTTTTGTTCAGCCTTCAAAAGAGCTTTAAAGAGATTTTACTCTATTTCAGCCCTTCAAAAGAGCTTTAAAGAGTTTCTTTCATGCACGTAAACATGGTTCGGTTCATATCCCATCAGATATGTGCGAAAGGATTCGTGCAGTCTTCATCTTCTTCAAGTTCAGAAGAAGATTTAGATCCAAAATTGAGCGAGGTCTGTAAGGTGCTAGCACATTGGGGGTCTCGATGTTCTGATCAAATATTTCTATGTGGATACCAGCAGAGGTCAGATGCTTACACAGCTATAACTCGAACCCTGGACATCTGCAGGATCTAAAGGTATGGAGATTAGATCTTCGAATTTTTCTTCTAACACATTTTGTGTTTGATTTTAAATTTTAGACAATGATGATATGTTCGTATGAAGATCTAGCATGTGATTTTTAGATCTGATCTGCTGCATAAATTTAAATTAAAAATATTTTAATTTAATTTACTTTCATTGCATATATAAATCTATTTTATGTTAAAAATTTTTAAACTACATACATAAAACCATCATGTTTTCTAATAATGGTATCAGAGTTAGATTCTGATATGAACATGAAATCCTCAGATCTGAAATCTGATTTGCAAAAATCAAATTTAAAGATTAGTTAGATGCTAGACATCGTTCTGAAATAAGATTGTCCTAACATAACTCTGTTATGCTGAAAGATTGTCCTAGAATAATGTAGAATATTAATTAATGATAGATCGAAAATTTTTACATATTGTAATGTGATCACAGGATTATTTCAGATCTGAAATAAATCATGAGTAATTTAGATCTAAAATTAATTTTAAATCTGAATACATTAATTAAGATTTAATTTAAATCTAGTATGATTGCTGAAATTATTTCATATATGCAATATATGCTAGCATGATAGATTTAAATTATTGTTCATATATTTGACATGTGAAAGATAATTAGATCTGAATCTTAATTAATTATATATGTGATATGTTAGATTAATCTCTTAGTAGCTTAGTAATCAAATTGGGATAATCACTATGGCCATCCGGTCATAAGAGAAAAGAAGAGATTAAAGTCTCTTTCTTGTCCATTCGATGGATTCTCTTATGACGTGTAGGGGTGTCGATTGTAATGTTTCCTATGAAGATGAACAGTGAATGAAAAATTGTATGTGATACATATTTTAGATTTAGATCTATTTATGTATGTATTAAGATATGTGTTTTAGATCCATAAATGATATATATGATATATAATTTTTGATACATGATCTGAAACTTAATTTTTGTAAAATCCTAGATCTAAAACCTAGATTCTGTTTGCATGAAACTATGAAACTATGACTGGTATGCCTGTAGAGTCGACTTGATTCTTGTTCGAATTGACTCGAATGCTTGGCAAGTTGACTTTTTTTTATTGAAGTCAACTTGAATCCTTGGTGGGTCGACTCGTTTGCTGATGAGCCGACTTAATAGTACACGCTAGGTCCATAAGTTTCTTTTTGTCTCAGTGTTGAGTCTGAAGGAAAATCATAAAGGTTTCATGCATGCATTTTTAAATTTTGTAGCAGAATAACTTTGGATTAAACTTTTAATCTACAATGCAAGTATTTGATCTGATCATAAAATACTCTACATAAGGATCTATGATATATATATATATGTATGTAAAAAATTTAAACAATAAAATCTGTATGATGTGCATGAAAATAAGTCAAGTAGTAGATCTAATCTACAATAACCAAGGATCCAAACCCAATACCTGAGTGCAGATAGTCGAACATCATGATTGTGAATGTGGATTTAGAGGTTCTCGCTAGTTGCTTGCAGTCGCACAGTATTTTCAGCTTCTATGAAACATCCACACGAAGCCCTAGTTCCAATTTGCTGTCTCCGGGAGTGCTAGCTCATGAAAATCACTTTCGATAGTTGATCTGATTGGATCTTCTTCTTTAATCACCTTGAACTCTTTCAAGGTTGAAGATGGATCCACGGAGGACACTGGAGTATGGAGAAAAGGCAGAGAATCTCCTAGATCTGATCTGAAACTCTCTCTCCAAAACTATTCAGCGCTAAGGCTAAACTCTCACCAAAGAAGAGATTGTTCTCTTCTAATCACATGCCAAAAAAAAAAAATTGTCCACCCCAAATCCTCACACCCAAGACCTTTGGTTTGGCCCCTCTCTTCTTATTTTGATTCTTGGTGGAAGAAATCTAAGATGCAATGCACAAAAATAACTCCTTTTATGGTTGTCGATCAAAGGTGTTAGGATAGGATAAGTGTCCGTTCAAAGTTCGAATTTGAATCTCATTTGAACTCAACCAAACTGACCTTATCCTTATCCAATATTTGATCAAAGAGGTGTAGAACATAAGGAAATGGGCATGGAAAACCATCAACAGACTCTCCTTTTTGTCACACAAAAAGAGCTTCTCAAGGTGGTCGACGGGTGGAGGGGATTAGGATAAGTCTTCAATCAGTTTTAAAACTTCTTTTAAATTCAAATAAAAAACCAACCAATTCTAATCCAAATGGGTGATAAAGAGGAGTGTTTGTTGGAGAAATTTCATAAATAAACAAATTTTGTGCGATGAGTTATGGCATGGAGAAGATAGGTGGCGCAAGGGAGCTTAAAAGTTTGAATTTTGAATTCAATCTTGAATTTGAAATTCAAGTTGATTTCAAATTCAAAACAAGTTTGATCTAATTAAACTCTATCTGATTAGAAATGATTAAACCAAATCTAATTTGATCCTAACTCAATTAGAAATTGGGTTCAAGTCCTGATCAAATCAGGGCTTAATCTTCCTTAGTGATTAGGTCATCCTATAACCTAATCATATTTGACCCAATTGAATCTAATTCAATTAGATTTAATCCATACTTCAATACTTAATTAAATTGAGTTAATTAACAATCTAATTGCTGACTAATCTTCCTAAACATTACTGACTCTCAGTGAATAAATTTACTATAACTGTTGCTCAGGATTAATCATCAATCACATTGATGATCTTACCCTCGGATGATTCTCAATCATCGATCAGTCATATGATCAGAGCGATATTTTTTTGTGTGTGACCTCATAGGTTCGAATCTAAGTTGGTACCATAGAAATAAATTTCTATACCAATCAAAGTGACTATCTAGCAATGGATCCGACATTCGGATAGATCGAATGTGTCGAAGCAACATCCAAGATCCTAATGAACTATGGTTACCATATAATGCACCTCTTTGACCCTTGATGCTCAGGATGACATCAGAATTAGCTATCAACTCTTGATCAGTGTATTCTAATTGTGTCTCAATCTAATTAATCCTGTGACTCCTCATAAGAATTATCCTAACCAAGATTTTGCTAAATTAAAATACATTTAAGCATACTCTCCAATAACTTGGAATAGTCAATCTTATCTTGACTTACACATTGACTTCACAAGTACTTGACTGTACACAAAAATTTTTCAATCCTGAATTAAAAATTCAGGTTGTCTGGCACCAAAGCTCAGTGAGTTGCTTGCAAGTCACCATGGTGATCTCAAGATGAAGAGACACTTATACCCATATTCTTTTGGAGTAACTCTTGATAGCAGAGTACTCTGGAGTTAATCATATTTAGTAAGACATACTCCTAGTCTCACTTGCATGTCATATCAGTATCTTCACACTCTTTGGTTAAGAAGATAACCAACGTATATGACATATAACGACCTATACTTGATATAGCTATCGTCACAATAATAGTATATCATTTGATCGTGAACTAATTTTAAGGATTAACTAATATATCCTCCTACATTAATTCAATTAGTCCTAAGGACTTCATTATAACATTGGAGTGTTAGAAAATATGCTCCAAAGTCAATCATCAGCCTATTGACGGTTATGTTAATTGATGTAATTGTATATGAATTAATTAATAAAATATTTATTTGATAATTTTTTATCATAAGCTTTTACATCTTTTATATCAAACTTTTGTATTATGATAAAAATCTTTAGGACTATTTTAAATCAATAAAGAAAGATTTATCATTTAGTCCTTAAATGAGTTCGCGACCAAATGATATGCTATTACTAGGACGATAGACATATCAAGTGTAGGTCATTGTGTGTCATATATATTGGTTGTCCTCTTAACTAAAGAATGTGGAGACGCTAGTATAGCATGCAGGTAAAATATAGGAGTATATTTTATTGAACATGATCAATTTCAGAATACTCTGCTATCAAAAGTCACTTCGAAGGGATATGGATATAAGTGTCCCTCCGACCTGATATCACCACGGTGACTTGCAAGCAACTCACTGTGCTTTGATATTGGATTACTTGAATTTCTAATTTAGGATCGAAAGATTTTTGGGCACAGTCAAGTACTTATGAAGTCGGTGTGTGAGTCAAGATAGAATTGACCACTCCAAAAGATTAGAGTGAATGCTTTGTATTTCAATTTAGTAAGACCTTGGTCAGGGCAGTCCTTATAAGGAGTCATAAGATTTATTAGGTTGAGATACATAATGGATGTACTGTTAAGAGTTGACAGTTTAAACTCTAAGTCATCCAAGCATCAAGGGTCAAAGGGATGAATTATATGGTAACTATATCCAAGTAGGTTCTTAAGTGTTGCTTTGCATACATTCGATCTATCCGGATATCGGGTACCATTACTAGATGGTTACTCCGATTAGTATAAGAATCAATTTCTATACTATCAACTTAAGTTTGAATCTATGGGGTCACACATACATTAGAAGTTTTTCTTTGATCAATGGTTGATCTGAAGAGTCCCACTGGATGGGGACTCTAGTGAAGAGTCATACTGGACTGGGACTCTGGTGAAGAGTCCCACTAGATTGGGACTCTATCATTAATGAAAGATTAATTAATAATTAAATTATTAATTAACTTAATTTGATTGAGTATTAAAGTCTGGATCAAGTCTGATTGAATTAGATTCAATCAGGTCAGGTCTGATTAGGTTATGAGATGACCTAATCGGTAAGAGAAAAATGATCCTGATTTGATCGAATTTATGACTCAATTAGTTTATTAATTTGATTAAATTTAATTAAAATTATTAAAGTCTAATTAGATTAAATTTATTATATTTTATTTGAATTTAATTGGATTGAATTTGAAAGAAATTCAATTGGTTAAACCCTAGAGTCTCAAATGAATAGGACTCTCTCTCCCTTGTGCACCCAGAAAGACTTACCCTTTTCTCATCATACAAAACCAGTTTGTGCAAGAGAAAATCTGAAAATAAACTCTTTTTTGTTGCTCTCTTTGGGAGTGGATCAGGTTTATTTTAAATTGAATTCAAAAGATTTAAATTTAAACTCAAAAACCTATTCCTATCATCCCACTCGTCGGTGCCTTATGAAGGAGCCTGCTTTGTGTGACAAGAAGGAGAAGCTCCCATATGTTTTCCATACCCAAAATCCTTTGGTAGGTCCCCTCTTTAAGTTAGATAAAGGTGAGAAAAAGTTGAAGTTAAATTGAAATTCAAAATAATTTGAATTGCAACAAACTCAAGTCCTTATCCTATCTAATCCCATGTGTGCAACAACCATAAAAAGCCTTCTTTTTTGTGCGCCAAAAATTTGAGGTGTTCACCATGAGATACCAAAGGGAAAGGGGGGCCGAATACCTTTTTTGGGGTGTGAGGTTTGGATGGGCTTCTATCTTCTTTGGCATGAACAAAGGAGGAGATTGATCTCCTCTCAGGTGAGAGACCTAGAACTGTTCAAGGATTTCTGGGTGAGGAAAAATCAAAGAGAAGAGAGTCTTCATCTATCTTTCCTCCACCATCCAGCATCCTCCTCTGATCCATCTTCAACATCAAAAAAGTTTGAGATAATTAAAGAAGAAGATCAAATCAGATACATCATCAGAAGGCGACTGCGCAAGCTAGCACTCCCTCGAAGGGCTGATCGGTCCGAGGGGTTCGTGTGGAATATCCGTAGAGGTCGGATGCTTGTGCGGCTGCAAGCAACCAGAGAAAACTTCTAGATTTATATTCTTGATCATGAATTTTGACTACTCACACTCAGGTATTGGGTTCAAAATTCTGATAGTAGTAGATTAGACTTATTACTAAATGCTGATTTTTGATTCACATGTTTGTTGTTTTAAATTTAGATTCTTATGTTAGATGTGTATCTTAGATGCCAGATCGGCTGACACATTCCTGTACAGATCTAAGGGCAAATTTATAATTATGACTAAATAATGAATAAAAGGGTTATTCTTCTATCACATTATGTACATTGTGTCTGTGATACATCCTTTGAGTTAGTAGGAATGTAAATTCATATTTTTAAGAATTGAAAATTTAAGGCATGAATTTACAT